>NW_022196905.1:97088213-97106454 GCF_008632895.1 Mastomys coucha
GCCTTCATCCACTTGCCGCCTAACGGTGGCTTCCCAGCCAGAGAAGGGTCATGTGCACGCACTTCCATAAGGTTCTCTCCATTTAGCTTGATGTTGATTATGGGCTTGAATTATATTGCTTTGATTATGTTTAGGAATATGCCCTGTATCTTAGATTTCTCTAATACCTTGAACATGAAGGTGTATTGGACTTTATCAAAGACTTGCTGAACTATGTTCATAGCAGCTTTATTTCTAACAGCTAGAGACTAGAAACAACTTATATGTCCCTTGACTAGAGAATGGATAAAAGAAATGTGCTACATTTATACAATAGTAGTATTCAGTGATTAAAAACAAAGACATCACGAACTTTTCAGGCAAATGGATAGAACTTAAGAATATAATCCTGAGTGAGGTAACCCAGTCCCCATAGGACATGAATGATATGTATTCACTTATCAGTAACCACTAGCTATATCATACAGGTATCATGCTGCACTCCACAGACCCAAAGAAGCTAAATAAGAAAGTAGGCCTTAGCAAAGATGCCCAAATCTTATTTAGAAGGGGTAATAAAATAGCCATAAAAGACAGGTGGAAGTGGGGACCTGGAATGAAGAGGAGATGGGAAGGTGAATGGGGGATTCAGGATGGATAAGGTGTGGAGAAGGACAGGAGAAATGGCTGGATGGTGAGAAAATGACTACAAGTCTACTACTGACAGGTCTGAGAAGTGAGGGACATCTGCAGAAAGATACGGAAATCTAGGATAATGGAGGCAATCAAGAACCAATGTGAGTGACCTTAGCTGTGACTCACTTCATTGGAGATATAGAACCTGAAGAGGACACCTACTATAGCCAGGCAGGAACCCCAGTGGTGCAATAGAGAGACCAATCCTTCCACAATAATGTCAACCCAAAATGTATCCTGTCTACAAGAAATGCATGCATGGGGAATGGAGGAGAGACTCGGGGGATGGCCAAGCATAACCAGCCTAACATGAGACCCATTCCATTGGATGCATTAGTCCCTTACACTATTAATGACACATTGCTATGCTTGATACAGGCATGACCATGTTGTCTTCCAAGAGGTTCCACCAAGCACCTGACCCACACAGATACAGATACCCACAGACAATCAGTTGATGGAGCTTGGGGACTCTTATAGAAGAATAGAAGGAAGGGTTGTGGGTCTCTCAGGGGAGAGGTACTCCACAGGAAGACCAATAGAATCAACCAACCTTGACCCTTGTGGTTCACAGAGTTTTAACCAACAACAAAGGAATATACATGGGCTGGACCTATGTCTTCCTTATATGTAGTAGATATGCAGCTGGGCCTACAACATATTGCCTATATGGGATATATATATATATATATATATATATATATATATATATATATAGTTATTATTATTGTTATTATTATTATATTAGCTCAGCTGCCTGTCTGGCCTCAGTGCCAGAGGAAGTGCCTAGCCTAGCATGGAATTAATGTGCCAGTGTGGGGGTAATCCCAAGTTGGGGCTAACCACTCAGAGGGGAAGGGCATAGGAAGGGATGAGGGAAAGGTTGTAGGAGAAGGTCACAGGAAGGGCATTAAGCAGTGAGCAAGCTGGTTAGATTGGATCATGCAGTTAATCCCAGCACTAGGTGGAAAGAGGAAAATAGTCTCATTGAGGTGGATCTTAAAATGTCAAAAGCTTCAGAATATAGAAGGGTTTTCCTGCTTCAAAAGCTATAATGATACTAAAAGTCCCACAGTACTGAACTCTCTGTGTTTTGTTAATTCCATATGTGGTCAACTTGACTCTCAAGAATAACAATCAAAACAGGCAACAAAAAAGGGCTAAGTAAGATTTCTTTTTTGGGGTGGTGGAGCAGGAAAGAACTTCTAACTCATTTCCAAACAACGATTTTCTTAACTAAAGGAAGCATTGAGATTTATAGGGATTCTGGTTCTGTTCACATAAAGGGTTGCTTACTACAAGTCCTTGTCTGAGCATTGTCACAGTGTATAAGCAGAGACATATAAGGGCATTTTAGCTCAATGTCATACAGATACATATTCAAATCATAAAAATTATGGGGAAAAATGACCATGGAATTGCCATCTTGTAGCATAGAATGTTAACTGAAAGGACAATTTCTAGCTCCCAGGACCAAAACCCTGGAGAACAAAACCAATCAGAAACAATTAAATAACTACATGGTATTGGTGTACAAACACAGTTTGATCAAAAGAAGAGAGTTCAAGACCTAGGATAATTCCAACTACGTATGGACACTTGGTGATTTATAGTAAACCCTAATACTGAGAGGAAGTATGCCTCTGACTCCTTTCTATTTGCTTGCCATGTATAGTTTCAAACTGAAAGGAATGAAGGGAGGAGAAACAATGGTTCTGATATATTGTATGAGAGAAGAATCTAGTTTCAACAAAAAATAAATTCAAAATTTCTTTAATAAAAATGCAAAGGAACAAAAACAAAACAAAACAAAGCAAGACAACAACAAAAAGCTGGGCAGTGGTGGCACACGCCTTTAACCCCAGCACTTGGGAGGCAGAGGCAGGTAGATTTCTGAGTTCGAGGCCAGCCTGGTCTACAGAGTGAGTTCCAGGACAACCAGGGATATACAGAGAAACCCTGTCTCGAAAAACCAAAAAAAAAAAAAAAAAAAAAAAAAAAAAAAAAAAAAAAAAAAACAGGAAGAAAGGAAGAAAAGAAGGAAGGAAGGAAGGAAGGAAATGCAAAGGGAAAGGACACATGCTCCACCATGTTCATAGCAGCCTTATTTATAATAGCCAGAAACTGGAAACAACCCAGATGTCCCTCAACAGAGGAGTGGATACAGAAAATGTGGTACATTTACACAATGGAGTATTACTACTCAGCTATTAAAACAATGAATTTATGAAATTCTTAGGCAAATCGATGGACCTGGAGAATAACATCCTGAGTGAGGTAATCTAGTCGCAGAAGAACACACATGGTATGCACTCTTTGATAAATGGATATTGGCTCAGAAGATTGGAATACCCAAAGTACAATCCACAAACCACAAGAAACTCAAGAAGGAAGACCAAAGTGTGGATACATCATTCCTTCTTAAAAGGGACAACAAAATACCATGGGAGGAGTTGCAAAGACTAACTATGGAGCAGAGACTGAAGGAAGGACAATCCTGAGACTGCTCCACCTGGGAATCCTTCCCATGTTCAATCACCAAACCCAGACACTATTGTGGGTGCCAGCAAGTGCTGGCTGACAGGAGCCTGATATAGCTGTCTCCCAAGAGGCTCTGACATTACCCGACTAATACAGAAGTAGAGGCTCACAGCCATCCATTGGACTGAGCACAAGGTCCCCAATGAAGGAGCTAGAGAAAGGACCCAAGGAGTTGATGGGTTTGCAGCTCCTTAGTACAAACAACAATATGAACTAACTAGTACCTCCAGAGCTCCTAGGGCCTCAACCACCAACTAAAGAGCATACATGGTAGGACTCATGACTCCAGCAGCATATGTATAGCAGAGGATGGCCTAGTCAGTCATCAATGGGAAGAGAGGCCCTTGGTCCTGTGAAGGTTCTATGCCCCAGTGTAGGTAAATGCCAGGGCCAGGAAGTGGGAGAGGGTGGGCTGGTGAGCAGGGAGAGGGAGAGGGGGGAGGGAACAGGGTTTTTTAGTTTATTTTTTTCTTTTATTTTTTTTTCTTTTTTGTGGAGGGGAAACAGGGAAAGGAGATATCATATGACATGTAAATAAAGAAAATATAATAATAATAATAGTAATAATAATTGCATATATATATATATATATATATATATATATATATATATATATATAAAAGAAAATGCAAAGGGGACCGGGCAGTGGTGGTGCACACCTTTAATCCCAGCACTTGGGAGGCAGAGGCAGGTAGATTTCTGAGTTCAAGGCCAGCCCGGTCTACAGAGTGAGTTCCAGGACAGCCAGGACTACACAGAGAAAACCTGTCTCAAAAATAACAAAAAAAAAAAAATGCAAAGGAAAAAATATGAAGAAAGAAAAGCAAAATAGTGAAGACAAGGAATGCATGATTTTGACAGATATAGTTCTCATGCTGTTTCTAAAGAGGATGACCATCACAGAAGAGTTCATGTCAAGCCCATTCCTAGGCCCAATATAGATCTCTGAAATCAGAAATTTTACTCTCAGCAAGTTATACACAAAAGTGTTACCATTTAAGGCTGGTTATTTACTAAGAAGTAAAGAAACAGATGAGTCACTTTTCTAAAGCTATTATACTTTTGCTCAACTATCATTTATTGTCATTATTTAAATTCAAACAAAAAGAACTCAGTCTGCTTCTTAACCTGAATTTTAATTTTTCATGGGCAGAAAGTTCTGTTTCCATCCTAACAAAACTACCTTCTGAATTTTTACAGTATACTGTTCTAGCCATTTGATTCTTATGGATTGGACAATTTGGTGTAGAAAAAGTGTGGGGAGCCGTGAAGCTGGAGAGGCATTCGCTATGGCGGGATGGCACCTACTTCCGCTGTTAACTCCTAGTGGACAACTGTTTGCGCATGTGCGTAGAGAACTGTTTGCGCATGTGCATGGAGTGAAAAGGACGCCATGTCACAGCCCATCCCGGGGTGTTTCGTAGGGTAATGAGCGGACAGCCAATCATGGGCAGACACGCCACGCTGTGGGCACATACACCGCACTGTGGTGTATATAAGCAGTGCGGATTTTGGGCTCGACCCTTTTTCCCTATGGATGGAGACAATAAACGTTGCTGCAGAAGGAACCTAGTGTGTCCGCGTGTCTTCTTGCTGGCGAGACGACCGCGCGGGCTACAAAAAAGCTTGATGTTTACATTGTCTTCTCCACATACCAACTAAGAGAACATTATAACAGCAATTTGAAAGTAAATGCTTCAGCTAGATTCTGTGTTTCCTCCCCTCATATTCTATTTCAACCTATAATGTAGAGAAGATGGCTGAAGCTCTTTCATTCATGGGGCAAGTGACATAACCATTAGAGATTTAAATCAGATGAGAGAGTCAGCCTGACATGCGTAAGCTCTCATTGTATGCTGTTTCATGAACAATAGGGCCCTGACTCTAGGGTTCCTTTATGAGGGTATAGTCCCTTAAATGTGAACGTGACCAATGTTACCTAAGAGGGCATGTGTATAGAAATGAAAAACAAAAACACAATCTTCAGAACCCATAAAAAAAAGTAACTAAATGAAGCTGCGCAGTGGTGGTGCACACCTTTAGTCCCAGCACTTGGGAGGCAGAGGCAGGCAGATTTCTGAGTTCGAGGCCAGCCTCATCTAAAGAGTGACTTCCAGGACAGCCAGGGCTACCCAGAGAAACTCTGTCTTGAAAAAAAAACAAAAACAAAAACCCAACCAACCAAACAGAACTAAAAGTGGATTTTAATTGTTATAATTCTCTTTGTTAATCTACTACTGATCTTTCTTCCAAGCAGTGAGGTCCCAGACTCTACAGATCTCTGGGAATGGAGGCTATGGCTCTGAAGTCCCTCATGCCTCTTTGAGCTTTCAGCAAAACCCATGCCCTCTGAAGTCTCCACACAAAACAATGTTGAATAACATTTTAATGTGTGCTTTTGGCCAAACACCATGAACACTTGAAAAATCTATGAAACTCAAAACTCTTTTGCACCCTGGAAATTAATTTCAATGACGCATGTGATTGTGGCTGGTGGTAATGGAAATGTAAAAGGATTCTAGCCAAATACTGCTGAAGGGTGATCCCCATCACCTTCTTTCTAACAGATTCCAAATTCTTAGTCAAATTTATCACACAAAACTAAACATGGAATGCAATGTTAACCAGATACTCATTTTTCAGTTGGGTCTTCCCACTACACACCAAAAGTAATACCTGCTATGAACAATGGACAGTGATATTATAAGCAACACAATTTCCTATGATCAGTGTTCTTGGGTCCCCAGTCTCCAAATTATCAAAATAGAGTGAGTCTCAAAGGTCCAGGTTATCACACATACCAACAGAACCAGTCTGGTTCATTGTCCATTCCAGTCCCAGAAAATTGGACACTGATACCTTAGCCATCCTGTTCTTCCTATTGATTTACCATCTCCTTCCCCACACACACCAAGGCATAGCTTAAGGCCTCCCTCACACCTTCCTAGAATTGCATCAGAGAAGCATCCAAGAAAGAACCAGTAAGCTATAACCCACCCAAATTTGTTACATGGACTTTTTCATCTATCATTTACCCACATCATTTCTTATTCTGGATTTCCACTCCTCTCCATCCTCTGTTCATGTGGCTCAGGTTCATATCCACTCTGGACTCTCTCAGATATCCATGGCTCTAACTCCTCTGTATCCAAAATAAACTATCTACTCTACCATATCCAGGAGCAGTCATGTCCCTTCCTTTTTATTTCTTTTTCCATTCACCTTCCATTAACCACTCCTTGCTTTCACATTCTTGTCTACTTGTTGCTTTAATTGTTATCACTTTTTCAATTTGACTGGTGTTTGCCTGCTGGACATCCAAAGATAATGAAGTAGAGACGCTGCACTGCACATTGAGTATTAAGGAAATGTACATGCGAAGGACCCTGCACCTTGGTTGATGTACAGTTGCCCCAAGAACGTGAAAAATTCTATGAAAATAAAAATTTAAAAGACTAGGGCCCCGTCTCCCTCTAGTGTCCTAATTTCTAGACTTGCCCAGATACCTCAATAGGGTGACCTCCCAGTTTGTACACAAAACAGGCCGTCCTTGACCTGCCCTTGCACACTCTGTCCCCTTGCCCCTTCCCCCTCTACATTTCCTCCCCCCCCCCACATGCTCATGGCCTGTCTCTACCCTCTACTTCTGTACTCTCTCTTTCTTTGCATCTACTACACTCGTAACTCCCCTTTCCTTCCCCATGGCCTTAATAAATTCTATTCTATACTAAAACAAAACAAAACGAAAAACAAAAACAAACCATGCAGCTATTTAAAATTAATTCACCCATTTTGTCTTTTTTAAAAGATTTATTTATTTATTATATGTAAGTACACTATAGCTGTCTTCAGACACTCCAGAAGAGGGCATCAGATCTCATTATGGATGGTTGTGAGCCACCATGTGGTTGCTGGGATTTGAACTCATGAAGAGCAGTCAGTGTTCTTAACCACTGAGCCATCTCTCCAGCCTCCCATTTTGTCTTTTTGAAGAACAGAGAAATATTGAAATAATGTAACTTTCAGTCACCCAACACATGAGATGCCTTTTACAACCTTGACAAAATTAATTCAAAATGAATCGCAACCAAAATGTTAAATGGAAGAGAACAGCTTGTAGACTCTACTAGAGAAACTAAGACTGTCTACCACTGAAATCCCGCCAAGAGGGTTTCTGTATAACAACCTCCTATTTCAAATGCTTTGGTCAGATTCAGCACAGATAGTGACGTTATTCAGGTACCACGGCTGAGACCGGAAGTGACTAATACAATGAAAGATCTTACAGTCTATGGGGCAGTGTTTTGACAGCCGGGGTCCAGAAGAGCTGCCACCTCAGAACCCCGGAGACCCACTGAGCGGAGTAAATTTGTTCACAAGGGACGGTAGGCAGTGATAGCTGCTGAGACGATGGCTCAGATTTTAGCCCAGACCCCTCACAGCTGCCTCTGCAGGAGATGTGTGCTCTATCAGGCAGACAATGACTCAAGCTCCCAGCATTCTAGCTGGACCCTACGCCCAGTCATCTGACCACAGCCAGACATGCCACGCCCCATACAATATAATGGGCGGTTTGCCCCCTCCTCACTCTCTCACTCTTGCACTCTTGCTCTCTTACTATTCCCCTCTCTCCCTCTCTTGCTCTCTCGCTCTCTTACTTTTACCCTCTCTTGCTCTTTGTTCCTCTCTTGCTCTCTTACTCTTTCTCTCTCTCTCCTCTCTGCTCTTTCTTCTCTTGCTTTTTTCCTCTCCTTCTCTCTCTCTCTCTCTCTCCCTCTTTCTCTCTCTCTCTTTCTCTCTCTTTCTCTCTCTCTTTCTCTCTCTCTCTTTCTCTCTCTCTCTCTCCCTCTCTCTCTCTTCTCCTTCCCTTTACTTAAGCAGCATATTTTCTCCTTCCTACAATAAAATAACTCATTTATACATTGCCTCCTTTTTAACTAAGGCAACTGGTCGGCCCTGGGGGAGAGAGAGAGACCTGGGCCTCAGCAGCAAGCCCTCTGCCTCCAGGGAAAGAGAGAGCCTTAGCCAGACCGCAGCCCAGGCCTCTGCCCTTGGAACAACACAGATGGCTGCATCTAACATCTGGATCCCACTCAGCAGTGAATAGAACCCACCACATCAGCTCCCACTCCTTACATTGTAAGCAGTGACTATATCCTCACCATGTAGCAACTTCAGAGCTGCTCTGAGTTTTCCTCATAGTACCCAGCAGCAACATTCAGAGCAGGGCACCCCAGAGCCACTTATGCCAACTTAATTGCAGGGAACCTGAAGCATGAATCCTGGAAGAACCGTCCTCCTCTTCTGATTGGCAGGTACTTCTGGAGGTCCCGATTGGGTAGTGAATCTTGAGTGACATGAGCACCTCTCTTAGGTTTAAAGTGTGCTAAAGGAACTCAGCATAGTGATACCTGGCACAGGCTTCCCGTCTAGATGTATACCTTTTCCAGATCTGCAGAGTTGTGCATTTTTATAGCCATTATTCCTGAATTCCAGGAGCGCACATGTTTGTGTTTCCAGCCAGCCCTTGGGCAGCCCTACCACTTCTGCTAATCTCTGGTCAACTTCATGCTCCTCCCCCTTTGTAGGCAATAACCCTGTGCTCAGAGAGTCAGAGCTTCCCTTCTTGTCTGTGATCCCATTGCAGCACTCAGTAGGCATTTCCCCTTATTCCTACTGGAACCCAGGTGGATCATTTTCACAGTATAGTCCTAAACCTGAAGTGTAGTGAACAATCTATCCTACGTGTGGAAGGGTTCCCAAAATACTGCCAATTAAATGAAGCCTTTAGAGAACACGGGTTGGATGGTTGGTTGGTTGGTTGGTTGGTCGATTTTGGTTTTGTTCTTGTGGCTTCATATTGGCTATAGACAAATGGCAGATACTTTTCACCTTGCAGGACCGTGACCCCTTACTGAGCTCAGCCTAGAGGTACCCCTGTGTCTCCAAGTCTCTGCGTGCTAGGACCCAGCTCAACTTAGAAGACACATCTCTGCAGGGACAGCTGTAGTGGGAAGGTACTGAAATTCTGGGCCACATCGGAGGAAGAAGAGCAGGGACAGGCCATGTGCCAGGTGTCAGAGGAGGGACTGAACTAAGGCCCTGTCTTAGTGAACACTGAAGGGTCTACTTGCTCAGAGCATGAGCTGGAGGCCTAGACCAACCTTAGCAAGATCAGAAAGCCAGTTTCTCTGACCATTACAAGTAAGCATCAGGTTTCTCAGTCACATTTCAGAGAAGATTGGGAAAACTGACTGGAAAAACTAGACAACAGCACACTGAAGTGTGTGGCAGGCACCAAGGTGAGTTCTTCTAGGTTGACAGCACCAGCACTGTCAAGGTACCAAGAATCTGGCATAGGCGTGGGGTATTTAACAAAAGACACAGACTCAGTCACTTGTCAAGGAAGAATGCCAATCTTTATTCCTTTCTGCTCAAATTATACTGAGCAGCATGGGGGGATAAAAACAAAAAAAAAACAGAAGGAGGAAACCCACAATGGGGACTGACTCATTGCCACCTGCAAGTGGGCCAAACTGCAAAAGGCAGGATGTTTTTTCTCATAGAACATTTCATCCTGACTTGAAGCAAACAGGCTCCGCAAAGAGACATCCAGGTAGGGGTCTGTATCCAACACTAGGTTACACTGTAATCTACTCTGAAAATGTTAGACAGCATGGAAAATAGTTAATCTGAGCCATCAGTAATAAAGTAACAGTAACTATACAACCATAAGCAGATTAGCTAAATGTGGGGATTTTTAAAAAAGTAAACCTTTATTGAAATAAAACCTGCACAGCACAAAAACTGAAAGCCTCAACAGACACCTTGTGTGGTTATAACAAGTACACCCATGTACCTCAGCAGACACCTTGTTGTGTGGTTATAGCAAGTACACCCATGTACCTCAGCAGACACCTTGTTGTGTGGTTATAACAAGTACACCCATGTTGTGTAGTTATAACAAGTGCACCCATGTACCTCAGCAGACACCTTGTTGTGTAGTTATAACAAGTACACCCATGTACCTGCTGCCAGGAGACTTGAACCTTACTAAATGAACTCTGGAGTCTCCCTCAGATTCCACCCTACTGGGCTGTCAGCAGGCAGACCCTTGGTTTCTGCAATTGCCTCACATTGCATGTTGTGTGCGGCAGACAGGGGCCGACAGCTCTGAGCCCTAGTTGCAAGGATCACTCAGTTTCCACAGCTTCCTCCTCACTGTGTGGAGTTAGCTGCTGGGTAGGATCTGAAAATCTTAAGACAGGCAGAGAGCTCGGGTCCCAGGACTCCTCCTCCTCATTGCAAACACCAAGCTCTGTTTGCCATCTACACTTCCCACAAAGTGTCTGTGAGACACTGCTTTGTTTAGACAAGAAGTTTTTTCTGCATATACCACAGACCACAGAGTCTTCCAGATAGAAGGAAAGAGGTACACAAAAAAGGGAAGTGAGAAATGTCAATGATGCTATTATTATAGCACCTGAGTACTGTATACACCATCTGAGTACTGTGCACACTACCTGAGTACTGTGCATACCACCTGAGTACTGTGTGCAGCACCTGAGTACTGTATACACCATCTGAGTACTGTGCACCTACTTGAGTACTGTGCAAACCACCTGAGTACTGTGTTCAGCACCTGAGTACTGTGTATACCACCTGTGGACTGTGTGCAGCACCTGAGAACTGTGTGCAGTGCCTGAGTACTGTGTGCAGCACCTGAGTATTGTGTATACCACCTGTTTACTGTGTGCAGCACCTGAGTACTGTGTGCAGCACCTGAGTACTGTGTGCAGGGCCTGAGTACTGTGCACAGCACTAACTTGTAAGATGGCAAGAAAGAGCAAGGAGACACACCAGTCCTGGAAAATTCTCTTCAAGAAACAAGAGAGAGGCTCTTCCAGTTCTCTGCCTACAAGATATTAATTCTTTATGTGTTTTGTAATATGTTACAATATTTTTAATGTTTTTATTATAATTACGTTACTATTTTAAAATCCTTGTACATGTTTACTTAATCTTGCCATTGCTAACTTTGAGACAAGTTCTCTGAGTATGGTTCAGACTTGCCTCAAGTTTGTGTCTCTCCTCCCTCAACTTCCATGTGTCGATTACAGGCCTTCGGTTAATCTATTTTATTTATACATTTTAAATGTTTGTAACTATATTGTTGCAATCTCTTGTTCGTTTCTCTTCCCCTCCTTTTTTGTAAACTTTCTATGCATTTTATTCAATTACTTTATTATTACTGTCTTTACCTTTATTAATTTTAATTTCATGCTTTATTCTAAACTAGACTTGCCCATTGTTTTGTTTTGATACTTGTTGTTTGGTTGCTATGGGTTGGTTGTTTTGAGACAGTGTTTCTCTGTGTTGCCTTGGTTGTCCTGGAACTCACTCTGTAGACTCAGAGATTGGTCAGCTTCTGCATCCCAACCATTGCATGTCCATAGCTTTCTTATGCCCATCCTGATTGTTATGGGAACGTAGGCTCTGGTATTGTTGTTACTGTGGTTTGTTTTCTCTACTTTGAGGAATGTGGGAATTAAGTGCTCAGGACAAGGATGTTTCCTTTAGAAATCCACACATAAGTGTGTAAAACATCTTCACTCCCACAAGTATACAAAACACAACAATAGGTGGAAACAAAGTAACACAAAGGTTTCCCCCAAAGGTCATAAATGTATCAGCAACTGAATATAAATACATGTAATTAGGTAAGATATTGAACAAATCATGCAAGGGGCTAGCTGAAAGTGATACACAACTTCAAAAAGATAAGCAACTGAAGGAAATAAGCAAAAGATAACAGCATATAGTATATGAGTAATAAATACAGAATTTGGGCTGGAGAGATGGCTCAGCAGTTAAGAGCACTGACTGCTCTTCCAGAGGTCCTGAGTTCAATTCCCAGCAACCACATGGTGGCTCACAACCATCTGTAATGGGATCTGATGTCCTCTTCTGGTGTGTCTGAAGACAGCTACAGTGTGCTCACATAAATAAAATAAACAAATAAATAAATCTTTTAAAAAAATGTAAATAGCCAGGCAGTGGTTGCACACTCCTTTAATCCCAGCACTTGGGCAGTAGAGGCAGGTGGATTTCTGAGTTCATGGCCAGCCTGATCTACAGAATGAGTTCCAGGACAACCAGGGCTATACAGAGAAACCCTGTCTTGAAAGAAACAAAATATATACATACATACATACATACATACATACATACATACATACAAAAATGCACAATTTTGCAGGTTAGAAATTTTAGAAGAGTTTGCACACAAATCTTTAGAAATTCAAGAGAAAGCATCCACAACAGACTAAATGAACATAAAACACAAGGTCTTCAAAGACAAGGTGATGAGTTACTGCTTTCAGAGAGGAATAAAGAAAAACTTACGATGAGCTCATCTTGCATGACTGACATGACTGACAGATCAAACAGGAATTTTTTTTTTATCAGAATAGAATGCTGAAATACAGACCAAAAACATAGAAGACTTATTCAGTCAAACAAAATCACAAAGTCTCCTGCATTTATTGAAAGACCAGGACATCCAGGTTCAGATATTATTTAAATGACCTGAGAGTTACGACCATAAAATAGTTTCATCTTATCACACTCTTGGTAAAATCATGAGCTTGCAGAACAGGAGAAGAATGCTGCAGGTTTCTACAGAGAGGAGCCAAGTTACTTACAAAGTACTTGACTAGATACCATAAAAGCAATAACTTAAGTTCATAAAAAGAACTAATTGGATTTTTCTTTTTATAATAAAAAAACCTCCAATATCGGGATCCCCTACAATTTACACTGATGCCAGTAAAATAGGAAAGGCAGGATATAAATCAAAAGATGTATGTAAGGTGGCTGAGAGTTTTTATAAGTCAATTCAAAAATCTGAATTATATGCAATACTCGTGGTAGTGTCAGATTTTCAAGAGTTTCTTAATATAGTAACTGACTCTCAATATGTAGACAAGACTGTTTTAGATATAGAGACTGCTGAACTTATCCAGAATGATTCTGAATTGACTTCAGTATTTATTCAACTACAACCAATGATCAAAAATAGGAATTATCTACTATATATAACACACATAAAATCCCATAAAGGTCTTGCAGGCCCTCTGGCAAAGTTAATAATGAAATTGACCAGCTATTGATAGGAAGTGTACTAATGGCTTCAGAATTCCATTAAAAACACCATGTTAACTCCAAAGGTTTAAAGAAAGAATTCTATATCACTTGGCAACAAGCCAAGGAAATATTGAGGCAATGTCTTACTTGCTCATTATACAATCAAACTCTATTGCCTACAGGAACTAACCCTAAGGGTTCACGAAAAAATGACATTTGGCAAATGGATGTCTTCCATTTTACAAAGTTTGGTAAAATGAAATATGTGCGCTATACTATAGACACATATTCAGGATTTCAATGGGCAACTGCCTTAGCAACAAAAAGGATGATTCTGTAATTACACATTTGTTAGAAGTTATGCCCACTATGGAAATATCCCTACAAATTAAAATGGACATCAGTCAGGTGTATATTTCTTAAAAAGATGAAGCAGTTTTTTATATATAATATAAAACATATTACAGGCATGATAACACAGTCCTACAGGACAAGCGATTGAGGAGAGATCTAATTGAACTCTAAAAGGAGATGCTTAATAGGCAAAAGGGGCAACAAAAAACCCAAAGATAGATTACATAGTACTTTATTAACCTTAAATTTTTTTAAATGCTAATGAACAAAACACTACAGCTGCTAAAAGACATTGGATTGTAGAAAATAACTGCTGAACTAAATCAGCCTGTTTATATTAAGGATATTCTGACATCAGAATAGAAAATAGGAAATAAGTTACACTTGTGGACGGGTTATGCCTATATTTCCACAGCAAAAGAAAAGCTATGTGTTCCTTCCAAAGTGATAAAAATCAATCATGACAAGGGGATACCACCTGAGGACCTCGGTGATGGAGAAGAAAAGAGACTAAAATGATTAACAAAATAGGTGATGTATATGTGGAGATGTTTATGTTTGTCTATGGAGACAGCTCTAGAGCTGGCTGAAACTAATATGTCTATACACAGCCAATACACTTATTGGGTACCAAATTCTCATGTCATCCTTTAAGATGGCATGTATAGAAATTTACATTGCAGTCTGATTATGTGATCAAACTAACCTGTGAAGAAAGGCAGTCATCTTTCTTTATTTATCTTCACTAATCAATCTGTACACCCTGCACACTCCATATGAATATCTTACAGAACTGTATGTTGCTTGTAAGTTGTGTGTACTGCAGGATGAAAGAAGAGAAAAACAGCCCTGACAAGATTCACACTCTGGATGCTGACATTCTGGGATCTTCCACTCCAGCTCCTTGTTTGATTCTACCTCAACTACATCAAAGCTGCTTCTTTTAAAGACTTGCTTCTAGAACTTTTCCAGAATAGGTAGCTCATCTATCCAGCCTTTCAGAATGTCATAGTCAAGTTGTCAGCTGAACTTTCTCAAGCACAGAGTAACTGGAAGGCAAATGATGCCAGCTAGCTCTACTTTGACAAGGCAAGTTTTCCCTATTTCCCTTTGGTCCCCAAGAAGGGGAATCCTTCATCCTAATTCAGCTGGAAGCAGACAAAAGGAGATCATCATCCTAGTCCATTATGTTGGGATGGATGGTTCTGGCTATTTTACAAATTATAGATATGCTGTCATTTTAAGGGATACTTTACAAATGTAGATTTGAACAGGGAGGGAAGTAGAGAGCTTAAACTCAGGGATTTCTCTTTCCTTTCCTCTTCTCTATCCTTCCTTTTTAGGTAAAGGAGGGAGAGATGGAAAAGATAAGGGGAATATAGTAATATCATAGAAATTAGAGAGATAAATAGGGATAGGTTATCAAATTTACTCTTAATCAAAACATTGTATAGCTATATCTTACATTGGTAGAAACCTTTATAATTGTTACAAAGTTAAAACTATAATTTCTGACATTGGTACAAGATTTATTTTTTGATTTATTATGATACAGATTTAAGGTTTTCATTGGTGTAAATTTCTTCTATTGATACAAATGCTAAGAATACAAAGCTTAGACCTAGTCCTTCTATAGCTACTATTACAAACTGTTTTTAAATGTTTAACAATACAAGCTAAGAGCAAGATAAGAAAACCCATGGTTCTGAATTAATTAAAAGGGTGTTTTTGAGATATTTCAATTAGAGAGGGCTGAGATTAATAACAGTTCAGATATACTTTGCACAGATAGTCTTCAAAAGTGTCAGAGATCCACAGAATGTGACATTTAATGTTATTTGATCATCTGATGACAAGTCACATCTGCTCCCGACAGCAGTCCCCCTTCTTTGGTTCAAAAAAGATACTGAGCATTTTCACCTCTAGGCAAGGTTGTTTATTGTGGCAAGGTAGCCACTGGGCAGAAATTGCCTATTTCTTCTATAGACCTATACTGTCCATGAGAAGACACAAGATACAGGATAGCTGACAGCTTAGTTTTGCCTAGACAGAATAAGCTAGTCCTTCATAATTCCTGTTTCACAAAGTCTGTCAGTTGATCCTGAGCCAGAAGACTACAGATTGATGCTCCAATGTGTCGCTGACTGAGGGACTGTCCAGGTGATCAGCTGTCTCTATAAACTGTTTACGTTTTGGAAGCTATGTTTTGTGATCCTTGTATTTTCAGGTAATATTTAAGTCATTCTCAGATTTCTAATGGGGTTGAAGACTGGGGGTAGTCTCATATTGAACCCAAGCTGTTTAGCATTGAGAGAGATGACATAGAGGATGATTTTCAGATGGTATACAATCTAAAACCAGGACATAATTCAGGTGTAGAATTAAGCCTTTTTAAGTTAGATGGATGGCCAGAGGAAGTTCCACTCCCAGGCACTCTAACATGCACAGGATCATAGGATTGAGGTGAGGAGGCCCAACATCTGTTCCAACACCACCGAGAGTAACTGGGACCATCAGGATCCAGGGACGCAGGAACCTCACCTGACCAGTGGCCCAGGTTCCTTCAAGTCTGTGCCAGTTTACCTTGGGTGCAAATTCCTTAGCCAGTCCCATAACACCCAGAGGAAACGCCACTCCCAGGTGTTCTAACACACCCAGGATAACAGAATCACAGGATCACAGGAACTTGGTCACACCAGGATCTCAGAGTCCCAAGAGGCAGATTGACTCTCAGGAACTCTGATATACCCAGGATCTTAGGATCACAGGATCCTAGAATCACAGAGACAGCTGTACTCTGAGGAGTTCGACACAGCTAGGATCACAGGAAGGACAGGCTCCAGTCAGATATAGCGAGGGCAGGTAGCAGTAGAGATAATCAGATGGTGGGAGGCAAGAGGAAGAACATAAGCAACAGAAACCCAATTCTCCCACCATAGTAAGTCCTGGACACACTATCACCCAGAAAAGCAAGATTCGGATCTAAAATCACTATTCATGATTATGATAGGGGACTTTAAGAAGGACATAACTTGCTTAAAGAAATACAGGAGAACACAGGTAAACAGGTAACTTGATGGCTAAATTTGACAAACACAGATATAACTGGGTGGTCAGCTTTAATATTACCTAGTTTGGGATAGGTTGAGAAAATGAGTGGTTTCCTGAGACTGAAGACAGGACATGGTATCCAGACAAGTATACAAGGCACAAGTATGATCAGAAGCCTTGGGACAAACCTGCCTTCATCTGAACTCATTATTTTTCCTCAGCTGCTGCCAAACAACTGAAACAATTATACAGAAGTAATAAAAATAGTAGGGAACAAGGGATGAAGGAGCACTCTATGGAAGATCTAATCTTGAAAGTTTTCAAAATGTAGTAATGACAATGGGTACAAAGAGGGCCACAGTGCTGGGAACAGAGTGACACCTGGCATCTGGGAAATCTGGGTGAAGGGGCAACATTCCTCAAAGTTCAAGTTAAGAAATGTTTCTCAATAAACTATTTATGCTAATAAATAGGACTGGAACTCAATCTTCCCAAGAGTATATGACTTCGCCTTAGGTTTGATAGGCACCCACATATGCTAGAATAAGAAGATCTTGTCCACAGATACTCAGTATTAGAAGGAAATAAGGCGCTAACTTGGAACTGAAATAAGCCAAAGAAAAAGGCTACTCTCTAGGGTGACACCTTTGGAAATTAAACAGTGATATCATGTCTTCTTATAGAGGAGAAGAAAATCTAAAGGGAAAAAGCAAGATTCACAGAATACACTGTTTTGAATGGCAATGCTACTGTTCAACACAGATCAAAAATAAGACGAATAAATGCTGGAGAAACTCTATACAAGCAAGAGAACCTGAGCTTGGATCCCTTACACCCACAAAAAAGCCAGGCATAGTGCTGCCTATCAATAACCAGAGGACTAGAGAAGAAATGAGTGAGCTTGGCCTTAGGGAGAGACCGTGCCTTAAAAAAAAAAAAAAAAAAAAAAAAAAGGTTAGCATACTCAAGGGCAGGCCAATACAAGACAAACTCAGTGGTGTTTTTGAAGGTTTTCTGTTTTTTCTTTTTTGTTTTTGTTTTGTTTTTAAACTTGCTGGCCTTTTACTTATATGTTACGGCTTTTGATTTTTGTGTTCTTATGGTGTGTGTGTGTGTGTGTGTGTGTGTGTGTATGTGTGTATGTCTGCCTGCCTGCCTGCCTGTCTTCCAGTCTATGTATAAATGTATTTCTCATACTTTGTTTTCCTGTTTGTTTTGCTTTATTCTGGTTCATTTTTTTTCTTTATTTGCCTCTTTGTTTTCTAAAGAGAAAAAGGTGTGGTGATGGATGAGTAGGGAGGATCTGGGAGATGACTAGGGGAAACTGTGATCAGAATATATTTAAGAAAAAATGGTTCTCAATAAAAAATAAGGTTTAGAATGGCTGAAAAAGAAACCTAATGTGGACCTCTGACATTCACATGCACCAACACACACATTTTCATGCACATACCCACAAGAACATGTACATAAA
>NW_022196905.1:97445871-97448709 GCF_008632895.1 Mastomys coucha
CCACTCTCCCTACCTATTCAATATAGTACTTGAAGTCCTAGCCAGAGCAATTAGACAACAAAAGGAGACTAAAGGGATACAAATTGGGAAGGAAGAAGTCAAATTATCACTATTTGCTGATGATATGATAGTATACTTAAGTGACCTCAAAAATTCCACCAGAGAGCTCCTAAGCCTGATAAACAACAGGACACCAATAGCTCATGTTCTAAGATCAAGAATCGACAAATGGGACTTCATAAAATTGCAAAGTTTCTGTAAGGCAAAAGACACTGTCAATAGGACAAAACAGCAACCAACAAATTGGGAAAAGATCTTTACCAACCCTATATCTGATAGAGGGCTAATATCCAAGTTATACAAAGAACTCAAGAAGTTAGACTCCAGAGAACCAAATAGCCCTATTAAAAATGGGGTACAGAGCTAAACAAAGAATTCTCAACTGATGAATACTGAATGGCTGAGAAGCACCTAAAGAAATGTTCAACATCCTTAGTCATCAGGGAAATGCAAATCAAAACAACCCTGAGATTCCACCTCACACCAGTCAGAATGGCTAGGATAAAAAACTCAGGTGACAGCAGATGCTGGCAAGGCTGTGGAGAAAGAGGAACATTACTTCATTGCTGGTGGAATTGTAAGCTGGTACAACCACTCCGGAAAACAGTTTTGTGGTTCCTCCGGAAATTGGACATAGTTCTACCAGAGGACCCAGCTATACCACTCCTGGGCATATACCCAGAAGATGCTCCAACATGTAATAAGGACACATGTTCCACCATGTTCATAGCAGCCTTATTTATAATAGCCAGAAACTGGAAACAACCCAGATGTCCCTCAGCAGAGGAATGGATACAGAAAATGTGGTACATCTCCACAATGGAGTACTACTCAGCTACTAAAAACAATGAATTTATGAAATTCTTGAGGAAATGGAATGACCTGGAGAATATCATCCTGAGTGAGGTTACCCAATCACAAAAGAACACACATGGTATGCATTCTCTGATAAGTGGATATTAGCCTAGAAGATCGGAATACACAAAGTACAAACCACAAACCATAAGAAACTCAAGAAAAAGGAAGACCAAAGTGTGGATACTTCATTCCTTCTTAAAAGGGGAAACAAAATTCCCATGGAAGGAGTTGTAGAGACTAACTATGGAGCAGAGACTAAAGGAAGGACAATTCAGAGACCACTCCACCTGAGAATTCTTCCCATATTCAGTCATCAAATCCAGACACTATTGTGGATGCCAGCAAGTGCTGGCTGACAGGAGCCTGATATAGCTGTCTCCTGAGAGGCTCTGACAGTACCCGACTAATACAGAAGTAGAGGCTTACAGCCATCCATTGGACTGAGTACAGGGTCCACAATAAAGGAGCTAGAGAAAGGACCCAAGGAGCTGAAGGGTTTGCAGCCCCTTCGGACTAACAACAATATGAACTAACTAGTACCCTCAGAGCTCCCAGGGACTAAAACTCCAACCAGAGAGTATGCATCGGGGGGCGAGGGGAACTCATGGCTCCAGCAGCATGCGTATAGCAGAGGATGGCCAAGTCGGTCATCAATGGGAGTAGAGGCCCTTCGTCTTGTGAAGGTTCTATGCCCCAGTGTAGGGGAATGCCAGGGCCAGTATGCAGGAGGGGATGGGATGGTGAACAGAGGGAGGGGGAGGGAACAGGGGATTGCTTCAGTTTTTGTTTTATTTTATTTTATTTTATTTTATTTTATTTTATTTTATTGGAGGGGAACCCAAGAAAGGAGATATTGTAAATAAAGTATCTAACAAAAAATAATTGAACTCATTTGCACAGGAAAACTTTCTTAACAGGACACAGATCACACAGACTCTAAGAATAACAATTAATAAATAGTGCTTTATGAATAGGAAAAGGACTTTAACAATTATATGTCTGATATTATACAGAATACATACAGAACTTAAAAAAAAACCCTGACAGCATGCACTTCTTGGCATCTACAATAGTGTCTGCATTTAGTGACCGTATATGAGATGGATCTCCAGGTGGGGCAGTCTCTGAATGGTCTTTCCTCCAGTGTCTGCTCCACACTTTGTCTCAATATTTGCTCCTTTGAGTATTTTGTTCCTCCTAGGACTGATATAGCTGTCTCCTGAGAGGTGCTGTCAGAGCCTGATAAATACAGAGGTGGCTCACAGCCATCCATGGGACTGAGCACAGGGTCCTCAATGGAGGGGTTATAGAAAGGACCCATAGGAAAAACAGCAATATCAACCAACCAGACACCCCAGAGCTCCCAGGCACTAAACCACCAACCAAAGAATGCACATGGAGAGACCCATAGCTCTAGCCACATATGTAGCAGAGAACGGCCTTGTCAGATATCAATGAGAGAAGAGGCCCTTGGTCTTATGAAGGCTCAATGCCCCAGTGTAGAGGAATTCAAGGGTGGGGAGGTAGGTGGGACTGGGGAGGTAGGTGGGAGAGCACCCCCACAGAAGCAGGGGTAGGGGGCAGGGGGAGGAAATGGGAAAGGGGGAAAACATTTGAAATGTAAATAAAGAAAATATCCAATAAAAACTGAATATCAAGAAATAAATGAAAATAAATGGCCCAATTTAAAATTTTGGATAGAACTAAACATAGGCAAGTTCTCAAATGATGAGACACAAATGGCCAAGGAACACATAAAAAGTGAGCCACTCTTGTGTCTACATGGGACACAGCCAGCAAAGGTGAGCAGCTTGCTATTCCCTGAGCTCCATTGTCAGGCCAAAGGCTCTGTCTGCCTCCCTGAGGAGTCCTGTCAGCAGCAGGAACATCCAGCTAACACTAGGAACAACCAGATAGCTA
>NW_022196905.1:97449218-97449584 GCF_008632895.1 Mastomys coucha
AAAGACTCAACAAAGTAAGAATTTCAGACCAATTTCCTTTAGTAACATTGATGCAAAAATAATCAATAAAATACTCACAAACCTACTCCAAGAACACATCAAAAATATCATCCACTAGGATCAAGTAGGCTTCATCCCAGAGTACAGGAATGGTTCAACATACAAAACTCCATCAATGTAATACATCATATAAACAATCTGACACACAAAAAAAGATCACATCATTAGATGCTGTAAATAGCCTTCAACAAAACCCAACATCACCTCATGATAAAAGTTTTGGAGATATCAGGGGTATAAGGTCCATAACTAAACACAATATAGACAATATACAGCAAGCCAATAGCCAACATCAAATTAAATGGA
>NW_022196905.1:97450894-97455537 GCF_008632895.1 Mastomys coucha
AATAGTGTACAAAACTCAAGTCCAAGTGGATCAAAGACCCCAACATAAAACTACATACACTAAATCTAATAGAAGAGAAAGTAGGGAATATCCTTGAACAAAGTGGTTCAGGAGGCCTTTCCTACACAGAATGTCAACAGCTCAGGCACTAAGACCAACAATCAATAAATGTCACGTCATAAAAATCAAAAGTTTCTGTAATGCAAAGACACCATCAATAGGACAAAATGGCAACCTACACAATGGGAAAAGATCTTCACCAGCCCTACATCTGACAGAAGGATAATGTTCAAAATATATAAAGAACTCAAGAAATTAAACATGAACAGACCAAATAACCTAATTTAAAAATGGGATACAGACCTAAACAGAGAATTCTTAACAAAGGAATCTCTAATGGGCCATAAGCACTTAAAGAAATGTTCAGTGTCCTTAGTCATCAACAATGACTCTGAGATTCCATCTTACACCTGTCAGAATGGCTAAGATCAAAAACTCAAGGGACAGTACATGCTGATGAGGACATAGAGCAAGGGGAACCCTCTTCCATTGCTGATGGGGGTATAAACATGCACAACCACTTCAGAAGTCAATATGGCAGTTGCTCAGAAAACTGGGAATAGTTCTACCTTAAGACTCAGTTATACCCCTCCTGGGCATATACCCAAAAGATGCACCACCAGGTGTGAGGATCAGGTGTGGGGATCAGGTGATGAGAGGGGTGAGAGAAAGAAAAGGTAAAACTTAGGGGGTGGCATCTCTTGGATAAGATGGAGACTTAACATAGGGGAGACTCCTAGGAGGATATGGGGGTGACCCTAGCTGAGACTTCTAGCAGGAAGGGATATGGAGCCTGAAATGGCCACCTCCTGTAGGCTGGCAGAACTTCTAGTGGAGGGAGGAGACACCAACCCACCCCCAAAAACCTCTGACCCAAACTTTACCCTGCCTACAAGGATGCAGGGATAATGATGGAACAGAAATGAGGGAATAACCAACCAATGATTGGCCCAACTTGAGACCCACCCTATGGGAGAAAGCCAACTCCTGGCACTTGCAGACAGGAGTCCAGCCTAATTGTCATCTGAGAGGCTTCACCCAGCAGTCAATGAAAACAAATGCAGAGACCCACAGCCAAACATTAAGCGTAGCTTAGGAAGTTTTGTTGAAGAGTCAGGGGATAGGATTGAGGGAACTGGAGGGATCAAGAATACCACAAGAAGACCTACAGAGTCAACTAATCTAGGCCTATAGGGGCTCACAGAGACTGATCCACCAACCAAAGAGCATACAAGGACTGGACCTAGGCACCCTACATATATGTAGCAGGTGTGCAGCTTGGTCTTCATGTGGTTGCCCTAACAACCGGAGCAGATGCTATTTCTAACTATTGTCTTTCTTTGGATACCATTCCCCTAGCTTGATTGCCTGGTCAGGCCTCAGTGGAAGAGGATGTGCTTAGTCCTGAAAGGACAGGGTAGGGTGGTCCCTGGGGAGGAGCGGGCTCCCTTTCTCTGGTGAGAAGGGGAGAGCAGAATGGGGAAGGGGTGGGAGTTTTGGTATTCTGTGTGGACTCCACCTCTGCAGTTACCTGGCAGCAATCAGGTATGCTCCTCCCCACAGTTACCTGGCAACAGCCAGGTAAGCCTGGCCCACTATAAAAGGGGCTTCTTGGCCCCTCCTCCATCTCTTGCAGCTCTTACTCCCATACTCTTGCCTCTAGCTCCTTTTTCTCACTCTCTCCCCATTTTCTTCCCACCTCTCTCCATGTGGTCATGGCTGGCCTCCACTTCTCTACTCTCCTTCTCTCTGCCTTTCTCTGTCTCTACTACTCTCTTAACTCACCCCTCCCCATACCCTAAATAAACTCTATTCTATGCTGATCCCTCAGGGGGAAGGGATGGTTCAGAATGGGCCTGCTGAGATGTCCCATTCCCCCACACCTTACCGCACACCTTAGAACATATATTAATACCCCTTTATCTTTGTTATGATCACAACAGTAGGACTGGGGGGAGAAGAGTTGGGGGGTTGAAATCTGGATGTAAAGTGAATAAATAAATGGGAGATAAAAAAGGTGAGCCACCAGGGAACTGTGAGTTAAAATTGTTTTTGGGACTTCATCCTATGAGTTAGACTGTCCACAAGTGATAGGACATGCTTTTAAGTACTGAGACACATGACAGCTCCCAGAGACTGTTACAGCAAGCACAGGACCTGCACGGGTTCAAACTAGACACTGAGCAGGGAAGTAGACATGAAGTCTAATGGAACTTTGAAGTTAAAAATACGATTGTTGCTTACAAATGGTTTCAAATAAATATAAATATGCCAATTGTATTCTTCATACCAAAAATATCTCAAAATCCACATGAAATCTCAAAGCAACCCCACAGTTTTACCTGTGGGGAAAGCCTGTTATTTGACTGGATAGATCATTGGAGGCCTTGCTTTATCTGCAGGGCTTTCCCTACTCTGTCCTTGTCTGGGGATCCCTACTCCCACTCCCTCCACCTGGAGGAGGTTGAGTCGTCCTTGGCAGATCTACAAACTTCCTCTCCAACCCCTCCCCCATTAGAACCCACCCAACATTACATGGGATTCCTGGAATGCCTCTCCATGCAAATGGGGTACTCACAGAACTTAAAACACTAGCCTGAAAACTCCTTCCCACTCTCCAAGTTCCATATAAACCTCCTGGTTCACCCTGAATAAAGTGTATGCTTTCAAGCCCATCCCCCTCCCTGAATAAAGGTGTGTGTACAAGCTAAAATTGTCTAAGAAATATTTCATCGAAAATTATCACAGAAGGCCTTCACCTAAAAGAGCTGCAACACTAAGATCCTTGGAGAAGGCCTTGTCTTCCCACAGCCTCACTCCCAGCCAGACTTGAACTCCACTTGATTTTCCAGCCCAGTATGCAGGTCTGGACATGCTGAGGAGGAGGAATTGAAAGATGTGGAACCACAGTTGGCCCCCTAAAACACACACCACAATTAACAAAATTAAGCTTTAGCAAGAACAGCAACACACATCCTGATTTAAAATAAATTATCAGGCTATAGTAATCAGAACAGTATGGTTTATATGAAAACTTTTTTCAAAGTTCTGATAACAGATAATATGAGAAGAACAAAAGGAGATGGCAGTGGAGACTGTCTGTCTTGGAATATCATGGTGAATTCCATTTGCTTGTACAATTAACATGTATCAATAAGTATTCTTAAAGTATGATAATAACAAAAACAAGGATATACACTAATTCGGCAGAATAAGAGGCCCCCAAATAAATCCATGAATTAACTGTCAACTGGTCTTTGCCAGGGGTGTCAGGCACACAAAGGAGGAAGCCAGTGTCTTCAACAAAGAGTGCTGGGGAAAGAGGGCATCCACATGCAGAAAGCAAAGTTAGATTCTATGCACATATGCCCAAGTCAGCAAAAATAGAAAGTTAAGAGGCAAGATGTGAAGCTAAGTGCAGCAACTCCAGCGGTGTGTAGATGCAAAGGCAGTGAGGACACAACCCAACAGAACAGCTGCAGCCAAAGCATGCATGGACTCGTCATGAAGTAAGTGTGAATAAAGGTAATGTACCATGCATGGACAATGGAATCTGTTACAGACTTTGGAAGGAAGGAAAAGAAAGGGGGAGGGAGAGAGAGAGAGAGAGAGAGAAGACAGGAAGGAAGAAAAAAGAGGGAGAGGTGGGAAGAAAGGAAAGAAGAAATGAAGGACAGACAGGAAGAAAGAAATGATGGACAAACAGGCAGAAAGGAAGGAAGGACAGATAGAAAAGAAGGAAAGACAGACAGAAAGAAAGGAAGGAAGGAAGGAAGAAGTCTTGTGGTGGAAATGTGTGGATGAGTATAGCATGCATCTAGGAAAATAAAATGATCAGACACAGAAAGACGAACAACACAAGATCCAACTCACGTACAAATCTTAAAAAGTTGAAGAGAGGAACTGACGAGATGGCTCAGTGGGTAAGAGCACTGACTGCTCTTCTGAAGGTCCTGAGTTCAAATCCCAGCAACCACATGGTGACTCACAATCATCAGTAATGAGGTCTGACACTCTCTTGTGCTGCATCTGAAGATAGCTACAGTATACTTATTTATAATAATAAATAAATCTTCAGGCCAGAGCAATCTGGGGATGACCGGATCCAGCAGAGGTCCTAAATACAATTCCCTACAACCACATGAAGGCTCGCAACCATGTACAGCTACAGTATACTCATATACATAAAAACAAGATAAATAAATCATTTAAAAGTGGGGAATAGAAATAACACAGTGCTGGTTACCAGTGTCCTGAGAAGAGCAGCACTTCAGAAGATACTGGACAGAAATCTATAAAATTTTGGTTACATAATAAAGTTCACAGAAAGCATGAAGTACTGAGAAGAAAAATCGGGTTTCTGGTCATTAATATGGATAACGGCACTGTTAGCTATTACAGGAAAAGTATGAGAAACAAAATCAAAATTAGACAAGTAGGGCAGAACCTGATTAAAAACAGCTTCTTGCTGGAAAAGAAAATAATCAATACAAAATACAGAACAGAATGGGAGAGCAGTGTTTGCAAACCACATGTCTTCCAGGGGACAATCAAAACATATAAAGCTAGCATGCAACCCAACA
>NW_022196905.1:97457166-97458468 GCF_008632895.1 Mastomys coucha
ATGCCACCCGACTTCTCAGAGGACAGGTCAGAAGCCAATCTTCACACACTGAGATGGGCACATGCCACTCGACTTCTCAGAAGACAGGTCAGAAGCCAATCTTCACACACTGAGATGGGCACATGCCACCCGACTTCTCAGAGGACAGGTCAGAAGCCAGTCTTCACACACTGAGATGGGCACATGCCACCCCACTTCTCAGAGGACAGGTCAGAAGCCAATCTTCACACACTGAGATGGGCATATGCCTTCCCACTTCTCAGCAAAGTGTGCTTTTGACTGCTCTTGTAGAAGTGACACTGTGCTGCCTGGGTCACCTTTCAAAGCAGAAGACCTTGTTCCCCTAGCTTTGAGTCCTGGTGGGTAACAGCAGTCACACACCAGCACTTTGAATGACAAAGGCTTCCAGGGCAGAATTCCAGGAATAGAGAGGCACCAGGGTTTGAGACCCAGCACCCTGGACCAAACACAGGCTAGCTCAGAAGTTCCCTCCCCATGGAGATTTACAGATCAGAAGCTGACCCATGATAGCTCTTGCCTCACTCTGTACTGATTCTTTCGAGTTACTGGACTATATCAGAGTACGGACAGGAGGGATTCTCAGTAAAACTAGGTAGGTTCTTAGAAGGAATAACCTATATTTTGTTCATTAAATTCTAACTACTGTGCCTGGAACCCAGGAATTTTTTTCTTCCCCCTTTATTTATTTTTTTTATTTTAGAAATTTTCTTTATTTACATGTAAATTTCTCCTTTCCCAGTTTCCCCTCCAAAAAACAAACAAACAAAAAAACAAAAACAAGAACAAACCCCTGTTGCCTCCCCCCTCCCCATGCCCGCCACCCCACCCTCTCCCACTTATTGGTTCTGGCATTCCCCTACACTGGGGCACAAAACCTTCACAGGGCCGAGGGCCTCTCCCCCTATTGATGATCGAATTTGCAATCCTCTACTATACACATGCTGTCAGAACAATCAGACCCACCATGTGCAGTCCTTGTTTGGTGGTTGAGACCCTGGGAGCTCTGAGGGTACTAGTTACTTCATATTGTTAGAACCCAGGAATTTTAACTGTTGAGTAAACTTCTATCAAACTCAATCGAATCATTCGCCCAAATGGCAAGAAATAAAAACATGTTTTACCTATTAGGATACACCTAACCTTATCTGAGAGTGAAGTCTAAATAGTTCACTATTTATCTCACTTGTTGCAGTTAAGTCAGAATTCACAGATAGATCACAGTTAGACAACAAGGGGTCACAAGGACTAGCCTGAGCCTCATCCTACCTTTTCCACATCCCC
>NW_022196905.1:97461813-97514149 GCF_008632895.1 Mastomys coucha
AAGGCTAGCCACAGGCCTCTGCAGACCAGACAACACATAGCCTGCCTCTCCTGCCCTTCCCTCAGTCCCACATTAGCATGAGGACATTATGCCAAGGAAGGTGACTGTGCAGAATCCAGAGAAGTTAGATACAGGTGACATCACTCCTGTCATTCCAGAAACCAGGCTCTCTGCAGCTTAGTCCCTGAATGAGATAAGAAGAGCAGCCCAAACACAATGCACATAGCCCTGCGTGATCTCTATATCTCACATACAACCTAAACATCAAGAGAGAATTTGACTATCTACTTACACTTAATAAAAAATCAGTGATGTAGAAACTAAGTTTATTTCCAAATTGATATTTGCCAAGCTCTTGTGCTGAATTTCCCTCATATGGTTCCTCCACAAAGGCATTCCTCCAACTACAGCTACCTGTGAACCAGGGCAGGGAGCTGTTGCTGTGGTCCCACCTGAGGTGGGACCAGGGCTCTTCCCACAGCCTGTCCACAGAGCAGGGCAGCCAGCAGTGTCAGGCTGCCACTTTGTATCTATCATTTTTCAGAGGAAAGAAACTGACCTTCCTAGACTTAAAGCCAGCCACAGACCCCTGCAGACCAGAAAGCACATAACCTGCCTTCCTCCCCCTTCCCTCTGTTGCCACTTTGAATTGGAAATCAAGTCCAGGTCCAGACTAAGTTGCTTCTTAAAGAAAGGAAAAGCAGGTCTACCTGGTCCCACAGCAAGGGTCCAAGTGCAGGGCTAGGCTGCTGCTGCCTCCTGGGGCTCACCTCTGCTCTCCTCCCTCCTGCTCTCTTTGCTCCTCTTTTATGTGAGCTGAGCACACACACACACACACACACACACACACACTTGAAAGAAATCACATGCTGCAGCAAAAACAAAACTGAAAGTAAAGTAAATCAAAGCCATGTGAACTGGGGTTAACTGGGGTTGGGATGCTGGCTGTCAGAAAAGCCAGTGAGATACTCTGTAGCAGCCAAGGGACAGCAGATCTCAGGGGTGGAATGTGTTTACTTTCCTTGGAACCCATCTGCAGCTTCCTCAAGCCTTCTCATGTAAGACCCTGTGAGACCCTCAGAGAGTCTTAGCCCAAATGCACTACCCCACAAGTCACAACTTGACATGGATCGCTGCAATAACATGAGGTTTATTGATCCCACTTGCATGGCCAATGCACATGGGGTTGCTTGTCCTGGTAGAAAGAGGCAACCCCAAACTCAGAAAGCATACATCTTTTATATTTTACCGAGGCAACAGGGCTAGTTGGCTTATTCTGATTGGTGCAGTATCAAACAAAGGATCTCTTCAGGCATTGGTTGGCTTGCTCGAGGGGGCTGCTCTTGGATACATTTGCTCCCTTCCCTAACTCCTGTACCTGGAAGGCCCCTGGAACGGGGCGAGCTGGAAAGTCCCGGAATTTTAGTTAGTAGGGTCAGGATGTTCTCAGAGTTCAGTACAGAGAGGGGTAGAACATCTAATCATGTTTTTACGGGTCTTATCAGTTATTTTATGCTCTGGGCAGCTTTTAGTTCATTCCAGCCCTCCTGACCTTAAAAACTTTGTTTTCCTTATACAAACAGATGTCTCTACTATAGGTAGTTTTGGCTTATTATTTCTTTCTCAAAAGTCTTGTTTTTACCTTTATTTCTACATTCTCAGAACTTTGTTTCTATCTTCTCAAAAACTTGGTTTCTATGTTCCCAGAACCTTGTTTCTACAGCTTTGTTTTTGACTTTATTACTTGACTTGGCACAAAAAATGCACAGTAAACCCAGGCACCCATCAGTGGAAGTTACACAACCCGGGTCTATTACAAGTGTGCTTCTCTCTGGGGAAATTCCCAGTGCTTCCTGAGCAAAAGAGCTTTAATGTTTTAAACTTGTGTTATCTAAAACAGGATATGTCAATGTTAGCATTTCTTCTGGGCTCTACCCACAGTTACCTAGCAACAGCCTGGTGTGCCACACTCACTATAAAAAGGGATGCTTGCCCCCCCCCCCTCACCATCCTCATCTTCTCTTCCTTTCTTACCATCTTCTCCATCCCTCCTCCTCCTTCCTCTCTCTCCCTCAATCTCTCTACTTCACTCTCTCTTTGTGTCCCCCTTTCTCTGTCTCTGCTACCCCCTCAATCCCCCTCTCCAGGTCTTAAATAAATTCTATTCTATACTATACAATTGTGTGATTGGTCCTTCAGGAGGACATGATGCCTCAGCATGGGCCCACAGAGGCACCCTCTTCCACCTCAGCATGCCACGCCTCCACCAAACATATCCCTGGCTTCTTTTCCTTTTTTTTTTTTTTTTTTTTTTTTTTATAAAACACAACAGTCGATCTGAAAACTGTTTTTAAGAGAAGTAATTAGAGAATAGTAAGTAGGAGCTGTGTTCAGGTGGAAGCTAAGAAATCTCACTTCAGATATGGAAGCTTAAAAGTGAAAGCTTTATTTTCTGAGTGCTTAGGGAGGTGGCCAGTTTGGGATCTAAACTTTGTTCCCAATGGGAGATTGAACAATATTTGTAAAGGATGAAACACAAAGCGAGGGGAGCTGCAGAGTGCCCCATTGTGTTTTGACATGAAGGATTAAACAAGGGAGCCCCCACTGGAGACTGGGCATATCCAAGCACCTGGCTTCAGGGTCCTAATTTATTCTCCTAGGCTTTAGGTCCTGAGCTCAGAGTGAAGAGGGGACAAAGGAGCAGGCCATCTGCATGTGGCTAGTTAGGGCACAGCAGGCAGTTGGTTAGATCTGCATGTGGCTAGTTAGGGCACAGCAGGCAATTGTTATATATTTTTACAACTTACGCATGTTGTCTTAGATAACAGAAATTTCTACGTTCTCTACCAGTTAACAGACAATCAAGGAAACTTTGGAGAAGTGGGATAGGGGTTCATTCCTAGGCCTGGGAACATGAATTTGTTTGACCCTGCCAGCAAGCTAGAGAAGCTGTCCCTGAGAGAGCTGGACTCAGACAATTGTTTCTAACAGAAGCTCTTCCTGTTCCGTTAACGGGAAATCCCCAGCTAACACCAGGGCCTGGGACCTTGATTTAGTTTCTCCCAGTGATCAAATGGAGTGTGATAACAAAATGGTATTTCTTAGAATAAGTTTCTTTTGCTTGTTCCCAACATGGGGTCAGCGAGCTAGCTCAGTGTGGGATGCTTTAGAGACTCCATTGCACAAGCCTGGGCACCCAACTGTATCTCCTGAACCCACATAAATGTGGAGGACACAAAGGACTCCACAGTTGTCCCCTCAGCTCCACATGGTTATCCTGGCATGTGGACATACAATAATAAATACATTTTTAAAAAAAGAAAATGGAGCTGGATGATGGTGGCACATGCCTCTAATCCCAGCACTCGGTGGTTCTCTGTGAGTTTGAGGCCAGACTGGTCTACACAGTGAATTTCAGGACATCCAGGGCTACATATAGAAATCCTATCTAAAACCAGAAATAGAGAGAGAGACAGACAAACAGATAGACAGACAGACACAGAGAGCGACAGAGACAGAGATAAGAACAGAGACAGAGATAGAGACAGGGAGAATGCATAAATACCCTTCACTGTAATAAATAGAAACACTCACTGTTGCTCTTTTGTCTAAATTAGTGGTTCTCTACCTGTGGGTCACGACCCCTTTGTGGATGAACCTGCCCTTTCACGGGGGTCACCTAAGACCATCAAAAAACAGAGATAATTACATTATGATTCATAACAGTAGCAGAATCACAGTTATGAATTAACAACAAAAATCATTCCACGGTTGGGGGTTACCACAACATGAAGAACTGTATTAAAGGGTCTCAGCATTTGGAATTTTGAGAACCTCTGGTCTAAATTTTTATGCTTCTTCACTACACAGAGTCTAGCTCTTCTCACAGAAATGTAGGTAGGTGGCCCATTGTCAAAGACATTTAGTCAGAGGAGAAATTTATTTAGTGTGTACCTTTGTGGAATAAAGAAATCAATCAGGGCTGGCAAGATGGCTCAGTCGGTAAGAGCACTGACTGCTCTTCCGAAGGTCCTGAGTTCAAATCCCAGTGACCGTTGGTGGCTCACAACCATCCGTAATGAGATACAATACCCTCTTCTGGGGTGCCTGAAGACAGCTACAGTGTATTTCGCTGGAGAGACCAGAGCTGGAGCGAGTGGGGCTGTTCTAAGTTCAATTCCCAGCAGCCACATAATGGCTCACAACCATCTGTATTGCTACAGTGTACTCATAAACATAAAATAAATAAATAAATCTTTTTAAAAAAGAAATTAATCAAGCACATGTTAGGAGCCTGGCAGGTGGAGTTGGAAAATTCCCCAGGAGGCCACATTGGGAGTATGGAAAGCATCCGTGCTCCTCTACTTAGCCATGAGTCCTCACCTCATCTGTGCAAACTCTTTTCATTAAAAAAAAAAAAATGAAAGAGCATCAAGTGGAAGAATGGGGTTGCCATCCCATAGTCAAAAACTCTGACCAAGAATTGTTCCTGTCTGAAAGAACTGCAGGGACAAAAATGGAGAGGAGCCTGAGGAAAAGAAGGTCCAGTGACTGGCCCAAATTGAGATCCAGTTCAACAGGAGGCCCCAAGCCTGACAATATTTCTGAGGCTAAAGAGTGCTCACAAAAAAGGACCTATCCTGACTGCCCTCTGAAAGACCCAACAAGCAGCTAAAACAGTGAGATGCAGATATTTGCACCCAATCAATGGAGAGAAGAAGCTGAATTAGGGAAAAGCTGAAAGAAGCTGAGGTGGAGGGTGACTCTGCAGGAGGACCAGCAATCTCATCTAACCTGGACCCCCAAGAGCTCTCAGACACTGCGCCACCAACCAGGCAGCATACACCACCTGATATGAGGCCCTCAACACTTGTACAGCAGAGGACTGCAGGGTCTGGGTTCAGTCAGACAAGATCAACCTAACCCGCAAGACGCTGGTAACCAAGCCTGCTCAGTCAGTCAACAGGTTCTCCAGTGCAGGAGTGAGGATTAAAAAGAAAAAAGATGACACCCAGGATCAGAGGTGAAGAGGACACAACATCTGTCTGAATACTAGGAGTAACTGGGACCAGCAGGACCATGCACACAGGAACTCCGCTAGCCCAGGAGCTCAGGTTCCTTCCGGTCCCACAACACCCAGAGGAAGCTCCACTCCCAGGTGCTCTAACAAGCCCAGAGTCACAGGATCCCAGAATCACAGGATCACAGAGACAACTTGACGCTGAGGCGTTCTGACACAACCAGGATCACAGGAAGGACAGGCTCCAATCAGATTTAGCAAGGGCAGGTAGCACTAGAGATAACCAGATGATGTGGGACAAGCATAAGAATGTAAGCAACACAAACCAAGGTCACTTGGCATCATGAGAACCCAATACGCCCACCATAGCAAGTCCTGGACACACCATTACACCAGAAACGCAAGATTCAGATCTAAAATCACTTATCATGATGATGATACAGGACTTTAAGAAAGACATGAATAGCAACTTCAAAGAAATACAGGAGAATACAGGTAAACAGTTAGAAGCTCTTAAAGAGGAAACACAAAAATCCCTTAAAGAACTACAGGAAAACACAACCAAACAGGTGAAGGAAATGAGCAAAACCATCAAGAATCTAAAAATGGAAATAGAAACAATAAAGAAATCAGAAAGAGAGACAACCCTGGAGATACAAAACCTAGGAAAGAAATCAGGAGTCATAGATGTAAGCATCACCAACAGAATACAAAAGATAGAAGAGAGAATCTCAGGGGCAGAAGACACCTTAGAAAACATTGACACAACAGTCAAAGAAAATGCAAAAAGCAAAAAGCTCCTAACCCAAAACATCCAGGAAATCCACGACACAACGAGAATACCAAACCTAAAGATAATAGGTATAGAAGAGAGTGAAGACTCCCAAGGTAATGGGCCAGTAAATATCTTCAACAAAATTATAGAAGAAAACTTCCCTAACCTGAAGAAAGAGATGCCCATGAACATACAAAAGGCTTATAGAGTCGGGCAGTGATGGTGCATGCCTTTAATCCCAGCACTTGGGAGGCAGAGCCAGGCGGATTTCTGAGTTTGAGGCCAGCCTGGTCTACAGAGTGAGTTCCAGGACAGTCAGGGCTACACAGAGAAACCCTGTCTCGAAAAACTAAGAAAAAGAAAGAAAGAAAGAGAGAGAAAGAGAGAGAGAGAGAGAGAGAGAGAGAGAGAGAGAGAGAGAAAGAAAGGAACAAAGAAAGAAAGAAACAAAAGAAGAAAGAAAGAAAGAAACAAAGAAACAAAGAAACAAAGAAACAAAGAAACAAAGAAACAAAGAAAGAAGCCTACAGAACTCCAAATAGACTGGACCAGAAAAGAAATTCCTCCCGTCACATAATAATAAAAACACCAAATGCACTAAACAAAGAAACATTTTTAAAAGCAGTAAGGGGAAAAGGTCAAGTAACATATAAAGGCAGGCCTATCAGAATTACACCAGACTTCTCACCAGAGACTATGAAAGCTAGAAGATTCTGGGCAGATGTCATACAGACCCTACAAGAACACAAATGCCAGCCCAGGCTACTATACCCAGCAAAACTCTCAATTACCATAGATGGAGAAAACAAGATATTCCATGACAAAACAAAATTTACACAATATCTTTCCTCAAATCCAGCCTACAAAAGATAATAGATGGAAAACATCAACATAAGGAGCAAAGCTACACCCTAGAAGAAACAAGAAAGTAATCTTTCAACAAGTCCACACAAACCTAATTCCACCTCTTACAACAAAAACAACAGGAAGTAATAATTACTTTTTCTTAATATCTTAATATGAAAATTAATATTACAAACATATCCTAATCGATTGAAATCCAAAAATATGAGGAATTAGAAATTTATTGACTGTCATCCAATGGTCTCTCTAATCTGGTAATTAGAGAAATAGGCCCAATATTATTCAATCCATATATACTTTCAGCTTGTTCGTGACAGTGTCTTGCTGTGTACAACATAATGGGCTTGAGATCTTGCTTCTCCTATCCAAGCCTCTCTATTAGTAGTACTGTTTATTTCATGTTTCTGCACTACACTATGGTTTTCAGAACAGCTTACATATTTTAAAAGTATTTATATACCCAAAAGAAATGTAGACAATTAAATTGAGAGGTGGCTTGTAAGAGAACAACAAAGAGTAAGACTGAATGCTTTGCTTGACATTTGTAACTCTTGTATCAAGTTACCACAGTAAGAGCCAAGATCTTAAGCTCTACTAAATACAAAACAAACAAACAAACAAAGACACTTTATATATTTCTGTTCATTTAAGAAAATACTAGTAGTGATGTATTATTTTGAAATATACAGTTAATACGTTTGGAGTTATTTAAAATTTATACTGAGAAAAACGTATGTATTTTCAGTATTGCCATAGACAAGTACCTACATAAGACTGTTAAATTGATTGTTGTTTTATATCAAACAACTTTTATAATATTCATTTTTTTTTTTTTTTTGGTTTTTGGTTTTTTTGAGACAGGCTTTCTTTGTATAGCCCTGGCTGTCCTAGAACTCACTCTGTAGACCAGGCTGGCCTCGAACTCAGAAATCTGCCTGCCTTTGCCTCCAAGTGCTGAGATTAAAGGCATGCACCACCACTGCCCGGCTCTATAATACTCATTTCTATTGTTATGATATTTTATAGATTTTAAACAATGACAAAAAAAGATATTGTAGGTATTGAAGGGGGGTCTCTGGGAGGAGTTGGGGTACAAAAGGAAAACAAGAATGTGATTTAATTCTATTTACTTAAAATATGTTTTTAAATGTTAACAAATTCAGATAAATTGAAATCATGTAACTTTTCTCATTATAATGTAATAAAAGTTAAAAGAAAAAGAAGAAAAGACAATTAGACAACATTGTAGCAGGACCCCAGTCAATTGTAAGACTGAAGGCAAATTTTATTTTTCCAATCTGCTTTTTATAGCAGTTTAATTACATTCAGGTGTTAAGGGTGAGCAGTACAATAAGGAACTAGCAAGGCAGTAGACAGACTCTGGTGATCACTCTCATGACAGTTGTTTCAAAGGGCTTGTCATATGAACAAAATAATTGAGTCCACTTCCTTGTCCAAGCCCAAAATCTTGCTGAGGCCTACTTCTTTTGTTCCATCCTAAGATTAAAATTCTTACCTTAACCTACTTCCCTATCATAGCCTAAGTTTAGATTCTTGCCTAAACTTACTTCCTTATTATGCCCTAATGTCAGATTTCTGCCTGAACTCACTTCCTTGTCATGGCCAATGTCAGATTCCTACCAGAAGATCATTTTCTTGTCCTAGGCCAATGTCAGCACCCCAAAAGGCTCTCCACAGACTGGAGGCCCCAGTGGATGGGGGGTAGGGTGGGGGTCGGGACATCCTCATGGAGACAGGTGTGGGGGAAGAGGCGTGAGATATAGAACAGTCAAAGGGTGGACCATGAGGGGGATAACATCTGGACTGTAAACCAAAGATTAAAATTAAGAAATGAAAGAACATTTTAAGGCTACATTGCAAATACACATCTATAGTGCCATGTATCACAGGCTAATGAATGGAGGTAACTACCAGCTATTAGTCTTTATTCACTAAATAAAACAGTAGAACAGCCTCACCTGCAGGCCACCCTTTCAACTTTTGGTTTCTCCGTACACAATGCTATGATATGCAGAGAGTTGTCACTGATCATGTGAGATTCCTGGAGGGACCCCCACACTCAAATCCCAGGAGTGACGACCCCACACACCACAAAGACATGGACTTGATACAATCTGCAAGAGGCTTTTTATTCCAGCTAGCTGGGGCGAGACTCAATCCCTCGCAGGGGTAGAGGAGTCTGGCCCCAAGCAAGGTCTTAGGCAGCTTTTTATTCCTGTACAGTTGCTGGGGCAAAAGGGAAGACTGGGGTAAGGGGAAGGTATGGGGTGGTCTCTGATTGGTACTGGCTCTCACTAGGGTTCAGGGGCAGGTTAGCCACCTGGCAGTCATTTGTTACCTTCTCTCTGCCAGGTCATCCTGGTCTCCTTGTTTCTGGGTTCTGGGAGCCGGTCTCACACTGAGTTTAACTAACAGCTAAGTTCCCACAGTACAGTTTGAAAACTTAATTTTAATCTCTCGATCAAGGAACCATTACCATACAGGTTACCTGATAATTTAAGTCTGAGGCTCTATTCCTGTGGCTAACTTTTGTTTCTCCTATTTGATCTTCACCCATGTGAGTTCTTGCTGGGTACCTGAGCTATCTACCTATGCAACACATAATCTATCATCTATTGCTAAGTAATGTAGGAGCTGTCTGTAACTCAAAGACAAGCTAAAGGTAGATATGGTGATGGACCTCAGTCAGCTGCAACACAAAAGAGGCTGATTTAGACAGAAGACACCTGTCCCTGTCTGCAGAGCCCTTTAAACAGCAAGGAAGCCTCAGGTCTGGGTATGGCCCTTGACATCAGCTAACTTGGGTGAGATAGGCAAAGGTGAAATTTGTAAACACAGATTTTGAGTGGCTGTTCCACCAGCATCTTCTAGATGTAGCCTGTCCACTAGGAACAGCAGTTTCCTTGTGTGCCAGGGACCAGTACTGAAGAAGAAAGCACCTGCAGACATTGCCATCATGTGGTCACCCAAAATGACCATTGTTTGTAACACACAAATGCCTGGGGTTTCCTGTAAAAGGAAATTTATTAATATCAAGGTGGAAATTATAGAAATCCATACATTGTCCTGAACAGTTTATAAAACATTATAAACGTAAATTATTTAACAGAGTAGAGTTTATAGACAATTATTTAAAACCATTTATACAAACAAATCAACATGTACACAATAGCAATGCTGCCTCTACCTTTCTTACCAAGTGTGTTGGCCAAAATGTTCTCTAAAGGCTAATTGAAATAATAGAGGAGGTTAAGGTCTCAAATCCAACTGACAGGATATATTTTCAGTTGGATTTTCCTTCTAAGAAAGAGATGTATGTACTTTTGGGGAGATGATGGTAGGGAGCATGTGTCTAACACAAGGAGAACATGAAAAAATAGGGACACTGCAAAAGCCAAGTGGGTGAATTGCTGATCCATAACCGTTATGGGTCTCTAAGTCAGTCCCAATGGGAACAGACTGGAAGCTTTTCAGGGGGCCTCCTTATGTGTGTGTATGGTTGGTTGGAGGCAGAATCACTCTGTAGCCCAGACAAAGGCCTGGCACTCACTATGGAGTCCATGTTAGCCTCAAATGTCTCTAGCTTCAACATCCCAAGTGCTGGAATTACAAATTTCAGCCAAAATGCCAGACTCGATGAGATTGCTTCTTTTGAAGACAAAGTGGAATACTTATCCAACATCCTGCTGTTACAGCCTATCTATAAGCTGAGAAATGCCCCCAACATAGGACCTTGTTTTGTAAAATGGGCAAATACTCAGAAATTGGAGAAAATTCTGGGCAAGAAAATGAGAGAGATACCCTAAGAAGACACTGCAAAATGCTTGAACTGTGGCAGAATTGTGTGATGGGCTTGAAATGGCAGGAAGAGGCAGAATGAGATGACAATGACCCTGTCGTATGAACCAAGCTGTGGACAAGAGGGCAACAATGCCTCATCTGAACGATCTATTCAGACAAAACCTTCATGCTGAAATAACTTCAGATTCTGAAGTTAACAAGACACCTTTTTTATTTTTTAAAGCAATTTGGAGTGGCTGGGGAGATGATTCACTTTGTAAAGTGATTGCTGCACAAAGCATGATTGTCTGCGTTAGATCCCTAGAAAGCACAGAAGAGCCAAGGATGGCAGCCTGCTCTGCAACCTGGTGATCCAGCCTAGCTGAAAACGAAGGCTTTGGGTTCAGAAAGAGACTCAAACTTAAGGTTAAGAGAAACAGGGTTCATCTAACATCAACCTCCATACACGCGCAGACACACAGGCCCCTGCCCAAACAGGTGCACACACACAACCAAATCAGGCATTCAACAAGGACACTTTCTCTCTCCACTCTTACTCAAAGAGCGATTGAAGTCTTAGAAGAGTAACAAGATACAAGAAATATGGTAAATACAAGTAGGGAAGGGGGAAAATTTTCAAATTGTCACTATTTACAAGCAATATGATTCTATACATAAAAGACCCTAAGACTGCATCAGAAAACCCTTAGACGTGATAAACACTTTGAGCAAGCAGTAGGATACAAAACCAGCACTCAAACAGGGGAAGCCTGCCTACAAAAGTGCAGCAAGCGTGCTGAGAAAGAGGTCCATTCACACTCTCTCCAAAAAGTACCGAGGTGTAAACCTAGCTGTGTAAGTGAAAGACCCCTGTGCTGCAAACTAACGCACAGAGGACAGAGGGCACTGGAAGGTGGACAGCGTTCATGGATCAGCAGAATCGAAATCACACAAAGGTTCTATATGACTGAAAACTGTGGATAGACCAAATGCCATTCCCACCAAAGTTCCAATGGCCTTCTTCACAGAACAAAAATAGATAACAGACAATCCATATGGAGGCATGTAATAGTCACAACGGCTTTCAAAATTACTCCATAGAGTCATCCCAACAAAACAGTATGGCTCTGGGACAAAGGTACTCATATACACCAAGGGAACCAAATTCAAGAGAAATCAACACATACAGCCTTGGACACCTGATTCTACTGTATACGGGGATGCAGTATATCCTTCTCAAATGGTGCTGGGGAAACTTGATGTCCACACACAGGAGAATGAAACTAGATTCCTGTCACTCGCTCCATACAAAAGTCATTTCAAAATGAACCAAGGACATCGGTGTAAGATCCAAACCCTTGAAACGGCTAAAGAAAGACATAGCAGTTCCATATACAGTAATAGGCAAGTCTTTGAAAGAGTTCCAACAGCACACAGCCACACACACACACACACACACACACACACACACACACATTAGCAAGACTGATACAGAAAATGAAATAATTATCAGTGAGGAGAGAGCATACCTATAGAACTGGTAGTTACCATGGGAACCAGAATGGACATTCCTGGAAAGTGAGAGGCAGGAAGGACTATCATGTGATCGGCTTAGAATTAGGGTTTGGGTCAGGTCTAGGTAAGGTAAAAAGACCAATCCTGAATGTAAGCAACATTTCATGAGCTGAGGCCCCGGACAGGATACCCCTTGGAGGAGGAGGTCAGAGTTCTGGCTGGGCAGAAAGGTTGAAGGGCCCTTATCTTTTACATACATATGTATATATGAAAATAAATATATATAAATTATCATTTACTTATTAATATGAATTATATATTAATAAATGATATTTTATAATATATATAATGAGATTAAATAGTTAGACATATAGACAGACAGATGAACAGACACATACATACAGACATACATAGATACATAGATAGATACATAGATAGCATAGATAGGTACATAGATGCATAGATACATGGACAGACAGACAGACAGACAGACAGGCAGGCAGGCAGGCATGTTCTACAAACCAGGTGTCTGTGTGGTGTCATGGCTTAGAAACCTTTGAGGTTTGTACCAAAGTGTAGAATACCTGGCTACTATCCAATAGGTTTTTCTTTTCCATTTTTCAGGAACTTCTGTGCTGATTCCTATAGTTAATTGGTGTACAAGCACCCCCCGCTGCTGCCCCTTACCCGCATACCCTACTGCTTGTTTTCATCACCAGGAATTCATTCTGTCACTACCATGTCATCCCTGTTGTCACTGCTGTCATGATCTAGGTTGACACAATATTCTGAAAACATCTCTGGAAGCACACACTGATGTCACTTAATACTGCTGTCCTACTGTGTACTCGGCCTGTTTAACCTGCCCGTCTTAGTTAGTGGTTCTATCACTGTGATGAAACAATATGACCAAAACAACTTGGGGAGTAAAGTGTTCACTTGGCTTATGCTTCCACATCACAAATCATTACTGAAGGATGTCAGAACTGGAACTCCCACTGGCTCCCACTGGCTCCTTCTGCATTTCAGAGCACTACTGAAAATAACTCATTGAATCAATCACTGTCCCTACATGGATACACTTACTTCACTCCACAGGTCAGAACTATTGGAGAATAGTACGTTCATAAGATGTATCAAAAAATGAGATGTATCAATTTTCTTTCCTTTAACTTCTCAGGAACTTTTGTTTTCTTGGAGGCCTGTGGCTTTTGGCAAGTACAAAAATGTAAAATTTTTATTCCAACCTTAATTACAAACATTGTCTTTCAGACCACAGACTGCATTTAACACAATGGCAAACAGAAAACATTACAGTGGTACAAAGTTCAAAGCAGATTGTGGAAGGGAAATGCAGAGCTGATACACAGGCAGAGATCTGTTCTGGAACAAGAACAATAAATCCACAGGGGGTGCAAGGCACAGTGTCTGTTCAAGGTACAGAGATGGTTCAAGGTGCAGACTGCTTCAGAGCACAGAGCTGACACCAGGTCCAAGGGGTCTGAACATATGGGAGCTCAAGTGGGCCACTTCAAGTGGGGCTGAGCATGGTCAGCAGAAATCCTGAGGATGGAATTGAGAGTCTGTTGCCTGTGTATGGAGTGATTCATACCTCAGGCAGCCTGGTGATGACTCAGTGGGGACCCAAAAGAGGGCACTGCTCATGGCTCTGGTGTTTTGGACAAGCATACAAGCTTGCTTTCTCTGACAAGGTCTTCAAACAACCCTGTGTCTAGGTGTTGCGGGCTTAATATGTTCATAGGTAGAAGTCATATGTCCGTAAGTTATTTGACAATCTGTTTCTCACTGTGCTATATACTTACATTAATAAGGTACAAAGTCATTTTCCCTTAACATTTGTTTCCAAAACAAAGCAAACCACTGACTTATAAAATGGAGTAACCCATGGCAAGGCTTACTCTGATGGGTGCAGCCTGAGTTCTGCACTCTCCATTTCTCAGATTGCTAGAACCAGGAGCTTCTAGCTTCTGAGTTTGACTGTGGAGAGGATCTAAAATCATCCAACAGAAGGCATGGTGCCCTGGATACACTGGTTGGGTGGCAGCCATGAGGGACAGTGGCAGAAGTGGGGGTGAATGACAGACACCCTCGTGCCTCAGGCTGTGGAGGAATGAGGACAGGCAGCCCTGCCTCCTGCCACCAGGAATGACATGGCTCCTGTGGATGACTGCTGAGCCTGAGAGGTCTGAGCAGGTGGCAGGCAGACCCTTGGTTTCTGAAACTGCCTCACGCTGCATGTTGTGTGCGGCAGACAGGGGCCGACAGCTCTGAGCCCTAGTTGCAAGGATTACTCAGTTTCCACAGCTTCCTCCTTACTGTGTGGAGTTAGCTGCTGGGTAGGATCTGAAAATCTTAAGACAGGCAGAGAGCTCGGGTCCCAGGACTTCTCTTCCTCATTGCAAACACCAAGCTCTGTTTGCCATCTACACTTCCCCCAAACCATCTGGGAGGCCCCCACTTTGTTTACACAAAACCCACAAACTGAAGTTTCCACATAGACCACAGGCCACAGAGGCCTCTGGGCAGAAGGAAAGAGGTACACAAAGGAGGGAAGTCAGCAGCATGAACAATGCTCTGTTATTACAGCACCTGGGTCCTGTGCGCAGCACCTGAGTCCTGTGTGCAGCACCTGAGTACTGTGTGCAGCACCTGGGTCCTGTGTGCAGCACCTGGGTCCTGTGCGCAGCACCTGAGTCCTGTGTGCAGCACCTGGGTCCTGTGTGCAGCACCTGAGTATTGTGTGCAGCACCTGAGTCCTGTGTGCAGCACCTGAGTCCTGTGTGCAGCACCTGAGTACTGTGTGCAGCACCTGTGTATCTCCCCTCCATGGCTGCCTGAAGCTGGTCTGAAACTGAAAGAACACCTGACAAGCCCTGGGCTGAGGCTACTCACCTATGGTGAAAGACAACAGGCTACAAACACTGCAGCTTCTCCTGAGATCAAAGACTGAAACTCAGCTAACTCCTGCCAGAACTCTCTTTGAAGTCCTTGCTGCGTAAACAGACTGCCAGCCTCCCTTCGTCTGGTCTCATGTTTATGTTATGCATTGTGCCTAGCTTGAATGTTGTGCTTTCATTTTTGCTGTCTGTTATATAAACTCATTTCCCCCCAAGTAAAGTGCGCCTTGATAAATCTTCTTGGTGTCCGTTCTCTTTGTTTCTCCACCCGTTTGTTTCCACAGGTCCTGTCCAGTCTCCAGTCCAAAGCAACTCACGACCATGTAGGTCTGCTGGCCGGACGGGACTTTACACACCTGAGTACTATTTGCAGCACCTGAATACTGTGTGCAGCACCTGGGTATTGTGTGCAGCACCTGAGTACTGTGTGCAGCACCTGGGTACTGTGTGCAGCACCTGGGTACTGTGTGCAGCACCTGAGTACTGTGTGCAGCACCTGGGTACTGTGTGTAGCACCTGCATAGCACTAACCTGTAAGATGGCAATAGAAAGCAAGCAGACACACCAACTCTGATTCTGATGACCCTAGTCCTGGAAAATTCTCTAAGAGCAACAAGAGAGAGGCTCTTCCAGTTCCTTGCCTTCCAGACATTAAAAACTTTATAAGCTGGGCAGTAATGGCATATGCTTTAAATCCCAGCACTTGGGAGACAGAAGCAGGTGGATTTCTGAGTTCAAGGCCAGCCTGGTCTACAGAGTGAGTTCCAGGACAGCCAGGGCTACACAGAGAAACCCTGTCTCTAAAACAAACAAACAAACAAACAAACAAACAAAGCATAACCTTTATGTGTTATTTTAATGTTACATTATTTTTAATATTTTTTATAAAAATATCTTTAATATTTAAAATCCATGTATGTGTTTACTTAATCTTGCCATTGCTAACTTTGAGACAGGTTCTCCTTGTATGGCTCAGACTTGTCTCAAATTTGTGTTCTCCCTCCCTCACCTTCCAAGTGTCAGGTTACACACCTGTGATGTATCTGTGTTATTTACACATTTTAAACGTTTGTAACTATATTGTTTTAACCTCTTGTTCTTTTCTCTTCCTCTCCTATTCTTTTTTTCTAATCTTTCTTTCTATGCATTAAATCATTTTATTATTGTTGTTTTTACCTTTATCAATTTATAACTTCTTGTTTTATTCTAAATTAGATTTGCCCATTACTTTGTTGTTACAGTTGTTGTTTGGTTGGTTTTGTTTGTTTGATTTTTGAGACAGGGTTTCTCTGTGTTGCCCTGGTTGTCCTGGAAATCAGTCTGTCAAGCAGGCAGACCTGTTACTCAGAGATCCACCTGCCTCTGCCTCCGGAAGCCTGGGATATAAGTCATGTGCCACCATTGCCTGTCCATAAAGTTCCTTATGCCCATCATGCCTCTGGTATTTTTGTTACTGTGGTTTGTTTTCTCTACCCTAAGCAGTGCTGGGAATTAAGCCCCTAGCAGAAGGACGCTTAGTTTATAGTTTGCTCTCATTTTGCTGTGCTTGACTATTCTCTCACCTCCAGACTGTGAACTCCTTGAGGCTAAAAGGCCAGATTGTGTTCTGTGTATTTCTCCTGTCCTTCCCACTCACCCTGGGTGATGACATTCAACAAATAAGAATAAAGTTCTCTTCCAGGGTTTCTTCTATTACAGCTTCCTTTGTGGTCACTAAGGCAGTGATTCAATGGTTCATTTTTTGGGTTTTGCATCGAGGCTATGTTCAGGGACTTTTGACAGATGTGTAAGCATGGTCTGTAGCTGATATATATATTTAAGCGGTTTTAATGAAGAGAAAAATAACCAGAAACCAGAGTGTGTGTAACGGTTATTTTTATTGACAATACTATAAGAAAAGATTAAAACTACAAAAGGCTCCCCAAAATACTTTATTCAACTTGTACAAAAATGTTCTGTTAATATTTGTTCCTGTTCAGTGTTGACTGGGGCAGCAAGCATACATAGTTCTTGTAAGTCATATTTGATGTGAGAAAGTCTGTATTTCTCAGGCTTCTAATTTATAAAACAAGTGCAATTGAAATTTCCAACTTTTAGCTGATGAACCATATCAGTCAAGTGGCCCCAGGCATTGTTTAGAATATGGATACACAGGTCAATTTTTAAGTTGTTTCTGGAAAAATTTCACAGGAAATCTATTAGGAAAGCTGAATGGTGAAGTCTGTTGGAAATAAGTGCAGAGGTTTGGGACAAAAGGGTTCTTCAGATAAGGGCAAGAGAAAGTGCTGAGACCCAAAGCCGGGAAAATCCTGTTCAAATGGACTGTGAAAAGCAGGTTGTGTAAGGATGTAAGCCCGGGTTAGAATTCAAGAGCTCAGCCACAGTGCCAAGCAGGCGCTGAACAGCAATGGCGCCATCTACAGGGAAGCCGGTGACAGTGACTGCAGCTCATTGCCGAAGGGGTCACCTTAAAGAGTCTGTAATGAAGTCTACATGAGACTTTGTGTGTTGCCAACGTTTCAGCTCTACCATGTCTTTAGGTCCAGTCAGGCTCTGGCCAAGAGAAAATTATAAGCCTGATTGACAGATCAGTGTTGTCCAGGGACATATTGTGGCAATACATGATAAAAATATCTCTGACATTCTAAAAGACCGGAACATTTTCTGGAACTCAACAGCCAGAGCTAATTATACACCTTGAGGTCAGGTAAGACTTAAGACTGCTCTCCTACTGTGAGCTCAGCCTGTTTGTTTAGCCTACTTTTAGAGAACAATGGAGCAATCAATCTTATTTGCTTTGGATTTCCCAGGTAATCAACATTTCACAGCCGAGGATAAAGCATAGCTCTCCCATGCCTCTGATCCTAGAGTAATGCATGTGTGTTTGCACGTGTGTTTCGGTTAGTATTTCTCCTCATTTGCTGGAAACAGCTAAGGGGCTGAAAGTGTCCTTGTAAATGATTATTCACCATAAATGATGAGAGCTCTATGTAGATATGCTTCATAATCAATGAGTTTTCTAATACTGCTTGATATCAGTTGGAGCCAGTAACTTAATCCTTTATGAAATTTTGTTAGAGAGTTGTGTGAAGTATCCCCCATTCCTTTCTCATGTGATGCTGTGTGTGGTGTTCAAAGAAGAGATAGCAAAGCCTTTTGTGAGGGCCAGACGTACACACAGATGTAGTCATGTAGACAGACACAAGGATTAGAACAGATTGATAAGTCAGCAAGCATTTAGGGAGGCACAGATTCTGACTCATAAGGAGATGGGCAGGAAGGACAGAAGACACAGGGAAACTGAGGTGGAGAATTCAATATGGGCTCCCTCTTGGTTAATGACTCCAAGGAGAAGGGCTTTGCTATTTTCCTTAATGCGACATGGACATACTGTGAGTGTCCTAGTTAGGGTTTTACTGCTGTGAACAGACATCATGACCTAGGCAACGCTCAAAGGACAATATCAATAGAGGCTGGCTTACAGGTTCAGAGGTTCAGTTCATAATCACCAAGGTGGGAACATGGCAGCACACAGGCAGTCATGGTGCAAGCATGGCAGCACCCAGGCAGTCATGGTTGCAGGAGGAGCTGAGAGCTCTACATCTTCATCTGAAGGCTGCTAGCAGAAGACTGGCTCCCACATGGTTAGGGAGAGGATCTCAAAGCCCACCCCCACAGTGACACACTTCCTCCAACAAGGCCAAACCTACTCCAACAAGGACACACTTCCTCATAGTGCTACTCCCTGGGACAAGCATATTCAAATCATCACAGGGTGTGATTCAGAATTTATTATTATTGTGTTTAATCTGCTCAACATGTCACTGCTATTAAGCAATTAGTCACTGCTATTAGGCAATTAGTCACCATGGGTTTTGGTGTACTTTCATTTATTCATTTTTTTTTTCCGAGACAGGGTTTCTCTGTGTGGCCCTGGCTATCCTGGAACTCACTCTGTAGACCAGGCGAGCTCCACCACTGCCCGGCTCATTTATACCTTTTTTTTTTTTTTTTTTTTTTTTTTTTTTTTTTTTTTTTTTTTTTTTTTTTTTTTTTTTTTGGTTTTTCAAGACAGGGTTTCTCTGTGTAGCCCTAGCTATCCTGAAACTCACCCTGTAGACCAGGCTGGCCTCGAACTCAGAAATCCGCCTGCCTCTGCCTCCCAAGTGCTGGGATTAAAGGCATGCACCCCCCCCCCCAGCTCATTTATGACTTTTGTACTGGACATTTACTGAGCTTCTTTGATCTATGGGTTTACAGATTTCAACAGATCCATGAGTTTTCAAGCATTATTTATTCAAGTATACATACAAGTATAAATTTGTCCCTTCATGTCCTCCTGCTGTAACTTTAACTGTATAGACATTGGTCCATTGAGGCTGTGTTGCAGCTTTTCTGGTGCTCTGTTTATTTTGTTCTTTCTGCCTCTTTCTTTCTTTTTCTCCTTTCTTTCCCTCCTCCTTTCTTCCTTCTTCTCTTTCCTTCCTTCCTTCCTTCCTTCTTTCCATCCTTCCTTCCTTCTTTCTTTCTTTCCCTCTTTCTTTCTTTCCTTCTTTCCGTCTTTCTTTCTTCTTTCTTTTTCTTTCTTTCTTTCTTTCTTTCTTTCTTTCTTTCTTTCTTTCTTTCTTTCTTTCTTTTTCAAGACAAGGTTTCTCTGTGTAGCCCTGGCTGTCCTGGAACTCACTCTGGAGACCAGGCTGGCCTCTATCTCAGAAATCCACCTGCCTCCCAAGTGCTGGGATTAAAGGCATGCGTCACCACTGCCCGGCTTTCTGCCTCTTTCTAAGTTCCATTTTAAGTGGTCTCTATGCAGGTTCACTAATATTTTCTTCCTCAGTTTTGAATCTACTGTCAATTTCATGCAATGAAAGAAGGAAAGAAAGAAAGAAAGAGGCCAGGGCAGTGGACTGACAGTACAATAGGGCAGTGGACTGACAGTACAAGCGTGAGGTCCTGAGTTTAGATCCCAGTATCCAGGGAAAGTCTGATAATGGAAGGGGAGGCAGCAGGGTCCCTGGGGGCTTGCTGATCTGCACTCTAGCTGGGTCAGAAAGGCTCAGTTCATTCCTCAGCTTCAGTGAGGGAGCAAGGGAAATGCCCTGGTTGACTCCACAGTATGGACATGAGTGCAGATACACAGACACAGTATAGAAAATGTAAGAGACGGCTTGAGGTACACATACAATGTGACACAATTGTAATTGTGAAACTCAGAGGTTCTGGGTTTTTTTACCAGAACATTTACAGAACTTCAGAAGAGGTCCTCAGGACTCATAGCCTGAGGCCCAAGGTTGGCAAGTTGAAGAACAGCCTTCTATAGAAGGTTTACATAGAAGTTGTAGCCTGGGCTACAAAGCAAAACTGATTCTGCCCTCTACTTGGAATCTAGAACATACGTTTAATAAGGTATGCCCTATGAATTTCTGAACCTTACTGGTATATGTTGTAATAGCTTGTCTTTGTCTCAAATTTTATTACTATGTACTTTTCTTTGGTTAATTTGCTAACAGTTCATTGATCTGGCCTATCTCTTCTAACAACCAACTCTTTGTTTTATTGTTTGATGTTGTCATTGTATATTTTTTTCTGTTTCACTGTCATTAAATTCTACCCTGATCTTACTTCTTTATTTCTGTTGCCATTTGGTTTGGCATGTTCCTGTTTTTCCAAGGCCATAAAGTGCATCATCAAATATTACTTTAAAAACAAAGAGCAAGGGAAAAGTATAGGAATAAAAAAGGGGACTCAGGGTGTAAACTAAATGTCATATCAGCAACACCTAACTGTATCTCTCATGCATATCATACTACAAATTCCAAGAAAAAACAAGGACATGTTTCATAATATCTATATTTCCTCATAATTGGGAGAATTGAGCTCAACACTGACCTAACAGGCAGCTGTGTTTTCCCAGTCCTTGTATTTAACAGCTAAGGAGCGCAAATGGTATTTCACTTTATTAAATAGTCATTATTATAAAAAGAGAATGAGAATCTACTGCATTCTTAGTGATACTTTCTACTGATGCCAGTGAGGAATAGAAGGGAATAAGGGCAGGCAGGGAGCTCTTGACACACAAGCACTTATTGGTAGAGTTTCCGGATTGTGTCTTCCATGTCCTGCACAGGCTCTAACGACAAAAGCTGTCAAGGTGATTACTCCATTTCTCTACTCTGTGATACAGGATTCTGGAAGTGATTGACAAGGTAAGGACAGCAGAAGGTCAAAGAGTCAGGGCCTGGCACACAGTGACCACTTCTGTTCCTTCAGAGTTCATGCTGAGGCTCTAGGGAGGGTCTGTTTCTGAGTTGCTCTCCTGGGGTTTGGCTCTCTCACCTAGTCTAATCACTACCCCAGAAAAACAGACCAGGACACGTGAGGAGACAGAATTCAATAAAGTGTTTGCTGCTCATGAATGTGCACCTACTCAACTCCAGCATGAGGGCAGCAACACTGTAACCGTAATGCTGGGACAATGCATCCCCTGGAAATCACTGGCCTATCTGCCTGGGTAACCACTGAGTAGAAGCCAAGAGAGAGATTTGGTCTCACAAATATATATATATATATATATATATATATATATATATATATATATATATAATCTTAGTTTGGGTTTTACTGCTGTGAAGAGACACTATGACCAAGAACTCTATCTTTTTTTCTTATTTCTTTAATTAGATGTTTTCTTTATTTACATTGCAAAATTTTATCCCCTCAGAAAACCCCCTATGCCATCCCTCCTCTCCCTGCTCACTAATCCACTTGCTCCCACTTCTCTGTCCTGGCATTATCCTACACTGAGGCATCAATTCTTCATGAGACCAAGGGCCTTTCCTCTCATTGATGTCCCACAAGGCCTTCCTCTGCTACATATGTGGCTGGAGCCATGGTTTCCTCCATGTGTACTCTTTGGTTGGTGGTTTACTCCCTGAGAGCTCTGGGGGTACTGGTTGGTTCACATTGTTGTTCCTCCTTCAAACTCCTTCAGCTCATTGGGTTCTTTCTCTAGCTCATCCATTGGGGACTCCATGCTCAGTCCAATGGATGGCTGTTAGCATCCACTTCTGTATTAGTCAGGCACTGGCCTGAGCCTCTCAGGAGACAGCTATATCAGGCTCCTGTCCACAATAGTGTCTGGGTTTGGTAACTCTATATGGGATGGATCCCTAGATGGGACAGTCACTGGATGGCCTTTCCTTCAGTTTCTACCCCAAACTTTGTCTCTGTAATTTCTTACCATGGGTATTTTGATCTCCCTTCTAAGAAGGACCAAGATATCAACATTGTGGTCTTCCTTCTTCTTGTACTTCATGTGGTCTTTGGGTATTCCAAACTTCTGGGCTAATATCCACTTATCAGTGAGTGCAAGCCACGTGTGTTATTTTATAGTTGGGTTACCTCACTCAGGGTGATTTTTCTAGTTCCATTCATTTGCCTAAGAACTTCATGAATTCATCATTTTTAATAGCTGAGTAGTACTCCGTTGTGTAACCGTACCACATTTTTTTGTATCCATTCCTCTGTTAAGGGACATCTAGGTTCTTTCCAGCCTCTGGACACTATAAATAAGGCTGCTATGAACATAGTGGAGCAGATGTCTTTATTACATGTTGGAGTATCGGGTACATGCCCAGGAGTAGTATAGTTGGGTCCTCAGGTAGTACTATGTCCAGTTTTCTGAGAAACTGCCAAACTAATTTCCAGAGTGGTTCTACCAGCTTACAATTCCACTGGCAATAGAGGAGTGTTCCTCTTTCTCCACATCCTCACCAGCCTCTGCTGTTCAATATTAGAATGGCTACTCCAGCTTGTTTCTTGGGACCATTTGCTTGGAGAATTGTTTTCCAGCCTTTTACTCTGAGGTACTGTCTGTCTTTGTCACTGAGGTGGGTTTCCTGTATGCAGCAAAATGTTGGGTCCTGTTTAGGTATCCAGTCATTAGTCTATGTCTTTTTATGGGGAATTGGGTCCACTGATGTTAAGAGATATTAAGGAAAAAAGATAGTTGCTTCCTGTTATTTTTGTTGTTAGAGATAGGATTATGTTTTCTGTGGCTATCTTCTTTTTGGTTTATTAAAAGATTAATTTCTTGCTTTTTCTAGGCATCCTTGTGTTTGAGTTTTCCATCTATTATCCTTTGAAGGGCTGGATTTCTAGAGAGATATTGTATAAATTTGTTCTTGTCATGGAATATCTTGTTTTCTCCATCTATGGAAATTGAGAGTTTTGCTGGGTATAGTAGCCTGGGCTGGCATTTGTGTTCTTGTAGGGTCTGTATGACATCTGCCCAGGATCTTCTAGTTTTTGTAGTCTCTGGTGAGAAGTCTGGTGTAATTCTGATAGGTCTGCCTTTATATGTTACTTGACCTTTTTCCCTTACTGCTTTTAAAACTCTTTCTTTGTTTTGTGCCTCTGGTGTTTTATTATATGACAGGAGGAATTTCTTTTCTGGTCCAGTCCATTTGGAGTTCCATAGGCTTCTTGTATATTCACGGGCATCTCTTTCTTTAGGTTAGGGAAGTTTTCTCCTAGGTTTCTTATCTCCAGAATTGTCTCCCTTTGTAATTTCTTTATTGTTTCTAGTTCCACTTTTGTATCCTGAGTGGTTTTGTTCAATTCCTTCACCTGCTTGATTGTGTTTTCTTGTGATTTTTAAGGGATTGTTTTTTGTTTCCTCTTTAATGGCTTCTACCTGTTTACCTGTGTTCTCCTGTAATTCCTTAATGGATTTTTGTTCTCTGTTTTAATGGCTTCTACCTGCGTTCTCCTGTATTTCTTTAAGGGAGTTTTTTATGTTTTTCTTAAAGTCCTCTATCAGCATCATGAGATGTGATTTTAAATCCACATCTTGGTTTCTGGTGTGTTGGGGTATCCAGGACTTGCTGTGGTCGGAGTACTGGGTTCTGATGATGCCAAGTAGTCTTGGTTTCTGTTGGTAAGATTCTTTGTTTGCCTTTCACCATCTGGTTATCTCTGGTGTTAAATGTTCTTGCTGCCTCTGGCTGGAGCTTGTTCCTCCTGTGGGTCTGTAAGCCTGTGTCAGCACTCCTAGGAGAGCAGCTCTCTCCTGGCAGAACGTCTATACAGAGAGGGCTCTGGAACAGCCCAAGCTCTGGGTGCAGATGGCGACTGGAAGGATCCTGTTCCAGCTGCTGCACTGTTCCTGAGTTCTGCATGCTCCTGGCTAGCCTCTGCTCCAGACAGTTATTGGAGAGAAAGCAGTTACCTCACCTCTGAGCCTGGGAGTGAACGCACTCCTGGGAGAACAGGTCTCTCCTGGCAGGACCCCTGCACAGTGGGCTGTGGAGCAGTCTCGGCTCGATGATCCTAGCAGCTTTTATAAAGGAAAACATTTCATTGAGGCTGGCTTATAATTTCAGAGGTGTAGTCCATTATCATCATGGCAAGAAGTATGGAGGTATTCAGGCAGACATGGTGCTAAAGAAGGAGCTGAGCGTTCTATATCTGGATCGGTATGTAGCAGGAACGAAGACTGAGACAGACTTTCTCCAGGCCACACCTACCCCAACAAGGTTCACCTAGTAGTGCTCTTCCCTATGAGGCTATGGTAGATATTTTCTTTCAAATTACCATATTACTCTTGATCATGTGTTTGATGATGTGTATGTTCCTTTCTCTCTGGAACCCAGTTGAGTCACCTTGTGAAGGGAAACACCACACAAACTTAGTTCAGAATTAACAGGTGACTCAATCACTGGGCGCAGCAACTAGCATCCTAATTTTGTAAGCTATCCTAAATATCACTCCTCTGGTGGTGAATCCTGGTGGATCCACCCTCTAAACCAGGGGCTGCTTGTTAGCTACATATTGTCCTCCAAAGTCTATTCATCCAAAAGCAAGACACCTTTTCCTGCCTCTCCTCTTACCCTCTCCGACTCCCACCAAGAACTCTTACAGAGAACAACATTTAATTGGGGTTGGCTTACAGGTTCACAGGTTCAGTCTATTATCAATCAGTAGGATCAGGGCAGACATAGCTCAGGAGGAGCTGAAAGTTCTACATCTTGATCTGAAGTCTGCTAGGAGAAATCTGGTTCTTCTGCACTGAGTAGAGCTTCAAAGCCCACCCCAACAGTGATGCTCTTCCCCCAACAAGACCACACTTTCTAATAGTGCTATTTTCTGGGTCTAGCATGTTCAAACCACCACAACAATCTTCCTAAAAATTTTATATACATGAAATATTTTGAACATGAAGCCAAATGTACTGGTATCCTGCTTTAACTCCAGCAGGTTGGGAGGTAGTCAGAAGAACATGGATTTCAGGCAAGTTTGTCCTGCTAAGCCTCTATCCCAGTAAATTAAGAAAAGATAAAGTGACTGAGAAGTGAGTGGCAATAAGTCCCAGAGAGAGAATATTGCAGGTGGCAGCAATGAGCTAGGACATCTCTGCATCATTGCCCAAAGCCTGAGTCCCAAGGAAGTGGAAAATAGGATTGGGGGTGGGGCGGCTCCTGTGGGCAGGCACCAGCAGGGCTGAGGGTAAGTCTAGAGAGACATAAATGGAGGAGAGGAAGGAAGTTGAAGGTTCCCTAGCTATGTACTAGCCTACTGTGGCAGCTGTGGGTCCTTCCTAGAGACAGATTCTGTGGTCAGCATAGTCACAAAGGACTGGGAATAGGGTAGAAGTGTGGGGAGCCGCAGATGCCACCCTGTATATTTGGCACCTGGTCTCCGGCCAGAACAGAGAGCATTGTGATAAACAATCCCTTATTTGGAAAAGCTGGGTGCCTCTAGTTTGTGATGCAAGCTGGCATGATTTCTCATAGCCTATTATGCTTTGCCGCGTAGCCGATGCTGATTGGGACCAGGAAAAGTATTTAACCCAAGAGGGCTGGGGGCTGAGAGGAATAGGAGTAAGTAAGAAGAAAGAAGTAAGATGTAAGAAGTAAGATGTAAGAAGTAAGATTACAAGGTTCCTGAATAAACTGCTTGGAGAAGGGTTCGTGGTTGCCTCCTTATTTCCGCTGGTCAGTGAGGTGGCGACAAGAGCAGCGACATAGAAGGAATGACTGAACAGGAATAATAGGAAGAACTATGGGGAAACTGAGTTTTACTAAGAGCCAAATTGAATATTTTGTTACATTATGCATCATATTACTGATGAGTATTTTTCTTTTGTGGAAAAAGATTGAAGAAGTTATGACAGTAATTGTAGAAACACAAGGGATAGACCTGTGAAGGTACAGATGCAACAGGTAGTAACCAATAGCCTGTAATCTCTAAAGCTGCAAAGGATCTTGGGAACTAGAAGATCTGAGAGGGGGCAATTATTCCAAGAGTTGGTTTGTACAGATAACAATGTGCAAGACAAAGTCCAAACATCTTTGTCTTAGCAACATTGCTCAGGAGAGCCTCTTGCCAAATTCTATACCTCTGAGTTAATCCTGAAGGTTAACTGACTTCTCTCATCCAGAGTTTACCCTGATATGTCACAAGATACATTTCATATCACAAGAACCTGTCTTTTTACTTTAATTATAACCAAAATCCCTAGTTAAGACTCCTGACATATCACCAAAGAAGTACTGGCTAGTTTTATGACAACTTGACACAAGCTAGGGTCATCAGAGAAGAAGGAACCTCAGTTGAGAAAATGCCTCCAGGTGCCTCCTTAGCACAGTAGGCAGTGTGTCAGTCTCATAATCTGAAGGTCCTGAGAAAATGTCTGTAGGGAATTTTCTTAACTAGTGATTGATGGGGAGGCCCCAGATCATTGTGATGGTGTCATCCCTAAGCTGTTGGTCCTGGGTTCTGTAAGAAAGCAGGATGAGCAAGTCAGGTAAAGCATGCCAGCATGTACCACCCTTCATGGGCTCTCCATCAGACGCTGCCTCCATGTTCCTGCCGTGCATTAGATCCTGTCCTAACTTCCTTATGTGATGAACACAACAATGCATGAATGTAATAAAACCTTTTCTCCCCAACATGCTTTTTGGTCATAGTTTTTTGTTGAATCCACAGAAACTCTAAGACATTCTCCATAAATCCTATTCACTTAATGAGCTGACAGAGGATGTTTTCATAATCACTCATTATGTGTGGGTTTTTGTGTGTTTGTTTGTTTTTGTTTTGACATAGTGTCTTTTGTAGCTCAGGTTGTCTCAACATAATATCTAGCTGAGAATGACCCTGAACCTGATCTTACCACCACCAATCATGGATTCATTGACTATTACATTTGGAGGATGATAGATTATGTTCTCACTGTAAAGATGAAACTGATACCAATGGATGTAAAATTTTCTCGGACAAATTCTCCTTTTTCAGGTCAAAGATTTTTTTGATTAATTATCTCTCATGATTTTTATAGATGAGATGAACTAGCCTGCAATACTTAATAACATTAGTTCGGGGCTTGGACTCTATAATTTATCTTGTTATTTTGTGATTTTTAAAAAAAATCATAGCTGATTTACAGTACAAAAGATACCAAATACAAAGAAATCTTCATTAGATACTTTACATAAAAAGTTTGTGTTTCATGTTTACAATTTTTATTTTTCAAAATATGCAATTCCATACATAATGTATTTCAGCCATTCTTCCTTTGTCTCACCACTCTCATCTCCCTTACATTCCCTTCACATAATCTTCTTTACAAGTCTCCTTCTGACATTCAAAACTTTGGGTTTGTCTTGCGACCCACAGAGTTAAAACAAGGCTATCTTTGGGATCCAGCCTTTAAAACTTTACATTGGAGTCCTGTAGGCTCAAATGTGAGTATACATATGAAATCAATGACTGCCTCTCTCCCATGATCTGCCAGTAGCCAACAGTTGAGCACAATGGGGCATGGGCCCATTGAGTTCCCCTGTTCCTTCCTGTGCTGATGAAGGATCCAGTCTTATGCAGGTAGCTGTAGAGTTGGGAAACAATCCATGGTTGGCTTGACTGTGCATATCCACAAAATTGTATTTCCGTTCCTTCTTATCTTCTGGCTCCTATACTCTTTCTACGTGTAGTACACAATGCTCTGAGCTGCAGAGGACATGCTATAGGTGTCCTGCTTTGAGTTAAGCACTCCAGTGTCCCTTAGCCTTGTACTGTGAGCAGCCATGAGTTTCTGCATTAACCACAGTTCACAGTAGAGGAATTCTCTCTGTGGCATTTGTCTATGAGTATAATTATGAACATTCAGAAGGTATTTTGGAATCACATCTATTTAAACAACTGTAGGAAATTCCTCCCCCAGGAACTAAGAACTTCTAATATCTTAAGCTGTAATAGCTGCACATAGGTAATTGTTAAAAGGATGATCATTATACAAATTAAAGCCAGGTGATTCTCCCAGAAGCCCCATGATGAGAGATCAATTCCCTGGATCATCAAGAATTCTTCACCAGTACATCTGTAATTCAACATACACAAAGGTAATGTCAAACTTTAGTCAGTATGTTTACTGTTGCTTCCCTTAAAAACTCATAATCTCAACACACCATTAAAAGTTTCTCCCTTTTATTTAAATCATAGTAGTCATGATGTGCTTACACTTTTGTTATGTTATTATACCAATCAACTGAAACTACTCGAGTCAGGCACCTTAGCTAATTTCAAAAACTATCCAGAGAGGTGTAGCTGCCATATCCACTTAAAAGCATACAAGATGAAGGCCTAATAACTATGGCAAGTTCGTAGAGTCACACTGTGATCCAACTCTGTAGACTTCACAGTACCATTCCTTTCTAAATCTATAATGCTGCTCTCTTCAACAGGTAAAAGCATGTATAGGTATTGGTTGTCATTACTCTTGAAGCAGAAAACTCCAGCTTCCTAATGACACAGACATTCCAAAGAGATCTGAGCTCTGTTAGTATTTTGCTGACCCAAGACAGTCATTCACAAGAAAAGAAGCATAGAATTCCAGGCCTAGAACCAAAGGAAAATAAGAATTTCAGCTAGGAGTCTGCTCCTGTACTAAGACTGAAGTGACAACCACAGCTGCTTAGCTACAGGATATCCCCAGGAGCATAGGGGACAGACTTAGCCCGTGGTAGCAGTGGAAGCACAGCAGCATGCACTGGGCCTGGCACACATTAGGACAGGAGCTGCTGCTAAGAATTCTTCCTCAGCTACAATTGCTGCCCATGTCTCTCCATTCCTGTGACTCTCCATTTCTTTGTATCTCTTAGGATTTAGCAGTTCAGAAATCCACTGAAAGAGCAGATTTCTTGCTCTTGAGACAACAATCTGTGAGGAGGAAGTCTGTGGATGGCCTCCTTTGCTTTCACTTTCCTATCCATGTCCTCATGACCAGAAACTCATAGGGAGGTTGTATTAGAAAGAAGCTAGGCCACACCAGGGTTGAGAAGATGTGAGAAATAAGATCTCTCCCCAAACAGCTATTCTTATCAGAAATTCAAAGCAAAAATTTGAATTGCTATTATTATTATTTTGAATATCCATGAGAGATATGAGAATATCTTCTCTTATTTTTATATGAAAATCATAAGATGAGAAAATCAACATATTCTAACTTTAAAACAGAAAGATTTAATTTTATCAAAAATATGTGTTTCTATTTTAATAGTATTAGAAAAAAAGATTTTTCTCAATATGCTGATATATTTGTTTCTTTCTTTGCAGGGCATATTCTCTGATAGGACATTTTATACACACACACACACACACACACACACACACACACACACACACAAACACTGGCCTTTGGATTCTTGAAGTCTTCCAGAGTGTGAGGCAGAGGGAGGACCCTGAATGCTGGCAGGAAAAGCTCACCCTTGCAGCCCTGACATTAGCAGGGTCAGCTCATAGGCACCATACGCTATACTTTTAGAAACTATGTGGTTTTGCTAACTTATCAAAGAAGCTTATGTCAAACTCATGTGTTCTGAACCAAGCACCTCAAATCCACACTCAGAACACCAGCAGTCTTCTCCATGATGCCCTAAAGAACCCTTTCTGCACATGATCTACACCATGGAGAAGTAGGGCCGAAACACATGCCTATGTCCTCAGGGAACAGGGAGTCACTCTGCAGATCAGAAAAATGACAGACTGTTAACCCTGGAAGGGCAGGTTCCTCTAAGTCTACTAGCATTCTATGCCCCATTAGGACACTGAACTCAAGCTTACATAACATAGTTATGGCATCTACTGACTTCTTCTGTGTAGTGTTCTGGACAGAAGTTTTGTCCCAGGAATTCATTGTGCAGCAAAGCCTGTAACACAAGCAGGAACCGGGAAAGGTCAATAGTTTTATATTTCCATAAGTTTCCAAAGAATAAAATATCTTCAGGTTCAATCGTTACCACTATTTGCAAGTATCCTACCAAGTTCATATATATAAATCCCACCAAGTTCAGAGTCTGCTCAGCACCCCAGTGTCCCCTCCTGGACTGCCCCAGAGTCCGGAGGCTTAAGATTGAAACAATGACGTTGCCCATTGACTAAAATGTGAAATCTCTAACTAAATTACCCCACACATTCTCCTTCTTTGTACTCTAATTTTGCAAACCCATAAAAGCTACAATTAAAATAATATTATTGAGGTAGAGTAACAATATTTTCTTGCTTTTTCGATCAAAATCAGCTGTATTTATGGGAGGAAAAGTATATTGAGCTATACTCTGCTGCAAAGAAAGATTGTGAAACCAGTACAGCTGTGGGTATTACATGGTTTCTGTTTCTGTTAATTTCCTGATATGAACTATACATTGTAGCCTCTGATCCTATCATCAATTCTTCATTGGGTAGAAACACTGTGGTTCGTTCTTTTTCATCATATTATCTACCTTTCCTCTTTGCTCTGAGCTTTCTCTAATCCTTCAATTCTCTCAAATCCCATATGACAGGGGAAAGGCACAGGCTGACCTTAGGCTAAGTAAAACTAACAGGAAATTGTTCATCTTTTGTTCCTGGAAGGACATCTCTGGGCAGGAGCTGGTTAGAGATTACAGCTGATGTAAGGACCTGGGAAAGATTCATTTCAGTTACTGCAATCAGAGAACTCAAGTACAGTGGCAGAGAGGACAGCTTACCCTAAATCCATAATGAGGAATGCTAAAGTACTGAATCCATGAGAGCTTAGGCAGGAAGCTTCCAGAATATACTGATAGACCTGAAAAAAACTACAAAGAGCAGAATCACAAGTTAGTACCAGTCCAGTGACTAAGAATTCTAGACAAGCTCCTCCCTCTTCAAGAACCCTACATCCTTCTGGCCATCTCTACTCCTGACTTTCAGACCAGATCTTTCAAAACATTCTTTCAGTTAACTCTAAACCAAAGTCTTCACTCTTAGCAAAGCCAAGGTTCTTTGAGATTTTTAAAAGAAGGAACTGTCACCCCACTCTGCAGAAGCCAAACCACATAGATGCTTATGTTATCTCTAAGATGGCATGTGATCTACACACATCCTTTAAGCTTTAAATACATCCATGCTACATACTTACAATCATTCCAGATTCCTTATTATATCCAATTTATTTAGCTACATAGTTTATATTGTGTAATTCAGGGAGTGGCGATGTTCAGAATAGAAACATTATTAGTTTCATATGTTGTTAATATGTGATTGGTTGAATCTCTGACAATATGACAGGCCAAGTGTAGTTACTATTCTAATAAAACTAGTGTCATTTAGGAAGACATACTGGAAGAATGCTTTTCTGGCTCATTTTATGTCAACTTGAGAGGAACTAAATTCACTGGAATGGAGGGAACCTCAATTAAGAAAATGCCTCTATAAGATCATCTGTAGTCAGGACAGTGGCCATATTCTATCATTAAGAGCAGCCAAGACAGAAACTCAGGAGGAGGAACCTGGAGGTAGGAGCAGAAGTACAGACCATGAAGGATGCTGTTCACCAGCACACCCATGGCTTCCTCAGCCTACTTTCTTATACAATCCAGGGTGACCTTCCCAGAATGATACTGTCCACAGTGGGCTAGACCCTCCCACATCAGTTAATCAAGGAACTACCTCGAAAGGTTTGTCTATAAGTGAAACTGATGGAATCATTTTCTAAACAGAGGTGCTGAGGCTGGTGTTCTCTCTCTTTCTCTCTTTTCTCTCTCTCTGTATTTCTCTGTCTCTGTCTCTCTGTCTCTGTCTCTCTGTCTCTGTCTCTGTCTCTTTGTCTCTGTCTCTGTCTCTGTCTCTGTCTCTCTCTCCTTCCTTCCCTCCCTCCCTCCCTCCCTCCCTCTATCCAGGGTTTCTCTGTGTAGCCCTGGTTGTCCTGGAACTTAGTATGTAAACCAGTCTGGTCTTGGGCAAGCCCCACCACCTTTTGACAATATTCCCTCTTCAAAATGACTAGAGCTTCTTTCAAGCTGACAAAATACCAACCAGCAAAACCCCCACATGATTGTAACATCTGTATTGCATCACTCATAGCTTGGGGTCCCCAGTGGATTTCTTGTAAGATGTAGGATGGTCAGAGTTTAGTCTCTCAATACTCTGAAACATCTGATTTACCAGAGGGGTCTCATTGTCCTGCATCCTGACTGACCTAAGAAGACAATGACCAAAATACTGCATGTCCTGTCTGACCACCATTATTCTCTTTGCTGTAGCTTTCAAGCTTTGTTGGAAATAGGACAACTTTCCCAGCCTTGTCACTTTAACTCTGTGCAACATGCAGATAAAGCTCAGGCATTTTGGAATAAATTTGGTTTCGTTTTTCCAAGTAATTAACTTAAACAAAGGTAGCAAAACCACAGGTAATTGCATTGATTGCACATATTTTTGTTTTGTATCTGTGATAATTGAAATTGGTTGCACAGAGCTTTAGAAGCCAGTGTTTGTAACTGTGACCGTGAGTTGGTGACGCTTATATCAATTGTTGATTTAAGTAAAGGTTTGACATCAATGTACTGACCATTCACTTACAAATTGCAATACCTTGTCTATCCTCTGTCCATCACCTCTAAAATTTATTGCTTACATATCATAAATAACTTACTTGATCACTTGCAACATACATAAACTTGTTCTTTCCATTCTGGAAATATTTAGATTAATCTTCATACATAAACTGTTCTTTATTTTAAAAAAATCTATCTTTACCACTTCCTCCTCCTCCTTTTTTGTTCTTTTTTTTTTATTTGTTTGTTTTTCATTTTTTGAGACAGGGCTCTCCGTAGAGCAGGCTGGCCTCAAACTCACAAAGATTTACCTGCATCTGCTTCCCAAGTGCTGGGATTAAAGGCATCATGTAACATACTAAGCATCATTTTCACATTCTTATTACATATTTTAAACTAACTTTTAAAGAATTCCATGGGACACAGGTGTTGGACTGTTTGCAGTATACACTTAAAAAGCAACCATTTCCTGATCATCAGGCTACAGAAGAAGACTAAAGCACAATCTTATAAACCAATAACAAGAACATGGTATTTTACAGTTCGTCTTTGTTGTTACTGTTGAAATCTACTGGTGAGTTTCACTATCTCAGTAAGAAGCCTGTCTGTTTCAGAGCAGGGTGTCCATATTTGTTCACATCTGAAACGTGTTAAGGGTGAAGTGGAAATGCAAAGGTTCCTTGGAGAGTCAGTTCTATTGGAAAGTGTTTTGCTGGGGCAAACACATGAGGGAGTGTTTTCCTGAAATGGACACAGGTGAGGGACTAAGGCAGACTCGAGAAGGAATGTTTTGTTAAAGGGAAGTTATAGGAGAGAGGACGTTCTGCTAAAGCAAGCAAGTGAAGGACACATGGTGAAGGATTCTTTGCTAACGACATGCACATATTGGTCTGCCTTACCCTGAGTAGTTGAGCTGCATTTGTCAGCACCCCATAAGAGAGAAATACACCAAAAAACTTCTGGTGGTGTGCTCCCAACATCAGAGCCCAAGCATGTTACAGGCTTTAGCTCTAAGAACCGAAATGCCAAGGTTTCCTTTATAGACGTTTGTTGATGGGCGGCCAGTAGGCTAGGCAGAGGACTGGGAGTCCACGTCCTGGAGTAATTAATGGGTAGAATGTTTCATCGCTTTTTCTTTGTCTCCTGTGTGTGGTGACTTAACATTTTGATTGGGTGGTATAAACTAAGGGCACTGAGCTAAAAGTGTGGAAGTCTAGGGGAGGAGGTTGCAGGAGTCATGTGGTGAAATCGCAAGTATGCTCAAGGGCAGTGACCAATCCTGCCTGCCTTTCTTCTGCTTCACTTTCCCTTAGGCAAAAAGGAGACACATGGGGAACACTGGACAGACTACTACGATGGCAGTAACCAAGCTCTCATTGTCTGATTGTATTATGGCCTACTCTACAAGATACAAAACCTGTGTGACGCCATGGCTAGTGAGGTCATAAGTATCAGGGGAGACTCTGCTGTTATTCTTCTAGATGGATATGGTATTGAACTGACTTCTAATGAGTTACTGTTACACCCACAGATTGGTACACCTCAGACATTAATTCAGAGAAGCTTATTTTTCAGGCGATGGTGATAGACAGAGATCTAAAACATCAGTAGGTAGATGGTGATTGTCAGAGACCCACAACATCAGTAGATGGTGACTAAAAAAACCCACATCAGTAGATGGTGACTGCAAAGACCCACAACATGCAGAGAAAAGAGACTGCAAAGGATCCAGCCCTGAACAGGAAGTCTGTATTAGCCTCCCCCCTCAAGGCTCAAGGCTCATGATGAAACACAGGTTAGAAAGACTATAAAATCCAGAACAGTGGGTAACTACAGTGAAGCAGTGCTGTCCAGTCACAATTGTGCAATGTCACATGTGAACGCAAAGCAGTTGTGACAACATGTGAAACACATGAACAAGACCAAGCCAGACACATCCCAGTATGGAAGCGAGAGGTGGACATGAAGCTTCACCCTTGGCTGAGGAGCTATCGGCAGCTGCTGGCTGCTGGGAATGTGGTGTCAGTTTTCCTTAAGCATCTGGACTCCAACCTTTGCTCCAAGATATGAACCTATCTATATAGAGGCACAAGCAGACAGTCTAAGGTGACCCAGTAGGTTTATACAAAGCAAAACAAAACATGAGGCGGGATGGGAGGAGTAGTGAGTGTAACAGGACATGTAGCAGCTAATTTTCAGATGCTCACATAGCACCATGGCCAAGGCAATTGTAGAAGAGAGAGTTTGTTCAGCCTTCACTTTCCAGAGTGTAAGAGTCCATCTTGTCGGAGGGGGTATGGCAGCAGGCAGAAGTCATGGACGTGGGGTATGGCAGCAGGCAGAAGGCATGGATGTGGGGTATGGCAGCAGGCAGAAGGCATGGATGTGGGGTATGGCAGCAGGCAGAAGGCATGGACGTGGGGTATGACAGCAGGCAGAAGGCATGGATGTGGGGTATGGCAGCAGGCAGAAGGCATGGACGTGGGGTATGGCAGCAGAATGCTCACATGTTCACATGAATGCACAATGCAGGGATAAAACAGCAAGTGAGGAAGACCACAACCACTCAGAAACTGCTCCCAGAGACATACTTTCCCCATCACGTCTCTACCTCACATAGCAATTGTGAGTTCACTGTCTCCTAAGGCTCAGGGACATTTCTCATTCAATTTGGGAGGGAGAAAACAGGTGTAGACTTGATCAAAACATCTTATAGGCATTTATATAACTCAAAATTAAATTAAAATATATTTATTAAAGATTTACTGGATGGCCATATGTATATGACCACATAAATAGGAAATATAAACAAAACTGAGCACTTTCTCAAAGCCATGCATCTCCCAAAGCCAAACTACAGGACGCTCTTGCACCAGAAGAAATGATGTAAATAGCAGCACACTCGATAGTTCTGTTACCTGATCTGCTTGGTGGGAAAGTGTCGAATCTGGTCTGTTTGACCATTGATTCCTATACATTAAATATATAATTTATGGGCATGTAAGACTGAGACTGAGTAACCAACTTTACAGAGATGGGCAGAAGTATGCTACCACAGGAGACTGTCTTAGTGCTAAGGACAATCTCCTACTATTTCTAAAGCTTTTCAGGAAACAAGGGAGCCAGCCCTGAGATAGAGTCCTCCAGATAAACATTTACAGTCTCATGACTTTTGCTTCCCCCTTAGAGACTAGTGAATAAACCAAATCATCTCTGCTGTGGCTAAAACGGCAGCAAATCTCTCACAACAGCATGAAAGCAAGACAGCAATCTGGTCCCTTTGTGAGGGAATCGGCAAACCCCAGCTCTTTCCTGAATTCCAATTTATTATGGTTTCTAATATGATTCCAAGAAATGTCTTTTAAGAACCCACCTGAAATGCCCTGTTAACTACATCCTAGTACTGACATTGGAGCAAGAGTCACGAAAGAGGAAGAAGGCAGCTCCTTCTCTACTACAGACCATAGTAAGAGTTAGCATAGGGCCTCAGGTCCTTATCAAGCAGGTTACATGTCCAAGGAGGAACAGAGGAAGTTTTTTTCTCTTAGAAAAACACACTCACCAGCATGAACACAAAGTAGATGGTCACAAGCAGTGTTGGAACAGCCACTGCATTCTCCCCAGCTCCTATGGACAATGGCAGGGAACTGGCCGAGTAGGCCAGTACCATGACAGTGCATACCATAGTGAAGAAGCAGTTCACACTCGTTTTTACTCCTTAGAGAAAAAAGTGAATTAGTCAGCTACCTAAGTCAAGAGAATTGTGTATTTTTCAAACAATACTTTAATAATCACAGGGACCGGTAACCATTTTAAAGCTGCCCAACCACTCTGCATCTCCCATTTCATTATTTCTTCCATGTGACCACAGAGAGTTCTTAGACAGGGTTTTTTATTCTATTTTTAAATATGAATTTATGTGTGTCTGTGTGAAAGTATGCTACATGTGTGCAGTTTCCCTGTGGAGGCCAAAAGAGAGCATCAGATCTTCTGCAACCATAGTTTCAAGCAGTTGAAAGCTAACCAATGATGTGTGTTCTGGGAACCAAATGTGAGGACCTTGGAATAGCAGCAACTGCTCTTAACTGATGAACCATCACATAGCTTTCCCTCATACATAATTAAGAACAGCTTATTGAGATCCCGACATGGAGAGTTACAGGCAACCCAACTGGCCGAAATTCTACGACTTCCCTCACAGGAGAATCACCAAGAGAAGACAGTCCTGTCCACTTTGCCCCATGTTTATTATAACTGCATTAATAAGGAAACTGAAGTCAGGACCGTGCTGGTTAGTTTCTATCAATCTGGGACGAGCGAGAGCCATATGGGAAGAGGAAGCCTCAATGAAGAAATGCTTCTGGCCTTTAGCCCAAGCAATTGAGAGACAGAGGCAGGTAGATCTCTGTGAGTTCAAGGCCGCACTGATCTGCAAAGAGAGTCCAGACAGTCAGGGCTCCTTATACAGAGAAACACTATGTTGAAAGAAAAAGGAAAGAGAGGAGAGGAGAAAAGAAGGGAAGAGGAGGGGAAATGCTTCTATTAGATTGGGAGGAGGTAGTTATACAACTGTGGATGATGCCATCCCAGGCAGGTGGTCCTGGCTTCCATAAGAAACTACACTGGGTCTCTAGTTTCATCATTTCCTTCCATGTGACTACAGAGAGTTGTTATACAGGGTTTTTTATTCTATTTTAAAATATAGTGTGCATGTGTCATGGTGTGCTCTTGTCTTTAGGAGCAATCCAGCTAGTAGGAAACATTATTCCATGGCCTCAGCTTCAGCTCCTGCCTCAGCTTCAGCTCCTGCCTCCAGGTTCCCACTTGAGTTCCTTCCCTGACTTTCCTTCTTGTAAGCTGTCTACTGGCAATGACTTAAACAACCTTGTAGCTAGAGGGCAGGAGGGCGCCTCCAACTTTATTTTCCTCTAGAAAATCATGCAACATCTATGGCAGAGGGCAGATTCATAATCTTTATGGAGCTGATGCATGAGTTATACATAGTAGTACCTTTATATAGTAGTCACAGGAAAGTAACTTGGGACCTGAGGGAGCTGAATTTCATGTCTAATTATGTATATAGTTATTATCAATATCGTTATTGTATATATAATGCATGAGTATGGTTGTTCATGTGTAATAGTGTGCATGTGCCATGGTGTACATGTACCATTATGTTCATGTGTTATGGTGTGCATGTGTCATGATGTTTATGTATCATGGTGTGCATGTGGCATGGTGTGCATGTGGCATGGTGTGCATGTGGCATGGTGTGAATGTGTCATGGTGTACATGTTTCATGGTGAAAGTGATTCTCTCTTCTATTTTAGATTCTGAGGATCAAATTTAGGTTGTCAGGCTTACAGGACAAGAAAATTTACCCATAATCCACCCCATGACCTAAATGACGGATTACAGATGATAAGTCTCCTACTAAATGAATTCAAAGCATTATCCATATTCATTTTGGAATGATATATGTGTATGTTAAAAATTTGGAAATTCTAGAGAGTCTAGGATGAAGCCCAACCATAAAACACAAAAAATATGCGTATATACTAAATAATTATATTATTTCCTTTCAACAAACCCCAAATTCAATGTGCTCTCTCTTTGCAGGCTGGTACTGTAAGACACTGTATACATTTAGTCTTTTTACACACATACATATGTATGCCATACTATCCACTTCTCAACATTTTACTTACATAAAGACACTTACACAAAAACACAAAGAAAAATATATGGCTTGGCTAGAGTCATGTGTCAGTGATTCAGAGCATGTGCTATTCTTGAAGAAGCCCTGGATTCACTTGCCAGCACCCAGATGGTTGCTCACATTCTCCTGTAACTCCAGTTCTAGGGATCTGGCATCCTCTTCTGGCCTCCCAGGCACTGTGTTCAGTTAGTACCCCCCCACACACACACACACGCACACACACACATGCACACGCACACGCACACGCGCACACACACACACACACACACACACACACACACACGGAAGAGATGAAGGCAAACACACAAATAAAAGAAAAAGCAATCTTTTAAAATACATATGGAGAGCTTTTAATACTAAATGTTCTTGCTCCACCAACTCTGCCTCACACTGGAGAACCATTCCCACATTCATCATAATGTACAAAATCTCTCAGTAAGAATACAGCTTCAGAAACAGCTTTTGGCATTCTTTTGTTAAGGAGTCTTGGAGACTGTACTCACATCAAGCACTTGTCGTAGACCGCACACAGTGGAGACACGATTTTTTTACTTTAAGGCTTGTCACAGTTGTACAAACCAAAACATGCTCCCCCCAAGACTAAAGCCGCATTCTCCGGCTTTGTTGCTTACCTGCTATGAGGTATGTTATAAGAGTAAATATAATACTTGGCAACAGCCTCCTGGGTATTAGCTCAGCCAGCAGTTTCCCAAAGAAATAGGATGACACTCTGTAGTATCCACTGGTATGCTCATGTCTACAGAGACAAAGTTCTCATTAGACATCTTCAGGTTAGTCAGCAAGCACAGATGAGATGCTGGCTCCCCTGACTTCTGATACTACACGGAGCTTATGAGGACAGAGTCCCTGTTCTCCAGGATGATTCCCATACACTGGGAATCACTGGGACTCTCATCAGAGAAATCCTGTTTGGTCCACTAGGCCACAGAACATCCCCTGAAGGGAAACAGTCCAATGTTCCCACTCTCCTCAGAGACTGTTCCTCTGAGGCTAGCTCCCTAAGGTACTTTAGCTCTCAGTACCTCACTGCAGACAGTAGTCATGGAGACTCTTCTTATCCCCTTCATATGAAGAAGGTGACACTGGCCCTCTGAGGTCACCCGGCAGCCACTATATCATTATCTTCTGCATCTATCATTTTAGGAAAGACTTCTTCCTTCAATAATCTCACTTTACAACCACAAATCCTCACCAGCTGCCACACCTAGTCCTTCCTCTTCCTGGCCCCTATCCCTAAGCCATTCTAAACTCCAAGCTCTTCCCCTGCCAGTGTCTTCATTGCATCTCTGATTTGATTTGATTTGATTTTTGAGAAAGGACCACTAGTGCAGGCTGCACTCAAACTACATATGTAGCTAAATGACCATCCCCCTGCACCATCCACAAGTGCTGGAATTACAAGAATATCTCCCTGCTGAAGTTCATGTGATGCTGTGAATCTACCCCTGGGTTTCATGCTTGCTAGCATCTGAGCTGTGCCCTGGGCTACTCTCTAATGAGTCTTTCCTTGACGTGCACTTAGAGGCAAATCTTGCCCAGCTTTGAAACCATGAAACCTAAGCATAGGCCACTAGGGAAATCTTCCATGTTTGAAAAGTACAAGAGTACGTCAGATAGCTGTTGAGTATAGAGCGTCTCTGTGGCTCTCTCCAGCCCTTCATCCAAGGGAGCTGCACAACCTCATTCTTGTGCTGCTTTACCTTTCTGACTCCAGTTTGCTACGAAACCCACTACACTTGCGCTCTATCAAAGCCCTGACATCATTTTAGGGGTTCCTGAATGAACTATGTCTTTCATCCCCCTACTGCTGCTTTGTCTACAAACACTGAGACCTAGTGACCACACCCCAACTTTGAAACTTCCACTGAGCTGCAGATGAATCTGCTCTTGAATTCTCACACAATTCTTCAGTTAATATTGGTAATTTCTATACTTACTTCAAAAATACCATGCGATAAACACAAAATTTCATAATTGTTAATTTTCCAACTAAAACAAACAAGGAAAAATACTGGTAACTCATGAGATAAAGCTGTACGTCCAACTATGAATGTGATGACTTTAATCGCCAGCTGCTGATGCCTGGTGTGGCAGGAAGTACTCACAGAAAGCGAACCCTGTCAATCACAAAGAGTTCCCCTGCAGACACACTTGTGATACACTGGAAGCCCGTGAGCAGGTAAAGCAGGCCAGCTCTGTTGGGAGAGAATGGAAGAAAAGCAAACAGAAAATTCAATATTAGGACAGTTTCCTGCCAACATAGCTTGCTGTATTGATTTAATAACATTGCACAGACATTTCTTTTACACAAACAGACAGACAGATGATTGATGTCAATAGATAGATGACAGATAGGTAGATAGACAGATAGATGATAGATGACTGAGATAGATGATAGATAGATGGATAGATAGATAGATGACTGAGATAGATGATAGATAGATAGATGGATAGATGATAGATAGATAGATAGATAGATAGATAGATAGATAGATAGATAGATAGATAGATAGATGATAGATAGCAGGTCTAGACCTCACAGTAAAGAATGCTTACAAAAGACTCAGGTTTGGCTGTCAGCACCCACATGGTACATCTGTCATTAGAGTTGCAGGGGATCCTGTGCCAGCTAGTTGCATGTCAATTTGACACAAGCTAGAATTCTCTGAGAGGAGAGAACTTCACTTAAGAAAAATGCTTTCAAAAGTTACAGTTATAGGCAAGCCTGTAGAGCATTTTCCTAATTAGTGATTGATATAGGAGAACCCAGTCCATTATGTTTGGTGCCTTCCTGGGCTGTGGTCCTGGGTTCTATAGGAAAGCAGGCTGAGCAAGCCAGTAAGAACAAGCCAGTAAGCAGCACCTTCCATGATCTCTGCATCAGCTCCTGCTTCTAGGTTTCTGCCCTGTGTGAAAGATTCTCTTGACTTACTTCAGTGATGGACCACAATGTGGAAAGAAAAGGTGATCAAACCTTTTCCTCGGCAACTTGGCTTTAGGTCATGGCATTTCGATGCAGTAACAATAACCTTTGCTAAGACAGGATCTGATGCCTTCAGCTGATCATCACAGGCACCAAGACACACACATGGTACACAGAGATATATGCAGGCAAACATATATAAAAAATAAATACTCAGTGTGAGTCCCATGAGGTATTCAGCCTCTCTGTCTCTACAGCAGTTATCTATGGACTGATGTGTGTCCTTTAAAAATTCAACAATTTGCTAATGGTCCCTAATATAATGGCCTTAGAGTGTGTCTTTTGGGAGTTAATTAGCTTTAGACAAAATGATGAGAGTAGAGCCTTACAGTGTGGTCTCGGTCCTCATTAAGGGAAGACTCAACAATGTAGCCTCTGTCGTGAGAGAATGTCATTCCTTGAGAGAAGGTGACCAGAAAGGAAGCGCACAGGACAGAACCCTCCACTTAGACTCTGACACTGCAGTGTGGAGACACATTTAGTTTTAAATCCACTGAGCCTGCAGTAGTTAGCCATGGCAACCCAACCAACTACTTCAGTTTAACTAACAAAATTGGTAAGTATCTTTCCTAATATAGAGATAAACAAAGCTAAATAAAACTCCAGGGGGTTTTCACATTCAGTTGATCACTTTACTGTCACAGATGAGTAAGAATAAAAACATGAAGCAGTGGAGGGAATCCCCACTCACCCCTACCCCTCACCACTCACCCCTCACCCTACCCCACTTAGCACAGACATCGCCACAGAGTCCCCTTAAAGATGACTATTCCTAAGATAGGACAACCGTCATCCTCCAGAGTTTCAAAGTCTCCAAAGAGTGGGGAAAAAAAGGATTCAGGCATGCATATATATGAAGAAGTAATTTGTGTTCATGCAATACAAGGTAGTAAGCAGGAAGAAGGCGATAAAAGCCCTGCAGTCATGTGTCCTGGTCAGGTTCCTCTAAGACAAATGGCATGATTGGGGTCCCTAACATCCTAGCACATATGACAGGCAGGGGTCAGTGACTCTCCTTATGTAGGTACACAGTGGACAGCTATTCAGATCAGATGAGGAGATCTTACTGGAGACAAGTTTCCTCCTATGTAAAGAATGTTGAAAAAAAAAGAATGGGATTGAGACTCTGGGAAGAGCAGGAAGCCTGGCCTCCAGGTCACCCAGAATTTGGGAGGCAGAGGCAAGAAGACTGCTGCAGACTGAGGCTAGCCTGGGCTACAGGACAATTCTGGGCCTGTCAGGTTACAACTTTGGTCCTGCTTCAAAGAATCAAATGAAAGCAGAGGACCCAAACAGGACAGAACAGCAGGCCTGGGCTCCTCCTCCTCTCCTGAGAAGCCAGCGCTGCTTTCCAAGGCTCATCTGCTTGGTCTCTACTCTACTAAATGCACAACTCTCTCTCCACTCTTCCCAGACATTCTCATTCTCCAACCCCCTCCAATAAATTGTCCTCCAGTTCCCATCTGTGTGTTCGTTTTTATTGACAATTTAGAAAGGAAACTTTGTGGCCCTGGCTACAGTTCACTATATGCCACGTCTACTTACTGAGCTGATTTTTAAAAATATGTTAGCTACAGATTAACAAATTATAGTTAAGTGTATAAGGTACAAAAGAAATATAACTCATAGCCGGGCGGTGGTGGCGCACGCCTTTAATCCTAGCACTTGGGAGGCGGAGGCAGGCGGATTTCCGAGTTCGAGGCCAGCCTGGTCTACAGAGTGAGTACCAGGACAGCCGGGGCTACAGAGAGAAACCCTGTCTTGAAAAACCAAAAAAAAAAAAAAAAAAAAAAAAAAGAAATATAACTCATGAAAACTTCTGTGAAATAATTTAATCAGACTAAATAAAGTGATACCCATATCTACAACATTTTTAGGGTACCTCATTTGAAATATATGCTCAGAAGTGTTGAAGCGTATTGTATTTGCTGGATTGAATGTACCATACAACTTATTTCAGTGGAAGAAAATGTTACTTCTCCAGTTTAATGGATCATATGCTCTTAGCCCACATGTGTCTCTTTGACACACACCACCTCTGGCAGGTGCCATTGTCAGCCATGCTGCCTGGGGGTGATCTGCTTTACAATCCACAAGTAAGTGAAACATGTGTTTAATCTCTCTGTCCTTAGATTATTTTACTTTGCATGATGTTTTATAAATCTTCAATTCTATCCTTTATTGTTGAAATTCCCATTTTCAAGATAAGTACCTTACAACTCTTTGCCAGCTCAATGTTGGCAGACACTTAAATTCCTTAACTTGGTTACTATATGTAATGCTCCAATAAACATCAGACTACAGATGCATTTTGGAAAGTCATTTTATATATGTTTGTTAGTATGGACAGGATGAACTACTTCTGGCTCTAATTATTTCTTTTGATGCTGGTCCCTTCCTATTCTGTCCCCATCCTAACCCTATATGGCGACTGACCCGAAGGAGCTCATACGCCACAAAACTGAAATCCAGTTCCCACTTACACTGCTTGGACAAAGTGCAAAGGCAACGCCGATCCAAACATGAGAAGTGACTTCTGGCCTCCTGACCATTACTGATGGTTTAAATACTAATATTGACCCTGAAGATAATTTAATAGCTGATATTGAGGAGGTGTTTCTAACTGTCCTGCTTAGGTTTTGGTTGCTGGGGTAAACACTGTAGCCAAAAGCAGCCTTGGTAGAATGGGGTTTATGTGCCTTACATATCCCAAGCAATGGTCCATCCCTGAGGGAAGTCAAAGCAGGAATTCAAGGCAGGAGCTTGGGAGCAGGAATGGAAGCTGAGGCCACGGAGGAATGCTCCTACTACCTTGCTCAGCATCCTCGTGGCTTGCTCAGCCTACTTTCTCATATAACTCAGAACCGCCAGCCTAGGGATAGCACTGTTCCCCGTAAGCTAGCCTCAACCACACCAATCATTAATCAAGAGAATGCCCCACAGACTTGCCTACAGCCAATCTGACAGAGGCATTTTCTCAATTGGGGTTCATTCTCCCACAGGACTCTAGCTTATGCCAAGGAGACAAGTGACAAGTCCACCAACCAAAGGGCACAAATACTGCTCAGGAAGCAACCAATAAACCACACACAAGGCTATTTTCACACAGCTCAACTTCTTCTAAAACACTGTAAGAGAGGAAGTAAAAATACAGATTAAGAGTACTTCACAAATTCTAAAAGCCAATGTAGAAACAACTAATAAAGCTCTTCTTTATGTCTGCATTTGCCAAGAACATTTCCATTTTGGGTTTTTCAGGGTTTCTTTCTGAATGCTTCCTGTGACAGTGTCTACACCTTCTGTCCTGTGACCTAAGCTGTGCTGAATTGAGACGTGCCCTCTACACAAGCACAAGCCAAGTCCTAGCAGGATAGGAACGTGTTCAGACTTCAGAGAAGATGCCTGGAAACAGCTGGAACAATTTCTCTCTGTGCAGACTGATGGCCGATCCACAAAGGAGGAAACTCACTGAAGAGCTGCTTTTATTCTTCTTTCAAACACATTTGTGGGGCTGGGCAGGCGACCTGTTCAGCCAAGTGACAGCCATACAACCATGAGGAGCTGAGTTCAGAGCTAGAACCCATGTAAAAGCCAGGCACACACTTCATACCTGTACTACAGAGATGAAGGATGCAGCAGTGGATCTTAGAGCTCGTTGACTAGCCAGCTCAGCCAATCATTGAGCTCTAGGTTGAAAGAGAAACCTATCTTGAAAGAGACAATTGAGAGTCATCAAGGAAAACCTAGCCTCAACCTCCAGCCTCCACATGAAGACCTTGCATGTTGACCCACATGTACATGTGTACACACCTACATAAATATGGATGAAGCCCACACAAGAGTGTGTATAAAGTATACAACACCATACAATTACACCCAAACACACTCATGCACACTAACACACGTCTTTCTCACGCATTTATATATTCACATACACACACTCACATTCCCACACATCTATAAACACTCACACACTGACATACAGCTCACATACACATGCTCACACAGACACACTTTCCATCATACATATACATGCACACACTAACACACTCACATATTTCACATACACACAAGGAAGCTTCCTGAAGTTTCTTTAGTTGTCAAAACTCTCTGGGCATTGTGAGGCGCCCTGCTCTGTGGAGGTGTAGCAGGGAGCGCAGTTCTGAGCAAAGCGCTTGTCACACATACATTTCAGTGAGAATTCTGACAGTGGTGACGCAGCTGAGAAAACCTGTTTGCAACATGCTAGAGTTTAACATGAAAGAACATCTATAAAGAACTAGACAATGACCGCAAGTGGCTTCTATATGAGGAGTCAGAATAACTGAATCACATCCTGCTACCCAACACTCAGATTCAAACAAACCAAATATATTCAAGGGCATTGACGCCAAAGCAACAAATACAAAATAAATAGGTAAGCTAAAACCTTTCATGCCCCAAGGGCATTATCAACAGTATAAACAGTCAACATACAGAAGGGGAGAAAACGTATTTGCATCATGTACCTGGTGAGGGGCTCACATTTTAGAAACAAAGTTAAGTGTAACTCAGTAGCAAGGATGAGTCCCAGGCCAATGAGAGGCTTGGCAGGTAAGATGGCTATGCCAAGCTTGATGCCCTGCAAGCAACCCCTGAAACCTATGTGGTGGAGGGTCAGTTCTGGCAAGTTGTCCTCTGTCCTCCACATGCAGGTTGTAGGACATACATGCCCACACACATACACACATGACGTAAATAATACATGAATAATTTGGGAATGAAAAGAAAATATTCCGATTTAAAATGGGAAAAGTTGGTCTACAAAGAATTCATAAAACATCCAATGGATACTGGTTTATTTTCTTCTAAGATTTTTTTTTAAAGCAAGAAAGAATATGTTTGGGTGAGAATGTGGAAATACTTGAGCCCATGTGTTCTGCTGGTAAGAATATAAAATAGTTCAGTCTACTTGGAGACAGGATAGCAGTTCCTCAGATAACACAATGGCCTTATGGTATGTCAACTCTAGCCCTCTATCTTCAGGACACAATTCCAGGGCTCAAACACATGCACTGCACACTCAGCGGCAAAGGTGAGAGCAAACCACATCTCCAGGCTCAGAGGAGTGAGAAGCCACAGCATGTGCACACAATGGACAAGTATTCTGCTTTACAGAGCCCAAGAAATCCACACAGCCACCCTTTTGATGAGCCCTGAAGACATTACACTAATAGAATCAAGTCAGCCAGAACAAACAAGAACCTATTCAAACAAACAACAAGCCACAAATAATGTATGACTCTAATTCAGGGTCCAACATTAGTCATATTCAAAGGCAGGGAGTAGATTAGTGGATACCAGGAATTAGGAGTAATTCATATGGTGGCTGGGATGGCTCCTCCCTGAGCTATGGGACTCCACGTGGGAAGGTGAAAAATTGCCCTACTTTTAGAATGTGGTTAGAATCACATACACCAAAACCTGTTAAAAAACATTTCCTCCTTCTGGGGTTGCCTTATCTAGCCTTGATATGAGGGTATCTGTATAGCCTTCTTGAAGCTTTTTATTCCACGTTTGGTTGGTGTCACTGGGAGGCCTGCTCTTTTCTTAGAAGAGATGGGGGCAAACCTGGGAGAGAGGGGAGGTAGGGAGAGAAACTGGGGAGGGGGAGGGGAGAGAGGAGAGATATGGTAGGGATGCAATATAGAAGATGAGAATTTTAAAATCTGAACTGTGTGGTATGTATACTATCTACACATATACATGTGAAAAATGAGCTCTTCTTCTCAGCTTTCAAAGTACTCAACCACATAATAAATGCTTACTCGTCACAAATTCCAAGTCTCAATGGGTTTATATAAGGTTGAACAAAATGACATCATTGTCTCAAAATCAGGACCCAAGTTTGCTTACCTCGTCTGGACTTCAATACAATCATTTTTTAGGACACGGAAAGCAGTGCCTACAACTGCAGCCAGTATGACTGTGATCATGGCCTATCGAACAGAAAATGAGAAAAAAGGAAAATTTCCATTAGGAGTAAAAAAGTGTTCCTTTTTTGTCCATTATTCTAAGATATGCGGTTTCCTAATCATATCTCCACAATGAGATGAACACCATATTTTGATCAGAATCCTGGTAGAATATAAGACACACATGTTTATAGACTGCTAGTATGTTAAATTAAAATCTGAGAGCCCTGCAATCTGAGGCCCTAACAGTACAGACCCCGACAAAGCTAAGGCTTCTCCCTGTGCCCCAGGAGAAATGGCCAGTGAAGGTCAAACAATGAATAAAACCCACTCAGGACAGTTCCTAACAGTGGGTTTGCGTGCTGAGAGGGCATGAGCTTGTCCTCACCTCTGCGACCTCTGGGAAGTCTGAGCGTGAGCAACAGAGAGCATTACTGCTGCCAGCATGTATTCACATAGCTAGCTCTGTAGCACCCAGTGTTCCCGTTGTCCATCATCTCTGTCAGTGCTGCTCCATCATCTCAGCAGAGGGTCCTGTGCTCAACAGGTCTCGCCCAACTCCTCCTGACTCTCAGCTCCCCATCTACTCTGTGCAGACAGCTCACAAGGAGGCTGCACATCTTTTGGTCTTAGAGTTAAATGGCATTAAAGTTGGCTTCACTTAGCTAAGGAGTAAGGTGACATGAGGCTATGACTCATTTGAGATATTTACTCTATTGTTGATCTGGTAGTTTTTTTAAAAAAAAAAAACAGGAACTTAAAATCTAAGGGAAAATAGTTTTTCATATAACATGATAACTTAAATTAAAACCCAAGTCCCAGGGCTTAGAGATATGGTCCAGCACTTAAGAACCTTTGCTGCTCCTGCAGAGGAGTAGGGTTCAGTTCTCAGCACCCAAAACCTATCACAACCACCTGAAATTTCCAGTTCTAGAAGATCTGTTGTCTTCTTCTGTCCTCCATTGGCAAGCAAATGGTGCACAGTTATACATGCAGACAAAACCCCCATTCATAAAAAAATGAATAAATACAAATTTAAAGTTTTAGTCCTCAATTCCTACCGTTAATAGCATGTGCGCACACACACATTCACACTCACACATTCACTCACACTCACATACACAGACACTCATACACTCATTCTCACACACACTTACACACACACTCACCCATACTCTCATACTCACATACACACTCACACACTCACACTCACTCATGCGCACTCTCACACACACCCTCACACTCACATTCATATTCTCACAATCACACATTCACACACACTCACACATACTCTTACACTTACACTTACATACACACTCACACATTCACTCATACACACATATACACACACAATGTCTCACACCAACACTCACACACACTCATACACACACCCTCACACTCACATTCACACTAACATTCTCACAATCACACACTCACACTCACTCACATACCACACTCGCTAATATACACTCACACTCATACTAACACAAACTCTTACTCTCACATACTCACACACACTCTCACACTCACATATATACTCATATTCACACTTACACCCACCCAAAACACTCTCACACAGACACACCCTCATACTCATATTCACACACTCTCACACACTCACACATACTCTCACACTTACATAGCACACTCACTCATACACATGCACATACAGAATCTCTCACACCAACACACTCACACACACACTCTCACACTCACATATACACTCACACTCAGACACATACACTCTTCTTACATCATTCCATTGCCTCACTGTTCAACAATGAATGACAAAATTTGATGAATGTCACTTGTTTTCAAATCATAGCAGATCCTTTTTTCTCCCAATGAGATACACCATAAAAATACCCCTCTTACGACACAAACGTCCAAGTATAAAGACCAATGTGTTTGAACCTACTAACAGTATAATTCAACTGATAACAATACTCACATACACACAGAGCAGGCAGCAAACTTCAAGTATAAGATCAGGTGCATGTGTTAAGAACTAGGCAGGGTTTCACCGCAGACAACAACCGGCCATCTCTCTGTATTCAGCAGAAACTAAATATCTGATAATAAATGAACAACCCACAATATAACCAGGGAAGCTGACTATAAAGACTGCACAGGAGTGGAGGCAGATCCATACCAGAGCACTTCCCCTCTAGTGGCTAAGACCCTGAGACCTGCTGTGCATAGCACAGCAGAATCAACACCATCATCAAATAAAAACATACATAAATATGTTTTGGCCAAAATAAACTGGGAGAACTACATTTCTGGGACATTCATGTTAAAATAACAGAAAATGTAAGGCAGGATGGCCGTTGTTACACAGACAGTTTAAAGGAAAGTAGAGAACCTGGTTAAGTCTGGTTGCACTGTGTATGAACTGTTGTTCTCTTTGAGTAGCTACTGCTTTCAAACACCAGCCTTTAAATAAGAAGACAGCACTCTACAACGGGCTCATGGCTCAGGCAGTAGATGTGCAGGCTCCCCTCAGAGATGTTCAATGGCATTGTCTCCTCACAGCCTGATTTCAGCAGCAGATCATTCCTTCTTCCCCACCCTTTCCCAGCCATCTCCATCCCTTCTCCACTTAAACTTTCTCCAAAGTCCATTTTTTCACCTGACATGTTACGAATTTTATCTGTTTGTGGAGTTACCATCCATCTACCGACATGGAGTGTTGCTTCTCAAAAATGCCTTTGTACACACTTTACTCATGCCTGTACTTGGACTTAAGGATGTGTTGGTGAAGGAATTGAAGAATACAGCTTGGGGGGAAATCAGGAAAGGGGATAACATTTGAAATGTAAATAAATAAAATATCCAATAAAAAAAGACCAAGCATAAAAAGAAAACTGAGAGGAACTCCCAAGCATGCCTCTCATTCCTTTAGGCAACTGCTGAATTAAAGTTCCTACTTGGATTAGTCATTATAGTTCCTCTAAGTAAAAAGCAACCACTAAAAAGGTTTTCTGTAAGTACGAAGTTAAACATGTTCTACTTGCTGTAGTGAACATTTTTACATGGCAAGTACAGAGAAAAGACAAACACATGGACAGTAGCAGAAGGCAAGTGTGACCCGGAAGTCACGAACACTGACACATATTGTTCACACTTGAGCTTTTCACAGTACATTTGAAATAATTCATCAGATTACCTGAATCACAGTGACCGATTGAAAACCCTGCAAATTTTTGAATGATCGACAGATAATCCACCCAAGTTGATGCCAGAAAGGGGTGATACATGTAGTCTCCAAGGCTGAGCTGCTCTCCAGCTTCTGTTGCCCCAAGAGTTGATCCAGTTTGCTTCTTGTTTCATTGTATAAGGAGGACTGGGCATACGTATTGGCCAGTTCTCCTATGATTTGAAATTGTCTCTCAAAAAGCTTTTCATATTTGTCAGCTTTGTGATGGAAGTGGAGAAAAACAAGAAACAGAAGAAAACAATTTAACTGATTTTTCTGCTAAATAGCATGTTGAATTCCTAAATGTATTATATGTTGATTTTTCACATGTGTTATGTATTGATTTTGTTTCTCTTTGAGACAGTCTTATGTAACCTAGACTTCCCTCAAAGTTGCTTTGTAGCCAGGGGTGACCCCAAACTTCTCCTGGTCCACCTGAATCTGTGTCTCAAGTGCTGTGATTACTGCATCCACCCTCACACCCAGTGATGGGGGGCTAGGAACTGTGATTACTGCATCCACCCTCACACCCAGTGATGGGGGGCTAGGAACTGTGATTACTGCATCCACCCTCACACCCAGTGATGGAGGGCTAGGAACTGTGATTACTGCATCCACCTTCACACCCAGTGGTGGAGGGCTAGGAACTAAACTCCAGGCTTTGTGCTTTCTAGGCAAGCATTCTGCTGGCTGACCTACATCCTCAGCTCACAAAATTTTGAGACTAAAACTATTGCTACAATGTAATTCCTTTACATATTAGAAGAGCATCTCTAACTGTGATGGCTCTTCCTGGTTGTCAATGACTACATCTAGAATGAACTACAATCCAGAAATGGAGGGCACACCTGCAATCTACATCTTGAGGCTGGAAGACACAGGCTTCTGACCTAGACCTTGACATGGAGATCTTGAGGTAGAGCGGCCATGAAAAGCTTAGGCCCAGGCAAGCTAGTACATGCCTTTAATCCCAGGAGATTGAGGCAAACAGATCTCTGAGTTCAAGGTCAGCCTGGGACAAAGCAAGTTTTAGATCCAGGCAAGATGGTACACACCTTTAATCTGAGCCACACCTTCTGCTGGAGGCCTACATAAGGACAGTGCAGGAGGGAGGATTCACTCTTCACCTGCTTGCACTTACTTACCAGCACATCTGTTGGAACCTACTTCTACAGAAGACCAGCTGAAACACCTACCCTCGTGGGACTGAGCAACTACTAGATTCTTAGACTTCCCATTCACAGCTGCCCATCGTTGAGGTAGCTGGACTGCAGACTATAAGTCATTACAATAAATTCCCTTACTATATAGGAACATTCCATAAGTTCTGTGACTCTAGAGAACCCTGACTAATACACTAACTGGCCTGACTACTATTATTACCCATGGATTCAGCAAACTGAACAGCCTTTTCCCTTCTGGACCCTAATTCTTAGCAAAGGCTTCTTTCTCATATGGATCTACATTTCATAATATAAAGGTCTAGTCCCTGGTTTATGCTACATGCAAATGTACATTCAAATGTATAAAATGCCAAATCTCTTTCTTTAAGTTATAGAGCATCACAGTCTGTCACGTAGAACAACTTTTTGCAAATGTTCATTGCAATGAGTCATTGCTCTGTTTTGAGACCTCCAGCTTCTGCGGCACTGTCAGTACTGGATTCTTTTTTTTTTTAATTAGATATTTTTTTTTAATTTTTAATTAGATATTTTCTT
>NW_022196905.1:97516102-97523421 GCF_008632895.1 Mastomys coucha
TTGACTTCTTCCTTTCCAATTCGTATCCCTTTGATGTCCTTTTGTTGCCTAATTGCTCTGGCTAGGACAATACTGGCTTCTTATGGGGACTTCTCTCAGATATGCTGTTGCTGCCCTGTGTCATGGAGATCCCCTATCTTTGGATCTACAGGACCAGTCCTTTCACAAGCTCCAGCAGATCAAAGATGGAGTAGGCTAATTCAAAGCCCTGGGCCTGGGCCTCGGTGGTAACTAAGCTGCTCAGCCTACCAGCTCTTCAGTATCTTCATCACCAGGGTGACCGCTCTAGCATGGCCCTAGGTAGCTCACCCAGGGCTGCAGCTAGCCGAGGACAGGGAGAGTTCTCCTGCTCTTATGCCCTTAATGCCAGCTCACCAGCCTCCATACCACCAAAATCAGCTCTACTGGGGTGCCCAGGGGAGGTACAGGGACCACTCTATAGAGTGCTGCAGCCAGAAGGGGCAAGACCAGCTCTCCTGCTCTTACACCCTCAGGGCAGGCTCAGCTGTGCTTTCTTAATGCTGGCCAAATCTACTGTACTGCCCAGGGGAGAGGAGGGGCCATCTTTTCCACCCTCTTGTCCTAGGACTGGCTTACCCGCTCCAGTGCCACCAGGGCCAGGTACAGGGTCAGGCTCTTCCTCATCAATAACTAATTAAGAAAATACTCTACAAACTTGTCTACAGCCCAATCTTATGGGGGCATTTTCTTAACAGGTTTCCTCCTCTCAGGTGACTTTCTGTGTTAAGCTGACCTAGCCCTGTAATGCCTGCACTTGGGAGCAGAGTTAGAAAACACACAGATACAAGGCCAGCCTGGCTGCCTAAGCAAACCTCATCTAAAACAATACAAAGAATAATATTCCAAGCAATGAGTGCATTGCCACTACTACTGACAATATCATATAAATGTTCTTTCATAAATTAAATCAAAAGCACCCAGCACTGACCAACAACAAAGTCTATCAGCTAACTTTAGGACACTTAATTAACATCAAAAGCTATATTCTAATGAACAACACTCTTGTGTTGAAATGAAATAAGTTAGGCAAAAATGTCTGACTCTAGAAAACTTACATACCTTCCTGGCCGTCTTCCTCTGTGTCTAATATGTCAGAGAAACCTCCATTAATGACATCCAGGAAGAAGTCTGCAGGGTTGTTGTGCGACTCGTAATTGTAACCTACAGAGAATGCAGCCCAAGAACACAAAGCTGAGGACATGATCTCAGAGAGTGGGGGAGGGGAGGGAAGACACAGTCTAACTCCTTCCCTTCTTGTGACTTTCCTCCACTAATTATATATATATATATATATATATATATATATATATACACACACATATATACATATATATATATGTATGTATGTATGTATATATACATATATATATATACTCACACACAATAATTCAGCAATCTCTCTTTCCTGTTTAATATAGAGAGTATATACACTTATGTGTATGATATACATATAAATGCAAACTCTTCCTGTGAAACAAACATTTGAACTCAGCCTAAATTTTTATTAGACTCCATAGATTCACCAAGCTTTCACATTTAAAGTGACAATGTTTAATCACTAACAAAGAGTGCTGGAAAGCAAAGAGTTACGTCAATATTTGGAGTCAGAGAATCCTCCATAATTGTATCCATATTTCCTTTGGAAAAAAAATCTCTCCATACAATCTGACTCTGAAAAAACCAGGCAGACAAAAAAATATGGAATTTAAGTCTCTATAGCCCCAAGCAAGGCCTGAACCCAAAATACCAAGTTACCAGTAAGTTAAGTAGCAACTCCAAGTCAGATCACACAACAGGGGAAACTGCCAAACCACCATCTGCTACATGAGCAAGAACACTACGATACTGCGCTTACCCCAAGCTGTGCAAATGATGGATAACCGGCTCTGAGGCCAAAGAAGAGACCTAAACAACAAGCCGCATTGTTAAACTAACAAAAGTCCTGCCACCAAATTAAGCACACAGTGAGTCTGCACAAGAGGCCAGCAGCATCCCTGGTACCCCAGTTCTCTTTGCAGATCCTGGGAATGGAGGAGCTCTCGTAGCAATAGACAACCATACCTGCAGATCTGAAGTAGTCCAAAGCATCCTGTGCAGGTCCATGAAACATAACTTTTCCTGAAGCCACTAAGGTGAGGCTATCAAATAATCTGAAGATGGAGTACTGAGGCTGATTGATGGAGAAGATGATTGTCCGTCCCCTCTTCGACATCCTAAGTTCAGAGAGGGAGACATGCTAAGTCATGGGATGCTGGAACCTTGAAATCTCCACAGAATATTTCACACCTGAAGGTATACTCTTTGTGCCCAGTTCAGATTGAATTTTCCTTATAAACAACTCATCTCCCTTGTGTTGTATACCTGAGCAACAAACCAAGATCTATGCTTCTATTTAAAAGTCTACAACTTCTTAACACGAGGAACATCAGTGGTTCACCAGAGTTTTATTGACACTGCAGATCCCCAGGCAGTGTAGACAACCAACTCATCTGAGAGAATGAATTGGATCAGTGTGATGGTTTGTATATGCTCAGCCCAGGGACTGGCGCTATTAGAAGGTGAGGCCCTGTTGGAGTGGGTCTGTCACTGTGGGCGTTAAGATCTCATCCTAGCTACCTGGAAGTCAATATGAAGATGTAGAACTCTCGGCTTCTCCCACACCATGCCTGCCTGAATGCTGCCATGTTCCTGCCTTGATGATAATGGACTGAACTTCTCTTAAATGACAGATCAGGGCATAGACACATAGAAAAGGAGGGTACGCGATATCCAGTGAGACATGCTCAGCCCAGACAGCCTATCATGCTCAGCCCAGAAGCCTATCATGCTCAGCCCAGACAGCCTATCATGCTCAGCCCAGACAGCCTATCATGCTCAGCCCAGACAGCCTATGGATACCTTCATATCTGGCTTCCAACATCCAGACTGTAAGAAATTTAACTTCTGTCAAGTCACTCAGTCTGGGGTGTCCCTAGCAGTGCACGAGCATGCAACCTCCATTCTCCTCAGCCCACTGGGTTCTAGTCAACCCTGTCTCTTAAATGTTCCAGACACACATGCTTCTCCGCAGCCGTCACTCTGCTCAGATCTTTCCACTCAGCCTCAGCTCACTTGTCACATGCTTGAGAGTTTAGGGACATGCTATTTAAAGCAGTGCTCCACCTTCCCCACAGACACACATCCTATGCGATAAGCTACGATCCTGATGCCTCTTCTGTTAGCTGAAGCTTCCTCTAACTGTTGCCTACTTCAGAATCTCCTGAACCAAAAATGCACACAACTGACTGGGTATTAGGTTAATAAAACCTTAATGTCCCTTTAGCACGTACCTTCTCAGGACTAAAATGACATCAGTCGTAGTTCTCAAGTCTAAGCCAGTGGTGGGATCATCCAAGAACAAAATGGGATGCTCAGTGACTAGCTCCATTGCTATACTGGTCCTTTTCCTGAGTTCTTTGGATCTAGGCTAAAGCACCAATGACCACTGTTATCAACAAAACATAGCCACTGCCATTTGGTGAATGAGCTTGTTCCAGCAATAAAAGAATATATTATATCATATTCCCAAAGAACCAAAATATGGGCACCTGAGAGAGGAAGGATGTTTCTTTCTTAACTAGAGAGTAACATTGTTTGTTCATTATCTAGTCATGTATTCTTGGGGATTAGTTATCACATGCAAAGACCAGCATAGTGGGATCATTGTCTAAAGAAATAAGGATGATGAGAGAGGAGAAGATAAAATATCTCTAATAATTTAGTAATAATTTAACAAAACCCCAACACACACACACACACAAACACACACACACACACACACACACACACACACACACACACACACACTGCTTTTAGGAAACATTCCTAAAGGGAAAGTTCAAATTACCTTCTTTGGACATTTTCAACTTCCATAAGACTTGGTGAATCGACATCACTGACACTGGACAGCATCTAAGAATTCATGTCTCACCCTTGTAGGCAAATCCAAAAGGGACATTCTTCATGTCAAACTAGAGCCATCTTTTTACCAGACAGTGTCAATGTATAAGGTGAGAAATCAAAGGCAGTTTGAGGGGATACAGAAATAGGGAACAATTCTGAAGCTTAAACTCTCTAAATGTAATAAACAAAACCATGATCAATCTCTACTAATAACATACAACAAAGAATGTTGAGGGATGTGGGAGAATGTGGACATGACAAGGCTGAGGAAACAAAGGAATTATCCATCTTGATAGTTTAGAATTTATCGGTATACATATGTCCTTGCTTTGATGAATGAAGTTCTCAGGAGTAAGATACCGCTTAGTGTTCATTTAAAATGCTCCAGTGAAAAATAGCTTTAGCAAGTATGTGATAAAATACTACCAACTCAGAAGCCCAAAGGCTGGTATTAGCAAGTATACTACTGTGCTGACTACATAACAATCACATTGCTATGGTAACTACATTTCCTCTACATTTCTTATATCGAAGTCATATGACAGCTGAAGAAGTTTGGCAGGGAAAAGCCACACAAGCCTAAAGCCTGGGTTCAATCCCTGAAACTCATATATAAAGTCACATGCAGGGGCATGCATCTGTACCCCATCAGAATGCAATTACAGTCAGAAGAGAGGAGCATAAACCATGCAGGTAGAACACCAGCAGAAGACAGACCCTGCCTACACACAAGGTGGGAATGAATCCCTGTAAACGGTGTCCTATGACCTTCCTGTGTGTACAGCTGCACTCAGGAAGAGACGCACACACCCTCACACACACTTACATATATACACAGACACACACATTCACACATACACACAGACACATTCACAAACACACACACAGGCTCACAGACACACACTCACAGGCTCACATACACACATTCACACCCACACTTACACACAAACACACAGTAACACACATCTTTTTTTCAAAGTTATCATTAAAAAGTTATATTATTAAAATTCTTGAAATCTTTTATACTTCATGACCTCAAACAGTTAATAAATACCTTTATGGGTTGTCACTAAAAATAAAAAATCAAGTAAGCAACTTAGGGCAATGACTACTTACTGTTTTAGACACGGAAAAATTAAGCACTTTATAAAACCAAGTTTTAAAAAGGGGCCAAAGCAAACAAATTTCTATCACTCAGGAAGAAAGAAAACATGGTGAATGGCAGCTCTTGCGATATTCTGCCCACCAAGACAAGTGTTTCATATAAGACTGAAGAGAAGCATTTTAGAATCAATAGCCAGTGCCATACTATTCCTTGTTGTTCTAAGAAAGGACCAACACATGAGAATGAATTAAGCCATGAGAATTACATTCTGTTAAGCCATTTTCATCCATAACATCAAATGTCCACTCACTAAATATCTACATATAATCTTCTCTATGAATCAATGTAATGGTGAGAGGCAGGAAGGTTTTGGGGACCCAAGAACAGGGAAACAACCTGAAATTTAAAAACCCAAACATATAATAAAGTTCCTGATCAGGTTCTATTAGCAATGAAATAATCAAGGATATTTGGGGACTGTGAAGGGTTATAGATCTGACAAAGCTAAGGATGTCAAAAATATGTTCATTTTGATAGTTAAGAAGGAATTGTTAAGGTAAGTAAATCTCCCTTTAAAAGGATGAAGAATAATTCACTATTCAGGAATGAAGTGCTATATAATATTCCTTTTAATATGTCAGTAAGAAACTGGTTATTGGGAGATGGCTGAGTGGTTAAGAGCAATGTCCATTCTTCTGGAGGTCCTGAGCTCAATTTCCAGCAAACACATGGTAGCTCATCACCATCTGTGATGTGATCCAATGCCCTCCTCTGGTGTGACTGAAGACAGCTACAGTATACACATATTCATTAAATAAATATTTTTTAAACAGAAAAGGAAGGAAACATGTTATCCACTCCATGGTCAGCTGTGAAGCTCATCTATTGCAATTCCTGGTCCTGACCGAGCTTCACAGGAGACAGCTGGTCCATTTTCTGTTGCTCTTGACCAAGGCTGTATCTCTGAATCCTGACACAGGACCTGGGAGTAAATGTTTTCAGAAGATAGGGAATCAAGGAGCAAGGGCAAAAGAATATCCTGGGTTTCCATCCAGTTGCTGAGGTGAAAGGTCCTGGTAGAAAGTGCACACAGAGCCAAAGGTTTATGTCAGAACACAGCTCAGAAGCACAGGCGATCGCTGCAGGGAAGTCAAGGCAGGAACCTGATGCAGCTGGTTACATGCAGTCCAGAACACAGAGAATGCATGCCTGCATGCCTGCATGCCTGCATGCCTGCATGCCTGCATGCCTGCATGCCTGCATGCCTGTCAGTGCTCAGCAGTGCTCGGCTCATCTTCTCCACTCTTCTCTCACCCTGGCCCCAAGCCCAAAGAGCAGTGCAGCCTGCAGTGGACTGGGTCTTTCCTCGTGGATTAACTTAATGAAGACAAGCACCTATAGAAGTGTCCTCAAGCCATATGACTGTAGTATTTTCTAGGTGATTCCAAGTGATTCTAGATTGTGTCACATTGACAGTCAGAACTATCCACCCCAGACAGAATGAGAAAAAAACAAAACACAAAACAGGAGGCTACAAAAAATAGCAAGCACTAAACAAGTTAGAGGGAGATGCTGGAGACCAAGTGCAACTTGGGAGGAAAATTATGGTAGGGTGAAGCACAGAGCCAGAGTCTCAGCCTTGCAGCATAGGTCAGTTCCAGAAATACATTTGAAACAAGGGAACAAAGTAACTCTGGATCATGGCTCTTCAACCTGTGGTCACGACCCCCTTAGGGGTCACATATCAGACATTTACGTTAGGATTCACAACAGTAGAAACATTATAGTTATGAGGTACCAGTAAAATAATTTTGTGCTCATGGGTTACCAGAAAGGAGAAACTGCATTAAAGGGTTGCAGCATTAGGAAGACTGAGAACCACTGCTCTAGAGAACGGGAAGATAAACAGAAAATAAAAACTAATCAAATTCTCCAGTGAGTCATGAGTTTAACACTAAGGGTAGAGAGATCATGTGAGGAAGACTTGGAAATGGCCATGTGAGGAGCACTTATCCTCGCTGGATCACTCTCCATCCTCAGGCTCAACCATTGTTAATATGGCTTTACAGCTGAATTTCCACCTTCACATCATGTAACCAGTCACTTACTCATTAACAGAGAAAGCAGCCACCTTTGACCACATAAACTACAGGAAAGAGCTTGTAGAGGGGTCATGTCATCCACATACAGTTCTCTCTCTCTGTCTCTCTCTGTCTCTGTCTCTCTCTCTGTCTCTCTCTGTCTCTGTCTC
>NW_022196905.1:97523431-97538779 GCF_008632895.1 Mastomys coucha
CTCTCTCTCTCTCTCTCTCTCTCTCTCTCTCTCTCTCTCTCTCTCTCTCTCTGAGTCTGTCAAGATTTTCCCTCACATTACCTTGATATTTTGGTCTTTATCCAGATGCAGAAATTCAAGCACCTCATTAATCCGCCTTCTCTTTTCATCTCTTGTTATAGTCATTGGGAGACGGAGAGCTGCTGAGAACTCTAAATTGTCTCTCACACTCACTGTGCCCAACACCACATCATTCTTAAGGACAAATGGAATTTCAATTAGATATACTTATCACAGAGACTCTAACAACTGTAACCTAGTCCACACAAACAACACACCCAGTGTAATGCTCTACTTAAAATAAGCTTTCCATTTCAGTAGTCCCAAGCACAGAGCCTAACTTGGTCATTTTCTTACCCCTCCCATGTTCTTCGAAGCAGAGGACGGGAATTTTGGTGGTTGCTGTCTGCAGTTATTGACAGAAGACACATTCTAAGGAGTGGAGACATATGAAGGATGGATGGGCAAAGGGGGACAAAAGTAGTCCTTTAACCTTAAGTCACAGCTGCAATGGCTAATACTGTGCCACAGATGTCATTCATACACTTAACTGGAAAGACGTAAGTCTATAAGCTGAGCACCCGCCCATACACAAGCAGAAGAGGTCTAAAATTGCAACCTGCCAACACTTACTTGTGGTACATAACCAGATGTACATTTGAAATTAGCAGGTCGAGGTTTACCGTTTATCAAAATATCTCCTGATAATCCACATGGATCTCTCCTTGCAGCTAAGACATCTAATAACCTACAAAGGAGTAATTGTATTGTGTAGTTTATTTTCTCCTTTCAATGAAAACTATATCATCCTTTAGTGACTCAAAATTAAACTTCTGCATATTAAGTAACAGAAATATGATGTAGTGAACAAGTCAACAGTTTAACAAAAATCACACACACATACCTTTCTCTTCGTTATGTGCCATAATTCATCACAGAATTATGAATATAAGACATGGTTTACATAAATGCCCCTCCCTGGTCTCTGAACTTGAGGACCTAGGTAATGTGCTGCTCTATTTTGAGAATTAGGCCTGCTGATCCTTTCTTGCTTTCAGACAACTTCTGCTTCATTTTTCTATTTCAATACTATCTCCCTACTTCATTAAATAATACTTATCAAAAAAAATACTTATCAATACCACATGCCAACCGCTTTACCGTTTCCTATTCACAATGTGGACACAGAGACTTTCCGTTCTTTGTGGAACATTAGAACACATCCCTCCTGCACATCACCCACAGCACACAGGACTAGACTAGCTGTAATAACAACATGAAACTAACACCCATGCAGGCGACTGCTTTTAAAGCACGTGAACGGATGCTTTCTGTGATACTCACAGAGATCTGCTCCCATCCTGAGGACTCATAATGGCATTGAGGCCAGGTTTCATGATCCCACTGTAAACACAAAATCATACTGGTTTATTTTTTGGGTCTACACTGAAAATGCTCATTGAATTTGGATGAAACTGTAGAAAGAATATAAGCAGAAACTCATAACAAATTTTAAATGTTAATAGAGGTCTATTATTTTTTAAAGATGTCAACTATATAATAGTGGGGACTCATCAAACAAAACTGTCTCAGATATCACAAAACCCCTTTTGTTTATTATTGAAATCATTTGTCTGTTTTGAAAAGGGATGCATCTAAGTTTAGTGTTCCTTGAAGTGAATAATCAGTTATTGTGCAGACTCTACTGCACACACAGCCTTTCTGTGTTATGTATACAACAGCTTGCTGCTAATCTATAATCAGTGTCACCATAGCCCTGCTTGCTCCTAAGTGAACCTCTACTTGAGAAACCAATGACTCATAGGGTATCAGAAGCTCTGTTGTTGCTATTAAAATGGAATATACCCCAAATCAATACACCTTCAGTAGAAATCCAAAGACTAGAAAGAAGCACTCCAAAGGATGGGGATGCTTTGTCAGGATCAACACTCAAGAAAAACACCTGAATCAAACTCGGAAACAATATACATCCCACAAAATGATGGTGTCCTTCTCTGATATATAAATTAGAAAACGCTCAGATTAGAATCAAAATACATCGCTCAGAGCAGGGACATTCCTTGTTGATGCATAGATACAGCACAAACACAAATCAGTCTCAGAAAGCTGGCTTCAGAGCAATGAATATTCAGACTGAAAGGCACATATTTTTATAGAGGCTTACTTACCTTCCCATTTTCCATTTTGCATTCAGATAATGTTTCAACCCTTTGCCCTGCCCATGCCCTTCTTAGTAAGAAATGATGGACGTTGTAGGTAGAGGAGCAGAAATGACCAGTGCCCAAGAACAGAGTGTAGGGCTGGGCTTGAGAGAAAGAGAGTGTGCAGACTGCGCTGGGGAAGTCTTGGTATGCTCGCTCTCCTTAGGATTTCTTACAGGCTGCTCTCTCTGCTTTGTGCAGCACTGTGTTTCCACATTGCTTTCACTCTGTGCAGCTGTCAATGAACTTTGAGCAGACACGTCAGGCCCTGAGTGTCTGCTGTTTGGACTTTCCTCATTGCTCCTATCTCATCACCTGTGACTGACCAGTCAGTCTGCTGGAAACTCTGTTTTGGGAGGGCTGTGTGCATACAAATGTACACAACAACTCTTTTAGACTTTCAAATTTCTAGAATTTAAATTTTCAATATTCCTTTATCATATCTTGATTTTAACAGTATATCTTCAGTATTACTTTTTCATCCCTAATTTTATTGAATCAAAATCATTTATCATGGGATTTTTTGATACTGTGTCTAAGGGATTGTCAAGCTTGTTTGTATTCCCAAAGAACCAACTTTTTGTGTCATTAATCCATTCTGTTGATCTTTAATTACCACCCCATTAAATTCACTGTGGTCATGAACCTATCTGTAGGTAGAACATGGTGAAGCTGGGTCAATGGGGAAGCACTTGATGGGTGAGGACCTAAGTTAAACCCACAGAACTAACATAAAGTGGGGTGCAGTGGTGGGCATCTCTAAAGCCAGTGCAGAGGGGAGACAGAGCCAGGAGAAGCTCCAGAAGCTTGCAGGCAGCTAGCCTGCCATACATAGCAGTGACCAACCAGAGACTCTGACTTCAACAGGTAAAGGTGAAGACCAATGCTCAAGGTTGTCCTCTAAGAGCCTTGGGCCACGTGTATAATAGCATCCACACATCTGCAGACATGTACAGACATATACATACATACATACATACATGCATGTACACACAGATACACTTATACACAGACATATACACAAACACACACATGGGTATACTTATATACACACATAGCCAAACGCACATGCACACGCGCACACACACACACAGAGCTCATTTATAAAGAGAAAGGCTCTATTTCTTAACATCATTCCATACAGTGTTGTCTTTAGCTCATGGACATACTTGATGTTCGATAGTCTTTCTATCACACGTGTCTTTTTACAAAGTAGAAAACCGCTTTGTACTGTTTCTCGGTAGTTGATGTTGTGAAAACTTAACACAGCCTCTTCAGTCAGCGTCTTCAGGTCACTGGTGTTTGTTTCAGGAAGGTCAGAGCGATGTCTTTCCATCATTGAGATTACAAAGGAGTCTTTATTGGAAGTCATCTCAGGAGGCTCTTCCTTCCTGTGGAAGGAAAGCCAATAGCAAGTTGAAGGTCCAGACAGACACCATCGTAGCACCAATCATCACACTCACAGATGATTTTACACTGGGCTGCCATAGGTAGACTCCTTCCTGATGAACAGAACCTACCTCTCATTATCGGAGGATGCAAACGAGAAGCAGACGTGACTGAGTACATAGACCCCCTAGACACCATATTCCTAAGAAACTAATGAGCATGTTGAGCTGAAGATAAATGTTATCTGTAACTAATAAAGAAAGAGACAGATGAGAGGGCAAATTTTACTTACTTCAAAAGAATAAACAAGCCTGTGGATTGCCAACTACATCAAAGTAGCCTTACTACTGCTAATCACTGTCAATAATGTCCTTTCATTCTCCGAGGAAAGCAGTGAGAATGGATATGGTGAACTGAACCTTGGTCAGTATTGGGAAAGTTTACTGTTGCAATAGCTAATCCAACCCCAAGTGTACTGGTTCTGTAAGCCACCTGAAAAACAAATTAAATGACACTATAAAGAAAAAGAATATTAGGATATAGTATGAGTTCAGGGGCAAAATACATGGCCACCAATCCAATGACCACCATTAACACCTCTCTCTGTCTCTCTCTCCCTCTCTCTCTCTCTCTCTCTCTCTCTCTCTGTCTCTCTCTCTTTCTCTCTCTCTCTTTCCCTCTCCCTTTCCTTCTCCCTCTCCCTCTCCCTCTCTGTCTCCCTCTCTCTCTCTCTCTCTCTCTCTCTCTCTCTCTCTCTCTCTGTCTCTGTCTCTCTCTGTGTGTCTCTCTCTCTGTCTCTGTGTGTGTGTGTGTGTCTGTATGTGTGTGTGTTTGACTGTGTGCATGCATGTGCATGGTACATATGTGTGGTGCATGTGCATATGTGTGATGTTCATGCATGCTGGCATATGTGTGAACTTGTGGGAAGCAAAAAAGACCAGATACACATCGAGAATGAGCTATTCTGTAACAGAGCAGCAAAAATATGCAGTTTGTTCAAGGCACAGTGTCAGTAAGGTGCAGACTGCTTCAGAGCTTATAAAAGGGGTCTGAACATATGGGAGCTCAAGTGGGCCATTTCAAGAGGGGCTGAGCATGGTCAGCAGAAATCCTGAGGATGGACTGGAGAGTTTGTTGCCTGATGCACACTGTTGGTTGAAGTATCAGATGTCCTGGGGAGGATGAGACAAGCCTAGGCCTCTAAGGGCTGCAGCTATAGCTGCCTCATCAACTCGGCTATTTCCCTTGGAGACAATAGAGTCATCAGTCTGGTGGTATCTACAGTGGACAATCCCAATGGCTGTCCACCAGGTATAAATGACCTGAGGCAATGTGAGCCCTCCTGTATGTGTGAAGGATGAGGTAATATTTCCTCTAAAGTTTCAGTGCAGGAGTGAGATAGGGAGTGGTCAGTATTAGGTCAAGGAAGAAGATTGGAAATATTAAGAGGTGGGCATGATTAGAAGGTGACTATAGAATCTTCTATTAAAGCTACCTGAAAGGAAAGAACCCTAGAGGGAGGTAGAGTCTGTAACTTTATAAGTTAGGAGCTGTGACAAGTTATGAGAAGAGAAGACAGTTAGTTATAGGCGACCCAAAGGTTAGGTGTTTTTTTGTTTGGTTTTTTTTTTTTTTTTTTTTGACTCTTGAATAAGGAGTTCAGAGGCTGCTAAGGTATGAATACAATACCCATCCCTGGATGCCCATCCCTGGATGGTTAGATCCAGTTTTTTTGTTTTTTTTGTTTGTTTGTTTGTTTGTTTTTTTTTTTTTTGACAAATATGTTATACAGGTGCAAACGAGGGTCCCAGTTGATGACCTAAGGGCAAATCCCTCTTTTTCAGTTACATAGAGGGAAAAGGATGAGTCAGATCATAGAGATGTAAAGCTGGGGCCTTAAGGAGAACCTACTGAGGCCTTTGAAAGGGCTTGGAAATAGGTTTGAGAAGAGGTTCATGGGAGGGACCTAACGCTGCTTCATAGAAGGGATGTGAAGGGAGGGAAAAGGAAGGAACCCATCAATGAAAAAACTAACCATTCCTAGGAATGATAAAATCTCTTCCTTTGTAGAAGAAACAGACTGAACCAAATTCTTTCTACCTAAGGCAATAGCCTTGTGGGTTGGGGTAATTGTTAGTCCCAAATAGATGACCTGAGGGGTGGACAATTGGACTTTAGAAGGTAAGACCCTGTAGCCTCGACTGGAGAGGAAATTTAGAAAAGCAGAGGTGTCAGCTTGGGTAATTTCTAGAGAGGGGCTACAGAGAAGGACATCATCTACATAAAGTATAATCTTAGATTTAGGGAGAGACAGAAGCCAGGGCCTGAACAAATAGGCGTGCGCTGTCCCAGAATCCCTGAGGTAGAACAACAGTCCAGAAAAGTGGGTAGAAAAGTGATCCGTCCAGGTAAAAGCAAATATGTTTTGTAACTGAGCATCTAGAGGGATAGAGAAAAATGCATCCTTGAGATCTAGGACTGAGAAATGGGAAGTCCCTGAGTGGAAAGAAGTGTGTAAGGGTTAGCCACAACAGGATGGAGAGGAACTACTGCAGAATTAATGCGCCTGAGGTCTTGAACCAGGCGATAGTTACCGTTAGGCTTCCTAATTGCTAATATAGGGGTGTCCAAGGGGGAAGAGGTGGGAAGAAGGAGTTTTTCCCTCAAGAGGTCAGAAATGAGAGGCTTAAGTCCTCTGAGGTTCTGGAGAGAGACTGGGTATTGAGCTTGGGTTATGTACCTGGTAGGGTCCAGTAATTAGATGACAATGGGAGAATGGTGTTTAGCAACAGAGGGGTTCTGAATGTCCCAGACTCAGGGATCTACCTGAGAAGCTGGTAAAGGAAATAACATCGTAGTGTTAGTAGGTTGGCTGGCTAGAAGAAGGAGCAGAGGAACCGCTGGCAAGCCTGGGTTTAGGCAAATGTGGGAGCAAAGGAAATAGAGGCTCCCAGCCTAGCTAGAAGATCCCTTCCCAGTAAGGGGACAGGACACATTGGCACTAGCAAAAAGGAATGGGTGAGAGGTACAGTCCTAAAAATGCAACTAAGTGGTGGGGTCTGGTGAGGGAAGTAAGGTTGTCATCCTACCCCAACAATGGGAAAATGAGGAGAAATTAGTCCCCAGAACTCTATCAGGACTGAGTAAGTGGCTCCAGTGTCCAAGAGGAAGGAGATGGGCCACCCACATACCACAATACCTAACCGGGGATCCCTGCTAGTAATGATGGTTATAGGGTCATTAAAGCTGGAGCTTCCTCAGTAGGCCAAAGCCAAGCCTAGATCAGCTGGAGGGTTATCTGGGAGTGATGTCCCTCTGTTCTGTGTAACATAGGGCAATCAACACCCCAGTGCCCTCTTCATGGCACCTTGGACATGGCCCCCTTGGTTTGCAGAAGTTAGGGCAGGCTTTTGACCAATGACCTTTTTGACCACATTTGTAGCAGGTACCTGATGGTCTCTGAGTCTTAGGAGACCACGAGTCCGGGACAGTGGCTGAGGCAGGACAGCCTTTGCCAGCATATGGTATTTTTGTTTGTGGACTTTATCATCTCTCCCACGGTACACTTTGAAGGCCAGCGCTAAGACTTCTACCTATGGAGTTAGGGGTCCCCTCTCCAATTTTTTAAGTTTAGCTCTTATGTCGGGGTAGCTCTGGGAAAAGAAGTAGGTCATCAGAAGTTGCTTACCTTCTGGGTTTTCAGGGTCCAGATTGGTATGCTGTAATAAAGCCTTTGTAAGGTGTTCTAAAAATTGAGGTGGATTTTTCTGCTTGTCCTGACAACCTCTTGGAGTTTTTCAAAATTTTTTGACTTTAAGGCTGCTTTTCTAAGACTGGCCAGAAGGCATGTAACAAACCTGTCCCTGGCTAAAATACCACTTGCAGAACTGTAATTCCACCAGGGATCCTGGTCCAGCACTGTCTCAGAGCTAATTGGGTATGCACCATCTGTTTGGTGAATTCCATCTACATGCACTCTTGCTTCTTCCCAGACTCATCTGCATTCCTCAGGAAGTAAATTATTAGTAAGAATCATGTGAACATCATGAAAAGTCAAGCTATAAGATTGAGTGATATGCTGGAGCTCTTTAATAAACTTGGAAGAGTTAGAAGTATAGGACCCCAGCCTGTTTTCTATTTGGGAAAGTTCACTAAGTGAAAATGGAACATGTACTCTGACAAGACCATCTACTCCAGCAACTTCTCTTAAAGGAAGGACCATTGCTGGGTCATGTATCTCTGGGGAGGAAGGACTTGGGGGTTTGGCTGTGGCCTTAGAGTGGGTGACAGGAGGAGTGAAGGTAGCTGCCAATGTGGGGCATTAGGAACAACCTAAAGCTGGCACAGAAGAAGGGGAGGGCTCTGGAGAGGTAGAGCTAGCAGGCTCTGGGGCATCCTGGTGAGAAGGAGAAACTGGGGCAGCAGCAGTTTGGGTTTTTGGCAGCATGGAAACAGGTCTGCAGCAAAAAGGTGGTTCATTAGCTGGATCTAGCATTATAGCAACATCTAGCAGAAGTTGTGCAGATTTCATGGCTAAGAGAAGTTGGGTTGGGGGACAAGAAGAGCACAGGGAGGAATTGAAGCAAAGATAGGTGAATGCTTGAACATAGGGGACCTCCTGCCATTTACCAGTTCACTGGCAGTGTGTATTAGGATCCCTTAAATTAGTTGGATCTACAGTGCCATTAGGTGGCCATTTTGAACTCCCATATAGTTGGTACTGAATTTAGACCTTATTGCAGAGGTATATTAATTTTGATGCCTTTAAGTCAAGTGACAGCTTCAAAGATTTGAGATTATCCAGGAGACATCCCAGTGGGATGCCTGGAGATACCCAGTGGGGAGTTATTGGACTATTTGTAATGGTGTCCTGAGAACAGTCCAAAAAACCAAAAAGAAATCAGCCAAGCTAGTGGCCCAAGTCATCACGAGGGACCCCTTAGAGGCTACCCAGTAAGCCCTAAGCTTACTGTGGAAAGAGCCCTACCCCGGATCCAGGGATTTTTAAATGGCTACAAGAGCCTGGAAGGGGAAGGGAACAAGAGTTGATTTCGAGGGAATGGTCACCCAAAGGGTCAATGTCCTAACTCGTATGTCAGCTGCGAGGCATGGCTATAAAATACTAACCCCTTAGTCCTCAGAAAAACCTGACCAGGCCCTGTCTGGGACACTAGAGTCCTGCCCATCAACTAGTTCTACCAGTTAATATGCTGGTGTCTATGTGAGAATTATAGCAAACTGGTAAATAGGAATGTGGAACTGAATGGGTAGGTGTGGGCCCCAGCAGAAACTAGCCCTGCAAGATAGACCAGGAGGGCACAGCTCATGTGGTAGAAGTGCTGTGTTAGAATAGTGGCTTGAGTCTGGACAAAGCACACACTAGGCCCACACAGTTCCACATGTAAGAGGTTTTATTGGGAGAGAGAGATGGGGTGGTGGTGGAAAGAGAAGAGGGAGGGGCGTCCCCCATATATATATGGGTCACAAGTAAAGGTGGGAGGTGAGCCCAATGAATTCTGGGAGTATGGTAGCTGTTGCCTTGGCAACAGGACTGTGAGGCCCGCCTATGTGACGTCATGGGTTTTGGAGGCCCTGATGCCAACACACACTTCAGGTGGCCTGGTGATGGTTCAGTGGGGACCCAAGAGAGGGCACTACAGCACTCATGGCTCTGATGTTTTGGACAAGCATACAAGTTTGGTTTCTCTGACAAGCTTTTCAAACATCCCTGTGTCTAGGTGTTCCAGGCTTAATGTGTTCATAGGCATTGTATATTTGTATTAATAAGTTACTTAACAATCTGTTTTTCAAAGTGTTAGATATTTGCACACGTAAGTTACAAAGTCATTTTGCTTCAGCATTTGCTTGCAAAACAAAGCAAACCACTGATTTATAAAATGGAGTAACCCATGGCAAGGCTTACTCTGATGGGTGCAGCCTGAGTTCTGCACTCTCCATTTCTTAGATTGCTAGAACCAGGAGCTTCTAGCTTCTGAGTTTGACTGTGGAGAGGATCTAAAATCATCCAACAGAAGTCATGGTGCCCTGGATACACTGGTTGGGTGGCAGCCATGAGGGACAGTGGCAGAAGTGGGGGTGACTGACAGACACCCTCGTGCCTCAGGCTGTGGAGGAATGAGGACAGGCAGCCCTGCCTCCTGCCACCAGGAATGACATGGCTCCTGTGGATGACTGCTGAGCCTGAGAGGTCTGAGCAGGTGGCAGGCAGACCCTTGGTTTCTGAAACTGCCTCACGCTGCATGTTGTCTGCGGCAGACAGGGGCCAACAGCTCTGAGCCCTAGTTGCAAGGATTACTCAGTTTCCACAGCTTCCTCCTTACTGTGTGGAGTTAGCTGCTGGGTAGGATCTGAAAATCTTAAGACAGGCAGAGAGCTCGGGTCCCAGGACTTCTCTTCCTCATTACAAACACCAAGCTCTGTTTGCCATCTACACTTCCCCCAAACCATCTGGGAGGCCCCCACTTTGTTTAGACAAAACCCACAAACTGAAGTTTCCACATAGACCACAGGCCACAGAGGCCTCTGGGCAGAAGGAAAGAGGTACACAAAGGAGGGAAGTCAGCAGCGTGAACGATGCTCTGTTATTACAGCACCTGGGTACTGTGCTCAGCACCTGGGTACTATGCTCAGCACCTGAGTACTGTGCTCAGCGCCTGGGTACTGTGCTCAGCACCTGGGTACTGTGTTCAGCACCTGAGTACTGTGCAAATCACCTAAACCCTATGTACAGCATCTGAGTACTGTGCACAGCACCAACCTGTAAGGTGGCAACAGAGAGCAAGGAGACACATGAGCTATGACCTGATGCCCCAGACCTGGCAAATTCTCTGAGAGCCACAAGACAGAGGCCCTTCTAATTCCCTTCCTTCCAGATTTTAAAAATGTTATGTGTTATTTTGATACTACACTGGTTTTAAAATTTTTAAATGTTTTAATGTTTTAAAAGCCCCTGTCTTGTGTTTACTTAATCTTGCCATTGCTGACTTTGAGACAGGTTCTCTTGTATGGCTCAGACTTGCCTCATATTTGTGTTCTCCCTCCCTCACCTTCCAAGTGTCAGGTTACACACCTGTGATGTATCTGTGTTATTTATACATTTTAAATGTTTGTAACTATATTGTTTTTAATCTCTTGTTCTTTTCTCTTCCTCTCCTATTCTCTTTCTCTCTACTATTGATTTTTTTTTACCTTTATCAGTTTCTAACTTCATGTTTTATTCTAAATTAGTTTTGCCTGTTACTTTCATTATGCCCATTATGATTATTGTCTTTACATTATTATTATTATTATAAGTTGGCTCTGGTATTGTTATTGTGATTTATTTTCTCCAGTATGACCAGTGCTGGGAATTAAGTGTGCAGTAGAAGGAAGCTTGCTTTATAAACTCCCACATCACTGTGTAAAATTTATTCACTCCCAGAGGTACACAACAAAGAAACACAATAATGTATGGAAAGAAGGTAACATAATTTCCTCAGAAGATCATAATGTGTTAGTGACTAAATATAAATGTACTTAATTAGGTAAGAGGTTGAACAAATCATTGAAGAGGTTAACTGAAAGTGGATTGCATCTACGACCATACCACCCTGAATGCACCCAATCTCGTCTGATCTCGGAAGCTAAGCAGGGTCAGGCCTGGTTAGTACTTGGATGGGAGACCAATGGTAATACTGGCTTTAAAAATAAAAAAAGAAAGAAAGTGGATTGCAACTTCAGAAAGATAGACAACTGAAGGAAATAAGCAAAACAATATAGGATCTGAACAATAAATATGGGGTTTTTAAAAACAGAAATTTTGGAACTTTACAGATAAACTTTTAAAATTCAGAGGAAAGCATCCCCAGCAGACTAAATGAACCGAAGTATAAACTACCAGGGCTTCAAAGACACGGTGATGAGTTATTGCTCTGAGAGAAGAAAAAAAAAATATTATGCCCAGAAACCTGGGCAGTGAGAGAATCCCAGGACTCAATATGTATGGTCTGAGCCAAAATGCCCACCAGTGGGCAAATGGAACCTGAAGAGACCACTTCTAGTAGGCAGCCAGGGCCCAGTGCACAGACGGAGTTCCCAGCCAACCTTCAGAATTTCTGACCCAGAATTGTTGCTGTCTAAAAGAACTCAGGGACAAAAATGGAGTAGAGACTGTAGGAAAGGCAGTCCAGTGATTGTCCCAACTTGGGATCCATCCCATGGGCGAGCATCAAACCCTGGCACTGTTACTGATGCTATGATGTGCTTGCTGGCAGGAGACACAGATTTTCTATGCCCACATTTGGGCACTCAGGCTGGTGAGACTTCACGGGTGTAGATTCTAATGGTACTGGGGACAAACTCTCACAGTGTCCAGCACTCTGGAAACTCATCCTCTGGCTCTTACAATCCTTCTACTCCCTCTGCAAGTGTTCCCTGAGCCTTAGGCATGAGCATGCTCTGGATATGCATCCACTGGAACCGGGCTCCCAAACCACATTTTAATCGGTTGTGGTTTTCTGTAGTGGTCTCTCTAGCTGTTACCAAATGAAGCTTCCTTGATGAAGGGTAAAGACTACACTTACCTGTGAGTAGATGGAGTGCATGAGTAGACAGAGCGTTGTTAAGGATTATGCTTGTTTAGTAAGTTAGTGGTAACAGATTCTCCCCCAATAATTAGCATGGGTTAGTTGTCCAAGTTTCCAGTATTAGGCATACCATACCATAAGTATGCCTACTGCTGAGTAGGTCTTAAGCCCAAAGAGACTTGTTGCTGATTGCCAAGGCTTACGGGCCACTACTGCACCCACGGGCTACTGCCCAGGTTATTACCATTCATTGATGTGCTTCGTGAGTGTCCCATCTTGGCAGGACTGTTGGTTATCTCCCTCCATTGGAAGCATACATACCATAAAAGCGGGTCCTCAGCGAGAGGCGCTCAAAGTCAATCCCAACCCAGGGGCCTCTGGAAATGCACAGTATCTCAGCAGAAGTGCCTGGAAGATGATGGGCCAACAAGTACTCAGTATGGCAGAAGCACAGGAGACTGTGCCTCCACAAGCTGGAAGAAAACAAAAGCAGAGTACGCGCTGGAAACATGCCTGCACACCTCTGGACGCACCCAGAGTCACAGACTGTGCACTGTAAGTCGGTGAGGTGTCTAATGTTAGTTCTGGAATAACAAAGCCAACCCTGAGAAAAGAACTGTGAAGCCACAGTCATCTAGACTATCAATTTTTGGTTCACATTCTGAAGTGAAGTGGGCAAAAAAATCTCTTGGAGAAGAAATTTTAGCTTTCTACGTATCAGTGTAGCTTGTGTGTGCGTGTTTGTATGTGTGTGCCGTGCATGCGCACACACACATGTATGTATGCATGTGTTTGTGTGTATATATTTCTGTGTATATGTGTTTGTGTGTATGAGTGTGTCTGTATGTATGTGTATGTTTGTATGTGTATATATGGGTAAATATATGTGTGTGTGTATAAGTGTATATGTGTATCTGTATGTTTGTGTGTATATATGTGAGTATGTAGGTGTGAGATGTATATGAGTGTGTGTGTGCATATTTGTATGAGTGTATCTGTATGTTTGTATATGTGTATATGTGTGTATCTGGTATGTGTTTGTATGTGCATATGTGTGGTATACATGTTTTATGTAGGTATGTGTGTATATGTGTGTATGAGAGTGTGTGTATCTGTGCACATTTGTATGTGTACATATGTATGTTTGTATGTATGTGTGTATATGTGTGTGAGTGTATGTGTGATTGTGTATGTATGTGTATGTTTGTATGTGTGTATATATATGTGTATGAGTGTGTGTATATGTGTGTGTGACATGCACAAAGTAGGCTTTTCAAGTTTCTTAATTTTCATAATCCACCTTAATTCTAATTAATTTCCTCAAGGAGCTGATTCTAAGGCTTCTTACTTCAAATAGTTTTCAACTACAACCAAATTTAAATCAAAAATAGTCAACAAAATGTCTGTGATGGCAGGAAAATTGTTCTGAGCTGACCCTAGTTCTTGGGTACTGAATGTCACATGGTGCCCCAAAATATATGCAATGTGGCTACAAGGTAAGTATTTGCCAAATACTTACTGAATGTGAGACTCACATAACCAATATGAAATCACAAGTAAGACCTGCACATCAAGGGCATGTGTACCACACAGGTAAGGAAAATAACAGCCACGTTTACCCTGGCATGGGCACTGCTGTTGGCATTATGGGATGCTTCGAAGCATAGTCTCCCTTTGAGTGTCCTCTACATCCCCAATTAACACATGCAAGAAACACTCAAGAGCAAGCTGGCAAGAGCCTCTCTGAAAAGCAGTGCTCGCGCCTGCTTCCCTTATTGTTCTTGAGCTGCTGGGCTGAGCAACCTCTTCTTGTTCTCGGTCACAGGAACACACGTAAGGGGCTGGAGATATGGCTCCACAACTAAGAGCACAAATTCTTCCTATTTCCAGCGCCTGTATATTGCAGGGATTTACAACATCTACAACTCCAGATCCAGAGGATCCAGTGCCCTCTCTGGCCTCTGTGGGCGCCAGCCATTACAAGCAAGCAAAACACTCAGACACACAAAACAAAAACCCAATCAATCACTTAAAAATGCAACTTTCAGCTTCAAGGGTTCTCAGTGCATCTCAATGCATCTGTGCCCCTTCCGGTTGCTCCATGTCCATGGCTTCCGCACAGCTCTCCATTCTAGTTTGCGTTTTATTTCCATTTATGCTGTTTCTCCTCTTTTCAGATGCTTCGCGGATGCTCAGCCACAGTATGTGCAGAAGTAGGTTCTGCACATGTTTGTGTCTTAATGCACGTTGATGCAAGAAAACACACAAAGTTGGGGAGGCGTGTGTTAACCCCCTACGGAGAACTCATGTGTAGATGCACGGGCTGGACACACCAGGCTTAGTAAAAAGGTGCTTCTACGTATCTTTCTGTCTTTCTAGAACTAAAACGAGTGACTACATTTCTAGTATTTGAGAAGAAAATAAAACAAGATAGCATTATAGATACACAATCCACTAAAAGGTTTGCAGTCTAATGATTTTGTTCTTTACTTTTTCTGTCTGTTGAAACCTTTTCTGTACTATGTAAGGTAGAGTTGAAAGAAGGTCGTGAGTATCTGTACATCAAGCTAGAGATTGCCTGACAAATCTTATATCATGGGATAAAGAAAAATAATAAACTGCCCGCTTCCCTAAAATAACAGTGTTAACAAATGTCTTACGCACTTCTGGCATCTCTGCTACTCTGGAAAACTTTTACCTAGTCAACACCAGCAAAAGTTGTACACTGCCAGCCCGCCCAAACAGGGACCCTCTATGGACTGCAGGATGTGATCAAGTTACTTCGCTTTTCACACTTGCAAATGAAGCTATAGTGGGCTTTCCTGCCCTCTACTGCACTCTACTGCATCCTGCTCGTCCGCACTCACCTCTGTCAGATAATTGCTACTTGCACAGGAGTCCAGTTGCAGCTCTGGTCTTTGGAAGGTGCAGGAGGCTCTGGCCTCTGCTCTGCAACAGGCTTGGAGCCTCTGTGGTCAAGGGCAGCGATCCGGGAACCCCCAGAGGAAGTAGCAGCCAGTGGGACTGAAAGGGAGGCGGAGCATTCCATGGGTCTGGGGAGGGGCGAGCCACAGTGAAGACACCATAGGGGGTGCAGAGGGGCAGGTCCGTGC
>NW_022196905.1:97538830-97543726 GCF_008632895.1 Mastomys coucha
CGTGAGGAAGGGGCGGGGCTGAGGGGGGGTCTCCGTGGGGCGGGGCTAAGCCATGGGGAAGGAGCAGGGCTGAGGGGGTCTCCGTGGGGCGGAGCTGGGAGTCTCTGTGAGGCTTGGCTGGGGGGTTCTCCGTGGGGCGTGATTGGAGTGGCACCTTGGGCTGAGGGCTCACCTTCTGGTCCAGCCAGATCCTGAGGCCTGGGCAGACAGCAGGCCTGAAAAGACAGCATTCAGGAAGACACAAAGCGAAAGTAACAGTTTCTGTGGTGTGTTTTGGGTTTTTTAAAATTGTTTTGTTTTGTTTAACAAAAGGGAGAAAATAAACAGATGAATATATGCTTATCACAGAACAGGATATGTTATCAGGACGACAAAGGATATGTTTTGTTAAGTGCCCATGTTGTTAATATAATTTGATTTATAGCTTCCTTTTATGTCTGAAGAGACCAATTGAGAAGTAATTCAGTGTTCAGGATTGTAATCCCTATGATTAAGAGGTTGAGGCAGGAGGTTGGGAGTTTGGGTGCCAGGCCTAAAATTGAACGCTATCTCAGAAAGAGCAAAAAGGGCGTGGTGACTGACCGTGGACTGTTAACCTGGGTGAGACTATCAGAGTGTCAACAGCATAGGACACACCCTAGGCCAATGCTGAAGTCATCCAAGTAACATTTCAGTCCTCAAGACGTTTTTAACATTCAAACATGCATTAGGAAGGGACATACAAGTTGCCCACCCCCACCCCACCCCTGCTTCTACAGATTTAGCTTCTAGATGTGGCCATCTATCCTGGAATAAGGAAGATGGTTGGTTGTACCTCAAACCTGGCTAAAATCTCTTATTTTATTTATTTTTATATGTATGGACATCACTGCCTGTGGGTACGGCTGTGTGTGACTTCTATGCCCCATGCCTGTGGAGGCCAGAGAGGGCTCCACAGCCCAGTTGCAGCTCCAGTAAAAAGGTGCTTCTACATATCTTTCTGTCTTTCTAGAACTAAAACGAGTGACTACATTTCTAGTATTTGAGAAGAAAATAAAGCAAGATAGCATTATAGATACACAATCCACTAAAAGGTTTGCAGTCTAATGATTTTGTTCTTTACTTTTTCTGTCTGTTGAAACCTTTTCTGTACTATGTAAGGTAGAATTGAAAGAAGGTCGTGAGTATCTGTACATCAAGCTAGAGATTGCCTGACAAATCTTATATCCATCTTCTGGAACTAGAGTTACAGATGGCTGTGTCTACCCATGTGGGTGCTGGGAATAGAACCCAGGTCTTAAGGAAGAACAGCAAGTGCTCTTTACCAGGGAAGCCTTCTCTCCAGCCATGACTGAGAGCTTTGAAAATCAATTACAACCCTACATTTTCTGGTTTGATAGGAAGACAGTACCATTAAGTGAATCCTCTCACTTTCTTGGAATAACTACTAAATGGAATTTTGTCAGTTGTGACAGTAAGGTACTAAGGATCTGTGCTACGTGCTTGAAAATAAAAGCTATGAGATTGCTACAGAACTGACGTTCAGTTTTTTAAATTACTATTATTATTACTTCACACGTGTGTACGTGTGTGATGTAGGTATGTACACATGCTGCAACATGTCTTTTCTGGTCTTGTCTATTTGGTGTTCTGTGTACTTCTTCTGTCTTTCCATAGACTGGGGAAGTTTTCTTCTAGGATCCTGTTGGTCTGGTCTATGCCACTGACTTGTGCTTCTTGTCCCTTACCTGGGACTGTAGTTCCAAGGTTTGGTTTGTCTATGGTGTCCCACATTTCCTGGGTGTTCCTTTCCTGTGTTATTTTCTTCTCCATATTCCTTGATTATTTGCTCTATATCTCTGCTTTAACTTTGAGTCCTGACTTCCTATGTGTCAGGGTTTCCTGTGGGTTCTAGCTGAGTCACTAGAGTCTCCCTCCTCAGTGTTTCTGTCTCCTCATGGAGTCCCATTCTCAAGCCCAGGCCTGTCTCCATCATTTCCTTCAGCCTGGTTTATGTTCTCTCAGACACCACTCAGGCACTTAGATTCTTTCTCCTTGATTCACTGAGCTGTTTCTTTGCATCCACTTTAAACCCCTTGAACTCTAATGAAATTAAGAAGTTCTTGTGGGGCTGGAGAGAGGCCTCAGAGGCTAAGAACATGGGCTGTTCTTCCAGATGTCCCTGAGTTCAATTCCCAGCAACCACATGGTGGTTCACACCGTCTATAATGAGATCTGATTCCTTCTTCTGGCCTGCAGGTGTATGTGCAGACAGGACACTCACATTTATAAAATATATAAATAAATAAATCTTTTAAAAACCATTTTTAAAGAAGCTCTGTAAAAAATATTTCCTGGAAACAGTAACTATCTCTAATAAGTGTGTTATAATCTATGGATTTTTCAGAAAATCGTAGCTTCCCTTATTTATGCACAAATAATATTTACTAAGTTAGAGAATATCAGAAAGTTTAACCAGACTCACTACACTAAATTCTTGAGGATCCCAAAGCTCTCACTGCAGACATATGATCTCTGAGATGATTCTTTATGAGGTCATTTGATTGTTTAAGTTTGAACCCTGGGGTTCCTACCCAAAGAACAAAACCACAGCCCCATCTCTCTTATCTCCTGTCTAATTGTAAATACACAACTCCCCCCAGAGTGAGACCCACAGTGGGCAGAGGTCAGAGTGAGACCCACAGTGGACCAGAGGTCAGAGGTTGGGCTGCCCTGTGCCTAGGATCCATTTGGAACTCTTGTGTCCTTAGAGCTGCTTTAGTTCGTTATGGACGCTATCTATTCTGCCACAGCTCCCACTGGAGTCTTCCTGATCCCAGCCAGCACTTGCTCAGGAAAGCTTCCTCCTTAGTTGACTGCTCTGAGAATTGTCTGCCATCTCTTGGCAGCCCTGTCTTTACAGCATGTCCTCATTCCCTTTGTTTAAACTCTCTTTTAATTGTCATGTATTTGGATGTTTGCCCACATGCATGTAAGTGCACACCGTGTGTGTGCAGCATCCACTGAACCCAGAAGAACATGTCAAATCCCCTAGAACCTAAGTTAGAGAAAGCTGTGAGCCACCATTTTGGTATTGGGAATCAAACCCAAGTCCTCAGGAAGAGCAGCTAGTAGTCTTAACCACTGAGCCATCTTCCAGAACAATCTGGGTATGTTAAATGGATTTGTAAACTGTCAATATTTTCAACTTACAGAGGATTTGTAAGGGTGGGTGTAATATCCTTATAGGTAGATCTGTACATAAAAACATAGTCAGAGTATAAGCCTTTACATACAGGGGATGGAAGGCCATGATGTGAAGACAGGACTGGCAATTTCAACAAAGTGACAGGACTCAACATTAACTCACAAAAAGCAGTAGCTTTCCCATACACAAATGGCAAACAGTCTGGGAAAGAAATCAGGGAAACTGTGCCTTACTTCCCAGGACAGCCTCAAATAGATGGCAGACTTGTTTAAAAGAGGAACCTTCTCAGGGAAATGGCTAAAACAGAGCAGGAGAAGGCGCCACTAGGAGGCGGGGGCGGTATGCTCCTCGCTCACAGTAATTGCTTTCACTTCTGCCAGATTTCCCAGAACTACAGTAGTGTTAAAATACTTCTCCCCAGGAGTAACTTCTCAAACAGACAATATCTGTTATGTTTTTCATTACCATTGGAAACCCACTAAATTATAGGTGTAGCTCCTGAGTGACCTTGATTGAACATTTAGAATTATGTTTTATTAGTTGTCAAAAATTAGAGAAAGATTACAGCTGGGACTTGTAAGAGGAATTATTTCGTGCACAGAGTACCATGTTTGCAAGTAAAATTAAGCATGTAAAACTAAATGTGTCGGCTGGCACATCAGTGTTCTCCAAGTGCACTTTGTGCAATGAGAGCCCCTTTGCCCAAAATAGGTCTCCCAGCCTGTCACGATACATAAATATCTGTCAGGGAAGTGGTTCATAACCTTTTCAGATTGAGAGCTCCTATAAGCAAATTTTCACAGTCCCCTGTCTGAAAATTCTTGAATTATGAAGATAATAGATAGATGATTCACGAATAGAATAGAATAGAATAGAATAGAATAGAATAGAATAGAATAGAATAGAACAGAAATTCCAGGATCTACACCCATCAGTATACAGTGAAAAGCAGAGAACAAATGTGCAAATTAATTACTCAGTAGCAAAGTTCTTCGCTTGAGCAAGACCATGATCCCCTGATGTAAATATATAGTTTAATTGTGTCAGGCAGTGAACGTTCTGGGGACTACATGAAAGGAATTGCTGGCCCACCTTAAAAATTACAACACAAATTCCACTTTTGAGATGGAAACATCTTGCTTTTTTTGTTGGACCACTCTTGGAAACTCTGGAACTCTCAGAAATTGGAATTTATTTACCTTTCTGCCTATAAGAAAGGACACCCTTCCTGTCATTCATTAATTACCAATACCTGATATGATTTGATTGTATCCTACCTGCACATAGTTTTCCCTGAACATATACCAAAATTAAAGACCTTTCAAATATCAGTGAGAGGTTGATTTCTCAAAAATATCACTGCAACACATTTTCTGGTCCAGGTGTGTGATTTGCTGCAGCAATCATGGCTAGCCATCTGGAACTCAATAATGTCACCAAGATGTCCACCCTGGGCTTGGACACTTGGAAGTCCCCTCCTGGCCAGGTGACTGAGGCTGTGAAGGTTGCTATTGACATGGGGTTTGCCATATTGACTAAGCCCAGATGTGCTAGAATGAGAAGGAGGTGGGAGTGGCCCTCCAGGAGAAGCTCGAGGAACCAGGTGGTGAAGCGCCAGGATCTTTTCATCATCAGCAAACCGTTGTAGGATACCGACCAGCAGCTTCCTACTAGCGTGGGTTTCCACGAACCGGGAATGTGGGAGACCT
>NW_022196905.1:97554055-97564821 GCF_008632895.1 Mastomys coucha
GAGACTAGCTGTCAACTTGTAGTTTCGGTTTGAGAATCTCCGAGAGCACAGCAGGGCTTCCCACAAACCGTGATGCACATTCCACAAGAGCATGGTGAAAGGATCCTGCCAGAAGACACTGGGGTACCTGCAGCTGGACTACCTGGATCTCTGCCTTACTCACTGGCCAATGGACCTCAAGCCTGGGCCTGACTTTTTCCCACTGGATGCATCTGGAAAAGTGATTCCCACTGACACCGATTTTGTGGACACTTAGACAGCTATGGAACAACTAGTGGATGAAGGTTTGGTAAACGCAATTTGTGTCTCCAACTTCAACCCTCTTGAGATTGAGAGGATCTTGAACAAACCTGGGTTAAGATATAAGCCTGCTGTTAACCAGATCGAGTGCCACCCATACCTAACTCAGGAGAGGCTGACTGAGTAGTGCCATTGCAAAGGCATCGTGGTGACTGCATACCACAGTCCCCTTGGTTCTCCTGACAGGCCCTGGGCCAAGCCTGAAGACCCTTCTCTCCTGGAGGATCCCAGGATCAAGGCAATCACAGCCAAGTACAATAAAGCGACAGCCCAGGTGCTGATCCAGTTTCTCATTCAGAGGAACTTGGTAGTGATCCCCAAGGCTGCGGCACCAGAGTGCATTGCTGAGAACTTTGAGGTCTTTGACTTTGAGCTGAGCAGCGAGGATGTGACCACTCTACTCAGCTATAACAGGAACTGGAGGGTGTGCACCTTGATGAGATGTACCAGACACAAGGATGACCACTCCACACAGAAGTCTGAAGCTGCAGTGGACAGATCCCTGCTCCTCCCCAAGCAATGTATACCTGTTTGTTCTGCCTCATCTGCCCTTGCAAGAGTCCTGTGTCCCTCTGCACTGGGTGGCACCTTGCAGACCAGACGGTGAGAGTTTGTTAATTTGACATAGAATCTGGAGGGCAGTACCAGTAGCTAAGGTGTTTCATCCAGCCTTTCCTGGTCTTTCTTCTTACCCACCTGGAGGACTGTAACACGAGTACCCTTTCCAACCAAAGAGAAGCAAGATTTATAGACCAAGTTGTACCACAAACACTTAAATTTGAATGCTTAGAACTCTAATCCTATGGGTCAGACTTCTCCTTGTCTCAAATAAAAACGCTTTTGTGAGAAAAAAAAAGATATCTCACTTCCAGGTCCAGGCTCTATTTGACCTGAATATCTACCTTTCTCTTGTGTACTACAAGTACATAACATGCATTCTAAGTTCAGGGTCCTGACAAGTTTTGACATCATAGATGAACTGCCACCTGGCACTATATAAAAGAGTGCCTGACATCATGCAGTAATGAAGAAAGCCAAGATTTTATAACTTGTGTTAGCTGAAACTCCACCACTCAATTTCAAGACAAAAGTAACTCACCATATGCTCTCAGTAAAGATGGACTGTTGCATGATATTTAATCACACTGTGAACCCCAAGACTGTGTTATTTACGGGGGAAAGAACCTGTTTCTAGTTGTGGTGAGCTTCAGCCCTTAGCACACAACTTTAATCCCTCTGGCTAGAATACAGATATGTCATTAGTAAATACCATTAATCCTAAACAATCAAAGTTAGTTTGTAGAAGGAAGCACCCATGTTCGAAAATGGAGTCTAATTGTGTGGTGGACAAAGTGATGAATCAGAGAAAGATTTGACAGAAGAGCATCTGCCTAACTCTCACAAGAAGAGAAACGAAAAAGAGACTACTTATAGAGAACACAGAGAGAGAAAAGGAGGCAATATTATTGAGAGACTTTTACAGAGACAAGTTAAAAAGAGAACAAGCTAGACACAGGTAAAGACAGACTGAGAAAGAATGAGAAGAAGGAGGAGATTAGAATAGATTACTACCCCTTCAGGAAAATTAGAGGATTGTAAGACCCTTGAGAAATAAAGCTATGAGAATTTGGGGGGGAATCTTTTTATCACTATGGTAACCAGATGGTAATGGGTAGGCCTTTCATGCTACTAATAGTATAAGGAACTTTATGTTTTGTTCTAGGAATTAGCACAGGGTTGTAATTAAAATACAAATGTTGTTTAGTGCTTGTTAAAAAAAAAAAAAAAGAATAGATTGCTAGAGTTAGTTTGAGGCCAGGAAGAGCAAAAAGTCAGAGGCTGAGAGAGAAGCCAGATTGAATCACTCAGCTTAGAGAGGAGTTTAAGCCAGAGCAACTAAGAAAGAACAAGAAAGGGTGAGCTTATTCAGCAGTAAGTCTTAGAGGCTGAAAACACTCTAGGCCTAGATTAGATTGTCCCAAAGCTGGAAGCTCCAGGAGTAGGTCTAGGTTAGCAGAGTGAGGCAGCAGGACTTGGAAACAACTATTACAGGAGAGCAAAGCTACTATTACAACAAACCTCAGGGCCATCCTCCCAGCCTGCACGCTTCTGCTCACCCAGAAAGACTGAAACTGCGGTAGCATCTCTGCTCAAACAGCACATGAATGCTGTAGTGTTTGTGCTAGAATGTGGAGTATTTGTGTGGATAAAGTGAGCACATTTGAAAGACAAGTCTTGCGTGTACATCTCAATTGCCTGGCACCTCACAGTCCATGGGCCAAGCTCTCTGCACCGAAACTCTCTCTAGCTCTCTTCTTTCTCACACTCTTGCTCTCTCCCATTCTCTCACTCGTGTGCTCTCAGTTTAGTACTCTCTCTTGCCCTCCTACTCTTGCTTGTTCTATTGCTCTCCCTTTCAAGCTCTCGTGCTCTCTCTCACTCTTGCTCTCTTCCCTTCTTCCTCCCCCTCTCATTCTAGAATTCTCTCAAGCTCTCCTACTCTTGCTTTCTCTCCTTATTCTCCGTCCCTGTCTGTGTGTCACTCTCTATCTCTTTCTTTCTCTCTTTCTCTCTGCCCCACCCCTACCATGTTTATTTAATCCTTAGATTTTTCCTTTACTGTACTAGTCTCCCTATTTTTTCTCCCAGTTTTGCAAACAGATCCTTTTCCCAGGTGGAAAGGAGAACCTGGCTGCCTTCCAACACAGCACAGATGTTCATCAAGTCATCCATGTTAGTTTGCTGTCTCAAACCTGCAAAGTTATTTGGGATTTTGTCATTATTTCTTTATCTCTATTTCATTGTTGTTCTTATTCTTTTCTGGTGGCATGAGTGGTAGGTGGAACCTTGTACCTTCTAAGTGAATTGTGTCTTCAGCCTGGTATTCTCTTTTTCTTTTCTTTCTTTCTTTCTTTCTTTCTTTCTTTCTTTTTTTCTTCCTTTTATTGGTTTTCTCTTGATGGGAGATACACTCATCAAGTATAAAACTGTTTGTAGATCAATAATGGTGACATAAGATATATGTGTTAAAAAGTTCTAGAATCACATATCACCTGTTCTTGGGAGGCAGAGAAGGCAGTGAATCTGAGGTCAGCGCAGGACTATATAGCAAGTTCCAGGCCAGCCAGGGGACACAATCCTCAAATGAATCTATGCCAATGAATTTTACATCAGCTAATAATGTATTGTGGGACTCTACAGTACATGCCCATTTCTGGTCCTGTTATGTCTGCAGTTGAAAAGAAGATCAGCAGTAGATGCATGTATGCCAATCCCATCCTGGTTTTCATTCAGGCCAGACCGGGTCCTGGAAATGGCCTTGCGCACATTCAGGGTTGGTCTTCCTACTGCAGTTAGCCAGTTAAGAAAATGTCTCAGAGGTACACCCCGCTAATCTAGGCAGTTCCTCACTGAGACCCTTCCCAAGAGTTATAGATTGTGTCGTGTTCACAAGTATAACTCACCACCACAATGAAAAGACCACTTGGTTCCATCTCTGTGAAGAACCCAGAGATACACCCAGCTAATCTAGACAGTTCCTCACTGAGATCCTTCCCAAGAGGTATAGATTGTGTCGTGTTCACACCACCACAATGAACAGACCACTTGGTTCCATCTCTGTGAACTACCCAAATGAGCATATCACCTACATATGGCATGGCAGGTAAAGGTTCTTCCGTGAAGACCATGGAATTGTTCCAAGGGTCAATGAGCCAGTTTCACTATTATCCTTTCAAACTGTAAAAACAGCTTATCACCTTGTATTATAACATTCAATTCTACAAGTTTTCTAGGTGTTCACATAAAACCTTGGTTTGAAATTTAATTTTCAAGTGATCAACTTAAACACTAAGAGTTTAGGAGCTGATATTCACATCTCAATTTTGTCATGCAAAGAAATGAAATTGTAATACAGGTCTACTGTGGCCTGTGAAAATTTGTTAAAATGTGGAAATAAATTGGGTCTTTAGGTATCAGTTTAATAGTAGCCCATTCTTTTTACTTTGTTTGTTTGTTTGTTTGTCGAGAGAGAATGCTTCTGCCATGGTGCACATGTGGAGGTCAGAAGATAACTTGCAGGGGTTGCTTCTCTCCTTTCACTATATAGACCACGGGCATCACAGTAAGGTTATCAGCCTTGGTTACAAGGGCTTTTATAGACCACGGGCGTCACAGTAAGGTTATCAGCCTTGGTTACAAGGGCTTTTATAGACCACGGGTGTCACACTAAGGTTATCAGCCTTGGTTACAAGGGCTTTTACCAGTTGGTATAGACTCATTCTGAGAGTGCTAACTATGGATCGTCTAACCTTTTTTACCATCTGGTCAGAATTCAAATGGTGCATTTCCTCTTTTGAGGAAATGTGTTATTGAGAAGCCAGGCCATTTGTTCTCTGAGGAACAACAGAGAGACAGTAACAGCATGAGGAACAACAGAGAGACAGTAACAGCATGAGGAACAACAGAGAGACAGTAACAGCACACGGAATAGGACCAAATCTACCTGGAAACAGGAAAATAGAGGAATTCTCAAGATAGATGTGACGGGCCACCTTTCCTCTTCTCCATGGAGAAATGAGATGATAGAAAAGCCAGGGATGTTCATTTGGTTACATTGCTTAGATCTTTGCCTCTGTAATCTTACTTTTCTTTTTCTATTTTTTCTATTTTATTCATATTTTCCTTTCACTCTATTTTGGCTAAGATGGTGTGGGACACTTCCTCTGTAAACAGGATGTTCAGAACTCCAGATCTTATTCCTTATTGAAGCTCCTCTGTTTTGCCTCATTATTAGCTTCTTCGTGGAGAGGATGCAAATTCCCTTAGCTTTTTTTGCCTAGTTGTGAAACATGAGGCTCTTAAGATAAACCACACCAAGGAGGTTGAAGAGAAAACTTCCAGGATCCTAAACAATTTAGGCTTTTGTTCAATGTTTCTAACAACCAAATTTCTTTTATACAGAGAATGTGTCCACATGTCTTATCTTGTGCATATCAAAGATTGTATGATATAGTAAGAATCTATCTCTATCTGCTGAACAAATGTTGTCAACTCATGTGAGCTACTCCGTTTCTATGGCGGATCTCTCATGGTAAAACTTCTCTAACTTTATGACATCTTTCTTATGATTTTATTTTATGTAACTTTGCCATCGTGGTGGGGTGGGTTCCTATTCACCCACATGTCAATTCGTCACAAAGAAACTCTATCTCTCTCTTATTTGTGAGTTGGAAGGACGTCCTTTAAAAGGTACTCATGAAGCCTATTGCCTCCCAGAAAGGTCTTGGTCTTGGAATGGCTGAAGACCTGGAAACAGGATTCTGATAGTTGATGCACAACATTGGGATTCAGCTTGTCACTGTGGAATGTACCAAATTTGGAAAACTTGCAATGGTGAGGTATACCAAACTGGCTCCATGGAGTTGTTATGGCGAGGTGTCAAAAAAAAAAAAAATTTCTTACCTAGGAAGAATTTCCATATGTACAGATGGGGTGGATTGAATTTTTTAATTCTTTCATCAATGCCTAAAGAAGCAAATACAGTATTTATCTAGTATATAACTTATATATACTTTAATCTATTTAATTTGAATATATGTCCATTCCCCTGATATTGCATTAAGCATAAGTATAAAAACTAGTGAAGGAAACAAAAAAAGAGAAGAGAAATCTGTTCAAGAACTGAGGACTAGTGGAATTTAATATTAAATCTACATTACTGATATTCTCTAGTCACTTTGTAGAAAAGTTGGACAGGAGATATGGAAAACAGTATACTTAGCTACCTATAAAAAAATTAGTTTCCTGGGTCCTTTTCTTTCTTTTTCCCAAGCTGAAGTATTGTTATCCTGTTTCAACTTCAGTGAACTCTGCAGCTACCCATCTGATGTGTCGGTGTGGCCATCCATCTACAGCCCCAGGCAGAACTCTCACAGAGTCCACACCAGGACTGGGAAGAAGTTTGCGTCAGCAGGTACTTTGATTCCACTAAGGCTAGGGGAGTATCTGGTCTGGAGCAAAGCAGGGATGTGTCCAACTCTTGTCAGTTCCATGGCATTGCTGAGACAGGAATGAGGGGACCTGTAGGAGTGGGACTGCCTCGAACACTTGCTTAAGCCATTTGTACTACAAAACATCAGGATAAACGTGAGTGTTCCTTTCCCTGGGTTTCCCTTCTGCATTATGTTAAGAGAGAGAGAGAGAGAGAGAGAGAGAGAGAGAGAGAGAGAGATCTATGTGTGTGTGTATATATATATATGTATATGTGTGTGTGTGTGTGTGTGTGTGTGTGTGTGTGTGTGTATGTATGTGTGTGTGCGCGCCCAAATGCAAGCCTGCAAATACACATATTTGCTGAGGTCAGCAGTTGACATTGGGAGTCTTCCTCTATTGCTTTCTGCCTTTTTTTTTTTTTTTTTTTTTTTTTTTTTTTTTTTTTTTTTTGAGACAGTGTCTCTTACAGGACTCACTGCTTTGTCATACTAGCTGACTAGTGAGCCCAGGGGCCCTCCGGTCTCTGACCCCAGCCCAGCCTTGGGACTACTGGCACACACTGCCATGCGAGCTTCTGAATGAAGATCCAAACTGACATCCCATGCCAGCATAACAAACACTTCACTGAGTAAGGCATCCCCTTAGGCCCTGAATTTTAACTTTTATGAGTCCACAAGGTGCCACAGATGCACAGGCAGTTTGCTTTCTGTAGTGAGCTACTCTGGAGAGGACTTGGCAAGAGTGCCAACCATTATTCCCTTACTGAGCTGTGTTTTTTTCTGATAAGTACTGGAAACTCCCTTCTCCTCCCAGCTCTCTCACACTCAAAGACCGCCAACCATGGAAGCTAACAGGGTTTTCTAAACTACAAAGTAAATAGAAACTATAAAATAAGTCAGGCCTACACAATTAAGGCGAATTCCACAAGGTTGTCGGGTGGAAGGCTTGGATGTCACTGCCAGGATTTCACAGTAGTAGTCCATAGTTGTAGAAAGAGAATTTTTGACTTTTTTTTTTTGTAATTGTTTTAGACATAGTTTATTTTATCTCTTTTGAAATAGGGTAATGTTTTCTTTGGTTTGAAAGCAGATACTGGTGTGCTTTATAAAGCCAATGATATGTTTCATAGAGCATAGTATGATGTGGTGGGAGGGGTACCTCAGCAGGGCCATGCTGAGGTATTCCTCCCTGTTGTGATTATAAAAAGATAAAGAGGTACAGAAATATGTTCTTTGGAGGTGTGGTGAGGTGTGGGGGAAGGGGATGTCTCCGTGGGCCCATGCTGAGGCATCCCTTCTCCCTGAGGGATCAGCACACATGGCAGTATAGTATAGAATAGAGTTTGTTCAGGGCACAGGAAGATGGTTTAATAGGGTAGTAGAGGCAGAGAAATGCAGAGAGAAGGGGAGAGTAGAGAAGTAGAGACCGGTCATAACCACATGGAAAGAGGAGGGAATTGGGAAGAGCCCAAGGAAGGCAAGAGAGAAGCAAGCAGGAAACAGGAGTAAGAGAGTGAGAGAGAGAGGAGGGGGCAAGCAGCTTCTCTTATAGTGGGCCAGGCCTACCAGGCTGTTGCCAGGTAACTGTGGGGAGGAGCATACCTGGGTGTTGCAGGGGTGGAGTCCAGACAGGATACCAACACTCCCCATTCCCCAGCCATAGGAGGAGTCTGGTATAGAATAGAGTTTATTCAGGGAGCATGGGAAGGAGAGTTGAGAGGGAGTAGAGGCAGGGAAAGTGGAGAAAAAGAGGACACACACACACACACACTGAGAAAGAGAGAGAGACAGAGACAGAGACAGAGACAGAGAGAGAGGAAGAGGCTGGTGGAACATGTGGAGAGAAGGGGGAGGGGGGAAGGGAGAGAGGGAGAAAGGAGATATAGCAGTCAGAGATAGCAAAGGGGATCAGAGTCAGAGTCAGAGAGGCCAAATACTCCCTTTCATAGCAAGCCAGGTCTACCTGGCTATTGCTAGGTGACTGTTGGGTGGAGCATAGAAGGAATTCCAACAGATACCAAGTGCTGCTGCATTCACATGGAATAAAATTCATTTCCTTGTTAATAGGGTGACCTGGGCACACAGGGTCACTTTTGTGGGTTCTTAAATCCCACACATAAAGGAAATCAAGAATGGGCTTAGGGACAACTGTGAAGGCAATTTTATTGGTGTTCCAGAGCAACGGGGCAGACAGATGGCAAACCTCATCAGTTACACAGAAGAGGAGGAGCATAGCAAGGGGAAGGAGAGTGGCTCATGCTTTCCGGTTGTGGACCAAGAAAGCAAGGAAGACCAACAATGGAAGTCTATATGCTCCAAATGGGGGACAGATGTTTCTTCAGAGATAATGAGCATGCCCAGTGCCTCACATCAGGAGAGAAAGCTGGGGATTTGGACTGGTACCCAAGGAAAAAAAAGTAATTGTCACTTCCTATTGTTTTAATATCTTAATATGAAAATTAGTATTTCTAACATATCCTAATCAAAGAAGGGATAGAAAGAATTATACTTTCTAACTGAGGATCTATTACCAACTACACACCGCTGTGTGTAACTATTTTTGAGTGTAGCATGTGTTTTAAGTTACAACTTTTGAGGGGTATTTTCCTGTCCAGGTGACTTGACAGACTCATTTGGATGAACTTTTAAGGACAGGAACAATATAGCATGTCTTTGCAATACTACACTCTTTGGAAACCATAGTATAGTGTAAAGACATGAAATAAACAATACTACTAATAGAGAGGCTGAGGTAGAAGAAGCAAGATTTCAAGACCCTTATGTTGTACACAGCCAGACACTGTCACAAACACACAAGCTGACAGTGTATATAGATTGTACAATGTTGGACCTATTTCTCTAATTACCAACTTAGAGAGACCACATCTGCCTCCTCCATACCTGCCTACTCCACACCTGCCTCCTCCACATCTGCCTCTTCAATACCTGCCTACTCCACAGCTGCCACTTCAATACCTGCCTACTCCACAGCTGCCTCTTCAATACCTGCCTACTCCACAGCTGCCACTTCCACATGCCTCCCTTTCCTAAGATATTTTCAACATAAATATAGTTAATCATGCTGCTTCTTCCCTCCCTACCCTGGTGTTTGAAGTTCTTATGGGGAAAACTATGATACTCCCCTTCAGTTCTCATGGTATTTCAAATTCTAAACAGACATGTGGGAGCAGGAAGCACTCACACCCTTCCTTAAAATTAGAGAGGAGGTCCAAAACTGGTCATAGGAGAGTCCAATCTCATTGCCCCCAAACCTGATTGTGTTTGATTAGCTCGCTGACCATACATTCAGTAAGTGAAAATGTGGTTGGAGCCCAAAAGCCCCTGGCATCTCAGTCTCCATCTTGTCCCTGGGCCATCATCTATTAACTAACACTCTTTTGTTTCTTCCACTATCTTATTTCTGTTCCCATAATTGTTCTTGTAGTTGACTTGGGACATTTTACTATAGGGGGCTTCCTGGACTTTTTACAATGAGGACATTCCTTTCTGAATATTTTACAATGGGGACATTTCATTTACCATTAACCAAGTGATATTGCCAGTTTGACCTGTGCACCTGGGCAAATACCTTTGCAGTCTGTCGCTTTATCAACCACTTGTTTCCCTAGAGTAAACTGAGACTAGAACAGAATTTTTGTCTTGTCTCCTTCCTTTGTGTGTCATGATCCCAATTTTTCATTGTTGCTCCCTTCTCTCGAGAACTCAGTTGTTTAAGTCCTGCAGGTCAGGGGCAAAATGTTAGAGTTTCTATCCATTGTGTGCCGGATGGTGTGTACGTGTGTTATACAGTTCAGAGCAGAAGACAACTACTGCAGAAGTTACCCCTCTATTCCCATCATAAGTCCCAAGGACAGTTCACATTATCAGGCTTAGCAGAAAGTAGATGAAATTTTTAACATGGAGGGAGAGGTTCTTGGCAGTTCAGACACAATGAATGGTTCTCTTGTGTTCTCTCTGAGGACCATGGCATATTAAGGGAGGACTTATTTTGACTCACAGTTCCAAGGACACAGTGCTTGGTGGAAGAAAAGCATGGCAGCAGGAGCAAAGGAGGCTGGTCGGTGAGGAAGCAGAGAGATTCCCTTGCTTGTGCCCAGTTCACAGTTGCCTTTCCCTGTAGTCCTGGATCCCAGCTGTGACGGGAAAATAGGTACAAGAGGTTGAGCCATCAAGATCAGCAAATGAGAGAAGCCAACTTCCAGAGGAAGGCTGAGCATTGGTGGGAAAAGACCTTGGAATACGAGTGGGAAAGGTAGATAACAGGAAGTCTGTGCGAGAACACAGAGAGCTTAAAATCCCACGCCACACCGACTGCCTGTGGGAGGCTTTCGCTGTAAGGTCAGAGAGACAGCAGACACTGAAGAGTCACACTCATAGTTGTGAGACTTGGTGAAGTTTTCAGCCAAAACCACCATGCATGCCAGGAAGCCTTTCTAGACTGTGACACATAGG
>NW_022196905.1:97565355-97570310 GCF_008632895.1 Mastomys coucha
AAGAGGAAGGAGGGAGATGGAAGGTTACAAAATCTTCTGGGGTTGAGCTCCGGGGTGACAGGTGAGGAAGGGGTAGATGACAGGTGGGGAAGGGGTGGATTTCCGTGAATGTTCTTTTTCTCAGGGCCAAGCCGGATCCTTGTGATTGTCAGGCAGGATGTTAATCTCAGGGTTCTCAATTAGCTGGGGCAGGATGTTTATCTCAGGGCTCTCATGGTTCCCAACAATTAAGTAGTTTAATTGCCTTTTTACTTTAATTTTATAGTTGGATACCTTGTTGGAGCCTTAAAAAAAATCACTTTCCTATTTGATGACACAAAAACAACTGAGTTCCTAGAAATATCTTAGTTACAGAAGAGCTCAGTTGCTTTCAGTTTCCATGGGAATTATGTTCCAGGAAATGCCTTTCAAGGGTTGAGCTTTGTCAGCGTTGTGTCTGTGGCTGCACAGGAACCCTGCTAAGCTGGAAGTATATTCAGTTTGGAAGGTGAATCCTCATAGGTCAAACCCCTAGACTCATGATCTCATGACAGGTGTATGTAGGGCACCCTTAAAGTCTGTCTATACTTTACCTGCATGGAGACAGGCTTGCTGCACACACATACACACATACACATACATTACAGTGCACAGACAGGCATACATACACATAAGCACATGCATATACATGTGCACACATGAACATACATGAAAGGTCAATCCAGGGTGGCATAATAAGTCAGTGTTGCAGATCCCTGAGTTTGGGTCCCAGCACTAAAAAGAGGCCTTGTTTCCTCCAGTTTTTCAAGTGCTGCAGTTTGCCCACACCATCAGACACCTCCTCATGCTCACCTCAGGGCTTCTATGCTCCCTGGTCCATACCTTCACTCCTCTCCCATGCTTCCTGCTGTTCATTCTCACTCCTCTCCTGTGCTTCCTGCTCCTCACTCTCACTCCTCTCCTGTGCTCCCTGTTCCTCACCCTCACTCCTATCCTGTATTCCTTGCTCTTCACCTTCACTCTTTTCTTAGGCTCCCTGATCTACACCTTCACTCCCCCCTTGTTCTCCCTGCTCCTCATTCTCACTCCTCTCCCATGCTCCCTGTTCCTCAGCCTCACTCCTATCCTGTGCTCCCTGTTCCTCACCCTCACTCCTATCCTGTTCTCCCTGCTCCTCATTCTCACTCTTCTCTCATGCTCCCTGGTCCTGACCATCACCCATCTCCCATACTTCTTGCATTCATTCCTCTCCTGTGTTCCCTGTGCCTTACCCAGGACCTTCAGTCCTGGATTTGAATGCTTAATCCCCTGTGGATAGAACTGTTTGGGGAGGATAAGGGGTGTGTCCTTGTTGGAGAAGGTTTGTCACTGGAGTGGGCTTTGAGCTTTCAAAAGACTCACATTCGCATATAGTTCTCTCTCTCTGCCTTGTGCTTGTGGATGAGAAGTAAGATCTCAGCTACTGTTCCAGGGCATGTCTGCTCGCCTGTGTGCATGCTCCCTGTCATCATTGTCATAGAATCACCCTCTGAAACTACAACCCTACAATAAATTCTTTCTTCTGCACATTGCCTTGGTCATGGTACCTTAGTGCAGTACTAAGACATGAATATTATTGAATACCCATTTCTGCATAGAAAGTAGACAAAGTACTGAATAATGTGCTACAATAAAATACTGAACGCACAGTACCACACAGAAATATGATTTAAAAAGAGGCTCACAAATCCCTGTGACCTTGACTCCCAGTTCTGAGCCTTGCGTTAATAAAGATGTAAGAACAGAAAACATAGGATTTCTTTAGAATGATTGTATCATGATCGTTTTCAGAAAAATATGCTATAGAACATTTTTTTTAAATACTAGATGGTCGAAGACAGAACACTTCCATTTGGAGACCAAAAAAAATTTTTTTGTTTCATTTAGTTTAATTTCAATTCAATTGTTTTTTTATTAGATATTTTCTTTATTTACATTTCAAATGATATCTCCTTTCCCAGTTTCCCCTTTGAAAAAAAAATCCCTGTTCCCTCCCCTCTCCCCTCCCTCTTCCTGGCCCTTGCATTCCCCTACACTGGGGCATAGAGACTTCACAGGGTCAAGGGCCTCTCCTCCCATTGAGGAGTGACTATGCCATCCGCTGCTATATGCATGCTGCTGGAGCTATGAGTCCCACCATGTGTACTCTTTGGTTGGAGTTTTGGACCCTGGGAGCTCTGAGGGTAATGGTTAGTTCATATTGTTGTTCGTCCTAAGGGGCTGCAAACCCTTCAGTTCCTTTGGTCCTTTCTCTAGCTTCTTCATTGGGGACCCTGTGCTCAGTCCAATGGATGGTGTGAGCCTCTACTTCTGTATTAGTCAGGCACTGAAGGAGCTTCTCAGGAGACAACTATATCAGGTTCCTGTCACCTAGCACTTGCTGGCATCCGCAATAGTGTCTGGGTTTGGTGATTGAATATGGGAAGGATTCCGGGTAGAGCAGTCTCTGGCTCCCAGTAAAACAGCACCAAGATCTCTCCTTTACACAGTTCATTCTTTTGACCATGGCATCTTACAAGACACGAAGAGAGATGAGGTAAGCTTCTCCAAGACTCTAGACATCATAGGAATGTCTATACTTTAACTTTGAAATAATAAAGGTGAGTATTTAAAAATAAGATCGCATTGTTGTAAAAGAATATTTTCTAGATATGATGGGCTATGACAGTAGGTATGGTTGTTGGTTCAAAGTACGCAACATCAAGTCAGTCAATATCCAGCATGGAGAGGTAATGAGCTCATGAGACCACACCCTTAGCTGAGGAACTACTAGCAGTTGACATCTGCTCCCTGGGAGAGGGAGAGTGTGTTTTCTATGGCGGTGTGGGTCATGATGAATTGCCCATGGTCTGGTAGATGGTGTCTAAGACCCAGGGACATGAGGACAGCATAAATTTATTCAGAGTAAGAAGAAGAGGTGGAGGAGACGAAGACATGAAGGTAGGAGGGAATTTGAGGATGTCTTAGAGGAGATGGGGGTAGCTATACTCTAAATACATTATATTCACAATTTCCCTAATAAGGTCCTTGACTCTCTTTACTCATATGGCCCATTATCAATGTTATCAGTATATAATCAGTATATTCCTTTAATTTTTTTTTTTCGAGACAGGGTTTCTCTGTGCAGCCCTGGCTGTCCTGGAACTCACTCTGTAGACCAGGCTAGCCTCAAACTCAGAAATCTACCTGCCTCTGCCTCCCAAGTGCTGGGATTAAAGGTGTGCACCACCACTGTATGGCTAAATCTTATTTTTAAGCATGTATATGTGTAAGTTGGGGGTATATGATGGAAGTACCAGAGGCGCTTGGGGGTCAGAAAAGGAAGTCAGATCCCTGGGAGTGAGATTTACAGGTAGTTGTTACCTGCACCAGGAACCGAGTTTCTCTGGATGAACATTGCGCACTTTTGACCACTGAGCCATCCTCCAATTTGCCCCATGGATTCTCTTATACTCTATATTATTACTTCTTTTTAATACAGTTTCCCTGATACTTTGCAAATAAATGAATATTATGTAAATATTGCATGTATATTTTATATTAACTACCTATGGAAAAATATTTTGATATATTGGTTTATATAAAGTGTATTATTTAAATTACTTTTAAAAAACCAAAACCACAAAGGAAAACATCATTAAGCTGCAAATGTTATGCTTCCTGGTACTCACACCTTGGTCTTGGGTGCCTTCTATTGGCTTCTTCCATTTCTAGAAGCAGAGATTTCATCATGTACTAGTGATTTTTAACTTGTCACCATCTTAAAATGCAAATATGCTTTCCTAGCACTCTTCATGACATGTGTAAGACTGAGGATGTCATGGAATGTATGCATCCCTTCAACTTTTGATTCTAACTTATTTTCCCTAGATGAAGCCAGTAGATCAGGATTTTTATTAGTCTTCCATAGGGCACTTCATTCATGGTCTTGTGTGTGGATAGTAACATTTCTTGTGTGTGGATAGTAACATTTCTAATAATAATCACACAGTTGGATGGTGTATTGACTTTATTTTTTTAAGATATATTTTGGCTCAATTTAGATCATTATACAGATAGCTTGACTGACATTTGTTTCTTGGCTATATAGTCCTCCAGGATCAAGTCATCTTAAAATTTGTTGCCAATCTAACTCAGTGATGTTTAAGTAATTCCCAGGCTTTCCACTGTTATGATATCAATGACTTTTCCCCTTTCCGTGATAAAATGCCCTCACAAAAGCAACTTAATAAAGGGTTTGTTGTGGTACATGTGTAACAATGACACATGCTGTGGAGGCTGGAGAATGCATTCAGAGAGAAGTTGAGGCTGGCCAGTTGCATGATATCCACAGACAGGAAGCCAGTTTGCCTTTATCTTTCTATTGTGTCTTCAGTCTACAGGAACGGTACTGCCCACACATAGGGATAATCCTATATGTGGGCTGCCCCACCTGAGATAATCCCCACAAGCTAACCTGGGCTACATGGTCCTCATAGGAGTTTGGAAAACCTTGTCTGCTAGCTGATTCTATTTCTAGTCAAATTGAGCAACAGTAATCGTATGTAATGACTAATTGCATAGCTTCAAAAATGTGTTCTCTAAAGGCAAGCATTACCTGTGCAGACATATATGAGTGCGCTCTATCTAATGTGGGTGGGGCACAGATGCCTTCTAGTCAGCACTTTTATGTTTAACCTCACTGAGTGAAAATGGAAAACAGGCAGATTCAAAATAAAACAGAGTGTATATCACAGAGCATCATTTCCTCAAAAGTGAAGGATTGCGTGCTACAACCAGTGCAGTCAGAAAAGCAGACATAAAAAAGCCTGCAGAAATTCCTCTTACGATTTGCTCCACAATTGGATCACTGTTTTTTCTCATATCCTTGATGTTATCTCTCAGTCGCTGAATCTCTCCGTTCATTGCTTCAGCTTTCTCCTTAAATCCTTCCTCAA
>NW_022196905.1:97570648-97571312 GCF_008632895.1 Mastomys coucha
AGGGACAGCTACAGAACCTGCAAAAGCTGCCAGTTCACTGTGCCTTTCAGACTGGACATTTCCTTCAGCTTAATGTCAACACAGACGATCCTGGGGAGGTTGAAGTGAGGCGAACAGGGTTGTGGGGCACAGTCAGCTGCCTGATGATCTGGAAACCCAGACCAGTTGCTGGCATTATTACATTGCCTGGTTGGGAATTTTGTTACTGATCACAAGATCATTTTTCAATATCCCAAGTCTGTAATCCAAACCACTTTAGTTATTGAAACCCTGAAGGAGAAACAGAAAACCTGAGCTCTCCAGGATCTACATAAAGAGCAAAATTCAAAGACTACATGAAAAATAACACACGGTGATGGTGGGGATACTCTTAGCAGTAATATACTATGATGGCACTTCTCCCATGACCGGGCTGACAACTTTCGCCCACTGCCTGGGGTCTGAGAACCACCAGGAGGTTGAAGAGCCCCACCTTCAGCTGCTTATTCAGCATCATGTTCTGGTCTTTGATGAGCTGCTCTCTCTCCTGCACCAGCTTTGTTCTCAGTTGCTCTAGGTCTTCCTTGTAACTTTTCTCTTGAGCCTCCATCAACTGTTGCTGCTCCTTCTGCTTCTGTCTTAGCATCTCCTGCTCCTTCTCAGCTGCCTCCTTCTGGGTGCGCCC
>NW_022196905.1:97920233-97923268 GCF_008632895.1 Mastomys coucha
AGGTCCATAACTAAACACAATATAGACAATATACAGCAAGCCAATAGCCAACATCAAATTAAATGGAGCCAAACTTAAAGCAATTATACTAAATTAAGGAACAAGACGAGGCTGTCCACTCTCTCCATATCTATTCAATATAGTGCCTAGAGTTCTATGAGCAATCAGAAAACTAAAGGAGATCAAGGGGATACAAATTGAAAAGGAAGATGTCAAAACACCATTATTTGTAGATGATATGACAGTATACATAAGTGGCCCTAAAACTTCCACTAGGGAATGTACACAGCTGATAAGCAGGTTCAGTGAAGTGGATGGGAACAAGGTTAACTATAGTAAATCAGTAGCCCTCCTATATACAAACAACAGACTGAGAATAGAAACAGGGAATTATTACCTTTTACAATAGTCTTACATAATAGAAGATATCTTGGTGTAATTCTAACTTAGCAAGTGAAAGACCTGTATGACAAAAATGTCAACTCTATGAGGAAAGAAACTGAAGAATGTATCAGAAGATAGAAAGATCTCCCATGCTCATGGATTGGTAGGGTTAATGAAGTAAAAATGGTCATCTTAACAAAAGCAATCTACAGAGTCAATGCAGTTCTCATCAAAATTCCAACACAGTTCTTTCCAAACTTTAAAGAGCAATTCTCAAATTTATATGGAAAAAACAAAAACCCAAGATAGTGAAAACAGTTCTGTACAATAAAAGAACTTGTAGAAGTATCACTATTCCTGATTTCAAGCTGTACTATAGAGCAATAGTATTAAAAACCACATGGTATTGCCATAAAATCAGATTGACCAGTGGAATAGAATCAAAGATCCAGAAATAGATCCACACATCTACAGACACTTGGATTTTGAAGAGAAAACCAAAACCATACAATGCGAAAAAGAAAGCATCTTCAAAAAAAATAGTGCATTTAGAAGAATGCAAATAGTGTACAAAACTCAAGTCCAAGTGGATCAAAGACCCCAACATAAAACTACATACACTAAATCTAGTAGAAGAGAAAGTAGGGAATATCCTTGAACAAAGTGGTTCAGGAGACTGTTTCCTAAACAGAACGCCAAAAGCTCAGGCACTAAGACCAGCAACCAATAAATATTACCTCATAAAACTCAAAAGTTTCTGTAAGGACACCATCAATAGGACAAAATGGCAACCTACACAATGGGAAAAGATCTTCACCAGCCCTACATCTGACAGAAGGATAATGTTCAAAATATATAAAGAACTCAAGAAATTAAACATAAACAAACCAAATAACCTAATTTAAAAATGGGATACAGACCTAAACAGAGAATTCTTAACAGAGGAATCTCTAATGGGCCATAAGCACTTAAAGAAATGTTCAATGTCCTTAGTCATCAAGAATGACTCTGAGATTCCATCTGACGCCTGTCAGAATGGCTAAGATAAAAAACCTCAAGGGACAGTAAATGCTGGTGAGGACATGGGACAAGGGGAACCCTCTTCCATTGCTGGTGGGAGTATAAACATGCACAACCACTTCAGAAGTCAATATGATGGTTGCTCAAAAAACTGGGAATAGTTCTACCTCAAGACTCAGTTATAACCCTGGGCATATACCCAAAAGATGCACCACCAGGTGTGAGGATCAGGTGTGGGGATCAGGTGTGGGAGATCAGGTGATGAGAGGGGTGAGAGAAAGAGAAGGTAAAACGTAGGGGGTGGCATCTCTTGGACAAGATGGAGACTTAAGATAGGGGAGATTCCTAGGAGGATATGGGGGTGATCCTAGCTGAGATTTCTAGAAGGAAGGAAAGGGAGAGAGAGAGACAGAGAGAGAGAGAGAGAGAGAGAGAGAGAGAGGAAGGAAGGAAGGAAGGAAGAAAAAAGAGAGAGGTATGCAGGAAGGAAGGAAAGAAGCAATAACAGATAAGAATGAAGGAAAGAAGGAAGGACCGGTAGGAAGGAAGGAAAGAAGAAATGAAGGACAGACAGGAAGGAAGAAAGGAAGGAAGGACTGATAGGAAAGAAGGAAAGACAGACAGGAAGAAATGAAATAAGAAAAACAAGAAGGAAGAAGTCTTGTGGTGGAAATGTGTGGATGAATATAGCATGCATCTAGGAAAATAAAATGACCAGACACAGAAAGACGAACAACACAACATCCAACTCACTTACAAATCTTAAAAAGTTGAATAGAAGCCGGGCCATGGTGGTGCACACCTTTAATCCAAGCACTTGGGAGGCAGAGGCAGGCAGATTTCTGAGTTCAAGGCCAGCCTGGTCTACAGAGTGAGTTCCAGGACAGCCAGAGCTACACAGAGAAACCCTGTCTCAGAAAAAAAAAAAAAAAAAAGTTGAATACAGGGGCTGGTGAGATGGCTCAGCGATTAAGAGCACTGACTGTTCATCCAAAGGTCCTGAGTTCAAATCCCAGCAACCACATGGTGGATCACAACCATCAGTAATGAGATCTGACACTCTCGTCTGCTGTACCTGAAGACAGCTACAGTGTACTTATTTATAATAATAAATAAATTAACGGGCTGGAGCAAGCTGGGAATGACCGGATCCAGCAGAGGTCCTAAATACGACTCCCTACAACCACATGAAGGCTCGCAACCATCTGTACAGCTACAGTGTACTCATATACATAAAAATAAAATAAATAAATCATTTAAAAATGAGGAATAGAAATAACACAGTGCTGGTTACCAGTGTCCTGAGAAGAGCAGTACTTCAGAAGATACTGGACAGAAATCTATAAAATTTTGGTTACATAATAAAGTTCACAGAAAACATGAAGCACTGAGAAGAAAAATTGGGTTTCTAGTCCTTAATATGGATAATGGCACTGTTAGCAATTACACAAAAAGTATGAGAAACAAAATCAAAATTAGACAAGTAGGGCAGAACCTGACTAAAAACAGCTTCATGCTGAAAAAGAAAATAATTAATACAAAATACAGAACAGAATGGGAGAACAGTGTTTGCAAACCACATGTCTTCCAGGGGACAATCAAAACATATAAAGCTAGCATGCAACCCAACA
>NW_022196905.1:97930416-97937863 GCF_008632895.1 Mastomys coucha
TTCACCCATGTGAGTTCTTGCTGGGTACCTGAGCTATCTACCTATGCAACACATAATCTATCATCTATCCCTAAGTAACGTAGAGCTGTCTGTAACTCAAAGACAAGCTAAAGGTAGATATGGTGATGGACCTCAGTCAGCTGCAACACAAAAGAGGCTGATTTAGACAGAAGACACCTGTCCCTGTCTGCAGAGCCCTTTAAACAGCAAGGAAGCCTCAGATCTGGGTATGGCCCTTGACATCAGCTAACTTGGGTGAGAAAGGCAAAGGTGAAATTTGTAAACAGATTTTGAGTGGCTGTTCCACCAGCATCTTCTAGATGTAGCCTGTCCACTAGGAACAGCAGTTTACTTATGTGCCAACAGCAGTACTTGCCACGAGCCGGCTGATCTGGGGCTCCCTCAACTCGCAGGAGAAATGGGGGGGGGGGGTCCTAGTCAGGTCGAAAAGGCGTAGGCGAAGAAATGACAGCAGAGATGACACATGGAGTATAAGATCTAAATGTATTTCTTAGAAATGGCATCAGACTTTTACAGTCATTGCAAAAGAGAGATGGTAAATCTGGCAGCTCAATAGTTGAGGTACATCTGAGGCTATCTGAAACATACTGGGTCTAAAGCAGCAGCTATCTCCTCTGGACTGGTACTGCATCCCCCGGGCCCAACCACTCTGGGCCCGGGGGGAATTCGGCTTGCATGAATCTGAGTCCTAGACCATCTAAGTTCTAGTGCTAGTCCTTCTGCGAGTCCAAGTGCTAGTCCTTCTCCTTGTCCTAGTCCAAGTCCAAGTCCTTCTTCTTCTCCCAGTCCTCGTGCTAGTGAAAAGCAGGCTTAAGTAGCATACAGCAAGCAAGGCTGATGTCAAGAGTCACGTAGGCAGGTGGGGGTTACAGCAGGGGACGCAAGACTGAAGTCAAGTAGGCAGGTGAAACCCACACCAAGGTCAGTTCTCCACATGTGTGGAGGATGAAAACAACCATTAAAAAAAATAATGCTACGTACTGTGGAGAGTAAAAGAAGGCCTGAGTGTGTGAAGTCCTGAGTGGATACATATTGTTGGCATGAACCAGCCATGTCAAGGACCAAAGAAAGTCTCAAACCTATGATAAAAAGCTCTCCAGCCATGTCAAGGGCCAAAGAAAGCCTAAAACCCAGGATAAAGCTCCCCGCTAGTCCAACTGCTGTTGATCATGCATACAGAAAATGTACAAGACTTTGCCCCTTGCCCTCCTGGACACTTACAATTTCACCTTGTGACTCCCCCTGCAGAGAGTGCTCCTACCTAGAAGACCTAAACCTCCCTCTATGTTCAACCATTCATAATGACCCCAACTCTGTGTTCAGGTGCATAAGTAACCCCAACTCCTTGTTTATCTGCATATAGTAATAGCTCTGCCGGTGTTCAGCTACATGTAATAGCCCAAACTCTATGATCAGCTGTGTATAATAACCCCAACCCCATTTCAGCTGTGTATAATAACCCCACCTCCCTGATTATCTATATGAAATAACCACACCTCCTTGTTTATCTGTTGATAATAATCCCACCTCCTTGTGCAGCTATATACAATAATCCTGGCCTCTTCTATATTGCTGCTTGTATTACAAATGCTAGTTATATTCCCCAAAAACCTGTTTACATGAGAGTGTCTGCACATAGCTTCTGCGAACCTGCCCCTAGTTGGTTCTGATTGGTAAATAAAGATGCCAACAGCCAACACCTGGAAAAGCCAGAAAGAGGCTGGATTTAGGATTCCCATGACTTTACCTCATCTCCTTCCATTACTGTGGCTATAATACTCAGATGCCACCATATGTATGAGTGACCAACCCAGCATGCTGACCCTTCAGCTCTAACAGCTCTACTCTTCCAGAAACACTTCAGCCAAACAGAAATCCCAAAAGTTCACAAAGCCTGGTATCTAATTTTACATGTTAAGTGTCCAAGACCACAGAAGTCAATGTATTTAGTGACCCATTTTTCCTGGTGTTCCTGTGATGGCCGTCTCATTCCCCATCAAGGGGTCCACTTCTGAAAAAGGAGCCTTCTTCATACAGTTCATATTTCTGATGTGTGGTAACTGTGCTTCTGATGCCTTCATGGGGCATCTGGAGACAAAGTAGAGGTTCCCCTTGCTGAGATTTCAAAACTCACCATAAAGTTGAGCCCTCAGTTTTGAAACACATATAGGGATTTATTTTCAAAGGCCATTAGGATGGTAGAAAACAGCATAAGAATATAAATTATATGTTTTCTAGTAATCAAGTCCTGGAATTAGCTGCCTTGTATGAAAGGCTTCTGCCATTTTTAGAAACAGTGAAATATGTTGCCATGTCATCAAGAACATCACCATCACTATCATTATCAATATCAAGCTATGGTAGTGTTTATTTCAAGCACTGTTTGTGAGATTTAAATGACTGCATCATCACTGTAAGCCCATTGTATCTTGATCTCCCCAAGTGAAGCTACAGTCTAGATTCTCATGAACCTTTCAGAAGCTATTTCATTCATCCACTGATGAGTTTACTTGTGATTGTCTTGACATACTTCATTTGGTAAAGTACCTTTGAGAACACTTAATATGAGATCACTAGAAACTCTACTGAGATTGTGTTTCCTGGCTACACAGTACTCAAGTGTTGGCATATATTAAAGTTTTATATTAGCCATATCAATCAATGGCACTTAAGTCATTATAAATTTGTCACCATAACAAGTAATAACTCAATGGGGCTCTTCCATATGATGTTGCAAGCATCATCTGTCAAGACAAATATGCATTTGTTCAAGCTCCTTGGTGTAGCTGTCCAGCGACCATGGACAAACTGAAAGGGGGGCTGGAAATGAAAAAGAGGCAGTGGGCAAGAAAAGAATGAAGCCAACACAAGGTTCTAATCAAGGCTCCCAGTTTAATATTCAGCATTGTGTTTATGTAGGGAAAGCCCACAGAACCTATCCTCTGTTATTCAAAGCAAGGTCAACTCAGCAGTCTAATCTTCTAAGTTCCTGTGGGAACAGGCAGGTGCAGCCTAGGCAGACAACTCCACCAAGGTGGATGAGGTCCATTGTGGCAAGCACTCAAGGTCTGTTCAGCCTTCTCTAGGCTGGGAAGGCCACACCTTAGCAAGGATGGTGTTCTACTGGAGGCTAGATCTACAGAAGGGTCTGGCAAGGCAGGCAGTCTCCCACCCAGGACTCCTCCTACTACACTGCTGCTGCCCTGAGTTCAACATGCCAGAGCATCATATCCAGAGAACTCAGTGTGCCCGGCTGCCACTTTGTACCTCTTGCTGCCCGAAGAGTTCAAACAGCTTCCCCAGAATTACAGCCAGCCACAGTCTCCTGCAGACCAGACAACAGGCAGCCTGCCTGCTGTGAGCAGAAAGATAGATGCATGTCGTTAGTGTAATAAAACCTACATTTTATTATTCTGAGGGTTATTACACAGTGTTCACACTCAAAATTCCTAACTACAGCCTTAAGCCTGTAGCCACAATGCCTACTGAACAATATGTAAACAGGGTCTAAAAGCAATGCTTTGCTTCGTGAATTTGAAGAGATGCCACCTTGATCTGCCCTGCAGCTTGAGAGGGATTTTTGTCCTTGTTATGTTGGTTTTGGCTTTTGTTCTTTGTTTTGTTTTGTTTTTTATAATTTTAACCTTTAAATTAAAGTCTTTTGTTAAAAACTGGATTAGACCTTTAGCTAAGTTATAGTGAATGCCTGTACTACTCAGGGCTACTCACCTGGATGACATATTTTAGCTAAAACTCAGGTCCAGGGTTTAACAGAAGTCTTTGACTGGTTAAGATCCTGGGAGAGTCTCTTGAGCTGCAGGGCAGACCAAGGTGGGTGTCTCTCCAGATGTGCAGAGAAGATGTGTCCTGGGGTTCTAGATAGGACTGTGTCTGGAACAGTTCTGTGTGATATCACTGAGTTCTGACTATCAGGCCCAGCCTTGAGTATAGTAGAGATCCTGACTAAGTTATTTTTATATGTCTAAAAGGCATGTTTTGCTACACTTAGCTACATGTTTTGCTAAGAAGATAGTTCTTATAACAAAGTTATATTTTATTATGCTAAGAATTATTACACAGTGTTTACACTTCAAATTTTTAGTTACCAGGCTAAGTCTATCTCTCCAAGGCTGCTCACCTACCTGTGCAATACATCTTAGCTAAAGGGCAAATCCAGTTTTTAACAAAAGCCTCATTTATAAGTTAAAATCCAAAAACCAAAACCAAAAAAAACCAAAAACCAAAAAACAAAAAAATGAAAACAAAACAAAACAAACAAAAAAAAAAAAACAAAAAACAAAAATAAAGCCTCCCCAGCTGCCAGGTAAATCAGGGTGGCATCCTTCAATGTGCAGAGCAAAGCATTGCTTTAGTCTCTGTTCGTATCTGACCAGTAGGAGTCATGGGATTCTCTCTAGTTATCTTCAGTAATTAATTGTCAGAGGGGGTTGTCTAGCCCTGGTGATGGCCAGGCCCTGTAGAGGAGATAAAGAGTTGGCTAAGGAGGAGTGAGTCAGGCATGATGGTCAGGAGAATCCTGCAGCCTGGCTGACTGACAGTCAGCATGCTTCTTTATTTATGCAGAACACAGTAGACAGGGATAGAGTTATGCTGTTCCAAAACATAAAGCCTATCATTTCTGTCCCAGGACATATGTTCTATCTTCCTCGTGGTCATAAGTTTAGTCATCATTGATAAACCTTAACAGAACAGAGTTACTTTTCACAACCATTTTTCCTCATCAAACCCACAACTCAACTTTTAAGAATCTTGCACTTCCAAGGGCACTAGATAGAGAGAAATTTTCCAAGCCAGACTGAGCAGATTGTCAAGTATTGCAGTGTATTACTAACTCTTAATGATCAAAATGTTAATTGTCATTAGGCCCAAGAAAAATCTTCAGGCCAAAGCTGTTGTAGTTATTATTCAATTTCTGCCATCATAAAATGTTTATTTATATCTTTGCAGAATTTATTTATATGTCTAATCTTGGTATCCTTGATCATACAACAAGGCAGTGGGCTTGCACGAGCTAACTTTTCTAAGAAGGTGGGGTCTTAATACTTCATTCTTTTATCATTTATGCAAAGCATTCCTTCTCAATATAAAGCCTTGTGTAGGGCAGAGATAAATCTAGCCAATCTAACTTTATTGCTGTATACTTCCTTGAGGAGCATACCATAAAAGTCCTCAATCTTATATGCCATGCAATCACCAGAGCCTGGACTAGGAAGGGACTTTAATCTGATCTGCTCCAGACTCCTCTAGCCCACTGAATATTGGTTACCTTTGTAAGTTTACTTTGCTCTGATCATCTTATTCCTGAGTAAGTTCAGAGGCAGATGGTCCAAGATAACCTTGGACTCAGAGCCTCATAAGGAGATCTCTGGTGTCTTTGAGTCACAACTTCCAGGGTATAAGGAAGACCTTCAGGTAGAGCCAGAGAAGGATTATTTCTTTACAAGTGGGAATGGGAATATACTTAGAACTTTCCTGGGGAAGCTTAGACGCTGTACTCCTGGGAGAAGGCATAAATGATTCATAATAAACTTCCCATCAGCCCAATATCCCAAAGTGGTATGAATATTGTCCCCAAACAGGTAACACATGGAGATCAAGAGCAGCATCCCTTGGCTCAGTTTTGCTGGATTTTTGTCAAGCATCTGTGCTGGCTTTATGACTTTTGCTGTTCCCATTAGATATGACTGGGCCAAGTAATGTCGCCAAGTTCTGGTTATCAGGTGCAGCCTTGGGTGTAAAAGTCCTCACTAAGCTGTTTTTATGTGCCTAAAAGGCATTTTTTAAAACCAGGCTCATCACCCTATGTTTGCAGCTCTTCCCTCTGTAATCACAAGGAGTGAGATCAAGTCAAGATCAGCAGTAAATTGCTTGTAAAATAAACTCACTGGTCCTGCAGGTCCAACTGCAGCTCTCACCTGCCTGGTTCTCATCCCTGTTCTTGTTCATTCTCTTCCCTCTGTTCTTTGCCCCCTTTTACATAAACTGACTGGGCCCCAAAATCATGCATTGCAGCAAAATTGAACATAAAATCATCTAGATGCTGTTAACAATGAAGTGTGATGATTCCACAACCTTTGTGGCAGAGACAGGATGAGATCCCAACCGACCTTTACTCCAGTCTTAGCTGCAAATGCAGTCCCAGCAACAACCACTCTGCCGATCAGTTTTTGAAGACTGTTCCACACAGGCTAGAGTTTCCTAGACATACAAGACAAACAGAAATCCATGCACAGGCTTAGGCTTAACTCTATAGTAAGAATTTCTCCTGAGTGGAAATGCCTAAAGGTTTTCTTTGTGAAGAGCTTTGAGTATTTTGAATGTGGATTTTCTAAAACATGAGGAAATTCATCAAGAAAACATTTTTAAATAAAATAATCAGAGCTGGGAGAAGTGACATAAAACTTCAGTCTAAGCGCCCTGGAGGCAGAGGTAGGAAAACAACCAAAGGTATATAATGGTCCCTGTCTAAATAAAATAAACCAACAGGGTATTTCCCAAATACCCTATAGTTCCCGGACTGAAAACTGAACACCCCATAGTTCCTGCCGCAGGGTCTGCAAATTTCTCTTGCTTTCAAGGCTGGGCATGTGAAGATGAGCATGCTGTCACAGCTTGGAGAGAAGCCTGACCAAGAAGAGGGAGTACTCTAGGCAGATAAGACAAGTCTTAGAACCCACCATCAACTTGCCATCTCTGCACAGTGTCTAGAGAGCTGAGACAGGTCAGCACAGTGGCTAGAGGACAGAGGAGAGAGGTGGGGTAAGGGACACGGTGTGAGCAAGAAGCTGGGATCTGGGAAATGGACCCAAAGAATCTGTTCTGACAAGGACAGAGTAGCAGTCATTCTGAGTGATGGGTATGCCCTACAGGCTCACTTGGAGCCATCCCTACTGTGTACAAGAGTTATTAATTACATGAGCTATCCCTGATATGCAAAGTGTGGCTTTGTTTAGGAGACAATGATTCTGAAGTTGTTCTAGTTGAAGTGCAAGGCATCTTAACATCTTTCCTTTTAATAGTATGTCAAAGAAAGAATTCAGATAGTTTCAGGTCCAAAAGATATTGAGTGCTGGCAATTGGCTAACTATGGTGCCTATTAGCATACTGAAGTGTCCCCTGGCCTTCACTCCCACTCAGCACATGTGGCTTTTCTCACATCACACCCCCAAACTTCTCCAGCTCATGGGCTTCCTTCTCCTGGTTCTCATTCCTATATAACCTGCCAGTCCAGCTGTGTGCCCTGCTCTTCTCTTCCCCTCTTCTCTTCCTCTCTAGCTCTCTCCCTCTCTCCTCTCATGGCCGTTCATTCTGGCCATGCTCAGTGTGCTGCTCCCTCCCTGGCCATGCTCAGTGTGCTGGCCATGCTCAGTGTGCTGGCCATGCTCAGTGTGCTGGCCATGCTCAG
>NW_022196905.1:97937907-97941279 GCF_008632895.1 Mastomys coucha
TGCTCAGTGTGCTGGCCATGCTCAGTGTGCTGGCCATGCTCAGTGTGCTGGCCATGCTCAGTGTGCTGCTTTCTCTCCCTGGCCATGCTCAGTGTGCTGCTTTCTCTCCCTGCTCTGGACTCTTCTAGATGCTTCTGACTATGTTCTCCCTCACATCTACAATAAAAACCTTCCTCAAACACTTCATACAGAAAGTAAGCATTCAATACACTGACATAGATATAAATGTAGATTTTGATATAGCTATATTAGATAAATAGAAGATAGATAGATAGATATAAATATGTACATACACACACATATACCATATTCTATTTTCTCTACATTTCTGTATGTTAAAAGAAGTTGTATTTAAGATGTAGAGAGAAGGAAAAGAACTCTTCACAAATGCAAAGACCTTTCATTTAATGCTGTTAAAATTTGGAAATGGCCAGGCCTGGTTGTACTTGCCTTTAATCCCAGCACTGGAGATGCAGAGGCCAATTTTTATGAGTTTGCACTCAGCCTGGTCTACACAGTGAGATCTAGGCATGGCTGTATAGTGAAACTGTTTCAAAAAGAGAGAGGAAGAAAGAAGAAAAGAAAGAAAGAAAGAAAGAGAGAGAAAGAAAGAAAGGAAGGAAGAAAGAAAACATGGAGTCAGCTGCTAGTGTAGGGAGTTCCAGCTCTTTGATATGTTCATGGTAGGCTGCCCCACCCTAGTGAATGGCTTCCACACCCATGCCCATAAGGGCACCATTCAGTGGCTTAAAGGGTTATGAAGAAAGAAAAGGCTGAGTACTCACATGGTGGTGTCCAACCATCCATAACTCTAGTTCCAGGGAATCCAGCGCCCTCTCCTGACCTCTGTAGAAGCAGGCATGCACATGGTACACAGACATAAATGCAGAAAAAAACAATAATACACATAAAATACAAATAAATATATAGCCAGGTGGTGGTGGCACATGCCTTTAATCCCACCGCTCAAGAGGCAGAGGCAGACAGATTTCTGTGACTTTAAGGCCAGCCTGGTCTACAGAGAGAGTTCCAAGACAGCCAGAGAAACACAGTGAAATCCTATCTAGAAAAACAAAAAGAAAGAATAAATCTTTCATATATATATATATATATATATATATATATATACATATATATATATATACACACACATATATATGTGTATATATATGTGTATATATGTATATATATATATCACAAATGAGAGTTTAATACATAATCATTTGCATAAGCTAAATCATGAATGGATTCAGTCAGCAATGAAGCAACTGTCTATTTCAAATTCTATTCCAAACCTTTGATCACAAAGTGGCAAAGATAAGAAAGCACTAATGTTTTGGGCCTTGAAAATCTTTGGAGAAGAGCCAAAAGCAAACAAAAAAAATGAAGATTAATTTGAGAGAATCCCTTGAGGCATGAAAGAAATGACAAACAGCAGTATCCTTTGGATTGAGGAGTTGTGGACACTAATCCCAAGAAGATGTTGTGTGAGAAACATGGCTGACAACAAGAGTTTCCAGGGAAGGGAATCTCAAATCTCTGTGCCCTCAGATGGACACCAGACGGCAAAAGTCCTAAGGGAGCCACACAGCAAAAATAGATAACATAAGTTAAGTCTCGTAGACAGAGGCAGCTTCCAGATGTGCTGGTGTGTGAAGGATCATACCCAACTCCTTCTCTTCTGTAAGAGGGGTGCAGATCCAGATGGAATGACCATTAACCATGTGACTTCACGCCCAGGTGCCCACATGGCTTCCTTTGTCCTTCACCACTTGCTTCCCCAACAGTATCTGTAAAGAAGCCTTTTATAATTTTTAAAAAGTGTATGCTGATCTTGAGTGGATGGGCAGACGCAGCGTTTAGCAATTGCCAGGTCTGCACAGGAGAGGAGGGGCTCTCGGGTCCAACTCACTTGGCATCAACCACACACAGCAAGGCCACAGTGAGAGTCAGCTCTGCACAGGGAGCAGCTTCATAATGGACAGGAAAGAAAATTCTCACATTCTGCCTTGACTCCAAGCTTTGAGACTAGGATAAGAAAATTAGGGCAACTATGACTGTTGTAGCTATGGCAGAAAGCAAACTTCAGGAGGAATTTTAGAGCTGTGAAGACATTTTTGTATGATTCTGCTATGTCATTAGTCATTTGTTCCATAAAAGCTACGCCACCAAGAGGGACTCCTCAGGTTGAAAGACTGAATTTAGAAATTTGGGAAAAGCATGTTAATGGAAATGCATTAATGTATAACCTTTACTTAAAGAAGGTATAGGAAGTCTCTGTAACGAGCCAGGAAGGCGGACTGGTCAGTTCCAGGAACAAGATAGCGGTCAGCTATTAAGAAGATAACATTGCCCAGAATAAGGAACAGGATAGCGATCAGTCATTAAGAAGACAGGGTTAACCAAACCACATTCCTCTAGACAATGGGTGTGCAAAATGACTTCCTCGTGATCTGGCTCAACTAGGTAGTGGGTTCTTTTAGAATTTTCTATTGTTCTCATGCTATGTATCCTTGGTCACCCCATCACCCCCCTTGGGTTGTGGTTTTTCCTTTTAAATACCCCTCACTTCTTGTGTACGGGGTCGAACCCCTCTGGCCTGCCAGGCTATGAGTTCGACCTCAGATCTGACCTGAATAAACCTCATGTGATTGCAGCAAGTTCTGTCTCTTGTGAGTCATTGGGTGGTTGCGTCATCCCGAGACTTGAGTAAGGATCTGGGGGTCTTTCAAGGTAAACTACGATTGTAAGGTAACAAACGATAGAGTAGCTTGAATGGGTTAAATAAGTTATGAGCTACTCAGGAGATAAGTCAAAGCTTATGGTCTAGGCATTTAATAATAACTAATTAGTTTTAGAATCATCATTCCAAGAGCAGGGCCTAGAAAGAAGAAAGACAGAGGTTTTTGTTTTGGTTTGGTTTGGTTTTTACTAATGGCACCCAACTTGGGGCATAGAATCCAAACTTAGTAAAGTCCTTGGTTAGAAGCAGTGCTGTTGTGTTTGTCACTGAAGGTCAGGTATTAACTTAGTCAGAAATCCAAATCTGAACAGAGCAAACAAAGCCTCCAAGTTTCAGATGGCTCCTAGTTCGGCTCCTTTAAACGGTGCTTAGCAACCAAGGCCAGGTGCAGGAGCAGCTGCAGAGGGAGAGGGAAAAAAATGGCACTTTTAGAAAATAACAGGAAAACTGGTGCTTTTAAGAAGCCTTTACTGAGTAGAAAGAGAACCCAGTAAGCATTTCGCAAAGCTGTTTCCTCATTGGGTGGGAGGCTAGGAGAGGAGGGAAGGTGAGCTGGAGGGACTAATGCTGGCCTGACACCTGCTGGAGGCCTGAGGAACCACCAAGTGGAGGAGACAACTTCCGGCGGG
>NW_022196905.1:97941295-97958497 GCF_008632895.1 Mastomys coucha
CAGAACCAGGAAACCACTCCCAGTTTATAGAGGAAGGAGACACGCCTTCCCCAGGGAAGGAAGACACATGGGCAGGTGAGTGACCTCAGGAGGTGTGAGCTAAACAAAGAAGAGACACTGAGAGAAGACAAGACAAATACAGAACAGCGAAGCTTCTGAGTGAGTAAGAAATGGAAACCATTAAGCATGTGACTTCACGCCCAGGGCCCACATGGCTATGTGGTTATGTTTAAATGTTAAAAAAAGGAAGGAGACTGGAAGTAGAAAACCTATAGACAGGTAGAAAGAATTTAAAACTAATAAAATTAAAGGGAATAAAGATGAATAAGATGAACAAATCAGTAGCATGGAGCTTTTGGATGTATAACGCCATCTTAGAGGGCTTAAAGACAGAGGCAGAAGAACAGACAGGTGGCTTTGGATGTCATATAACACCATCTTAGAGGGCTTAAAGACAGAGGCAGAAGAACAGACAGGTGGCTTAACAGGTGGCACATTACCAATTATGATCATAATTACTATTATTACTATTATTATTATCATCATTATTATGCTGGAATTTATTATCCTGATCTTAATCACCATAATAGTTTTTAATACCTTCTTTAAAAATAGGGCTTTCAAGATACAGACCTTAGAAGAAAAATTAGAACAACAAAAGGAGAAATATAAAACCAGAGTCAGGCCATAGAAGAAAAATTAGAAATAATTATAAATAAAATTGAGGTAGATGCTAAGATCGAGACAAAAGAAATAAGGTTAAATATAATGAAAATCAAAGTAAGCCAAAGGCTGTTAGAAAACAACCTTAGTTTGTCCGGTTGATATACAATAAGTGCCAAGAGACAATGGCTGCCCTCAGGAAGAATTTAGATGGTACCCCACAGAAAAGAAAGATTTAAAAAAATTATAAGGATTCAACTATAATGATGTCCCTAAAGATTTTAAGAAAACTCAAACTGTCAAATGTTTTAATTGTGGCAAGCAAGGTCATTTCAAAAGGACTTGTGGGCAAAGCATTCCTAGAAACAACTTTTTTCTAGAGAAAATCCAATAAAAAGGCCTTATCCTTCTAGAATACGCAAGTATGGCAAAGGTCAGCACTGCACTAGTGAATGTAGAGCAACAAGAGACAAATAATGTAACCCCTTCTCAAGAAATGACCCGAGGCCCCAATATCAAATTCAGGTCAGCCATCTCAGGTCAATGGTGGAAACTCATCCTCAGAACAATTATACAGCACCGCTCTGGATATAAATGTTAATAACCCAGATACCTAAAAAGAATGACTTCAATAGATACAACAGAAAACTCAACAGAGACCAAAAGCCTAATGAATACAGGAGCAGATACAAGAAAGAGATGCTTAATAAACAAAAAGGAATATGAAATCGCCCAGAGACAGATAAAAAATGTTGCATCGGGTGAAAGAATATGTTTTTGTTTCCACAAGAAAAGAAAAACTATGAATTCCATACAAATTAATAAAAAGTCAGATTTGACAGGGGAAGACTCCCTGAAGATCTTAGCTGCAGAGAGAGAGAGAGAGAGAGAGAGAGAGAGAGAGAGAGAGAGAGAGAAAGAAGAGGAAGAACAAAAAGTACACACTGACCCCCTACATGAGAATAGCTTTGAGACAGGCTGTGGGGAGCCGCAGCTGCCACCCTATATATATATATATATATTGAACATCTGGTCTCTGGCCAGAGCAGAGAGCATTGATAATCAAGCCCTTAGTTGGAGAAGCTGAGTGCCTCCAGTTTGTGATGCAAGCTGGTATGATTTTCCCACAGCCTACTTTGCCACGTAGCTGATGTTGATTGGGACCAGGGAAAGTATTTAACCTGCAAAGGCTGGGGGTTGAAGAGAGGGATTATTAGGATTATTGAGATTAGTAAGAAGAAGTAAAAATGAAGGTTCCTGAATAAAACCTGCTTGGAGAAGAGCTCGTTGTTGCCTCCTTATTTCCGCTGGATAGAAAGGCGGCCGACAACAGGCTAAGACATGAAAATGTCTACAGTCCAGAACTTGAGCTATGCATAGCCAATATATCTTATTGGCTACAGAGTCCTCAAGACTTATCATACTATCCTTTCAACTGGCATAGATAGAAATTTATGTTACAGTTCAGTTATATAATCCAAACTAACTCGTAAAGAAAGACCTCTACCCTAACCTGTTTAAACAGAGAGCAGAAAGTCATCTTTAGATCAATTATGCACCTGCATATTCCATACAGATGTTAATGCAGAAATGTGTATTACCTCTGAAAGCTTCTATGTTCACATAAGAGAGGGGGGAGAGGGAGAGGGAGAGAGAGAGAGAGAGAGACCAGACTAGCGGCTCTGGCAAGATTCCCCCTTAGGAATGCTGAGCCATATTGTTCCAGCATTCTGCCTGACCCTACTCAGACCGCCTTAATAGCTGTTTCATCAGAACTTGCTTCTAGGACAGCTTCAACGAAAGCTGCTGATCCCAGACAACCTTAATTGGTCCAATCTTACAGACTGACTCAATCAGGACTTCACTTCAGCCTGAACTTTCTCAGCTTGCAGAGACTGAACAATAATTGTTACAGCTAGCTTTCTTAAGACTTGACCATTTTCCCAATCCTTGGGGCCCCCAACAAAGAAAAATAATGCCCCAAGTCAGCAGGAAACAATTTTAATTCACCCAGAGGTGAGGTGGATGGTTTTTAGGTCATTCTATGGATGTTGAATGTTTGTGGTCACTTAAGGGGGTGGTAACAAATTGTAACAGTCTTAGATCATGAAGGAAACAAAGTAACAGAGGTTAGGCTCAGGGATTTCTCTCTTTTTCTTTATTCTGTCCTTCTCTCTCTCTCCTACCTAATGTTAGGGAGAAAGCAGGGAGAAGAGATTAAAAAGAAAATGGAAAGATATAGGGGTAATATAGAAATAATAGAAAAAAAGAGTGTATTACTAAATCTACTCTTACACCAAAGAGTATTAACAAGCCCAAAGTCTTATACTGGTATAGATCTTTGTATATTGATACAAAATTAAGGTTATATTTTGCTACAACATACTAAATACTGGGTCTGTTTGAAGTATTGTAACTATGTAGTTCCTAAAAATGCAATGTTAAGTTCTAGTCCATTTAAAATCTGCTATCACCTACTGTTTAGGATAAAGAAGAAATGCAAATTAGTAGTCAGACAATCAAACTCATGGTCATCTTATATACTAGTCTAGGTTTTTTACTAGACATAGTAATATGTTTTCTAATATGAAATATGTAATATGAAAACATAGAAATGTTTTCAAAGTTGACCAGATAGTTCATAACTAAAAACTAACAATCCATATATATTATAGACAGATTATCTTAAAAAGCTTCAGGGATCCACAGAATATGGCATTTAGAGATGCTTTATCATTAAAATCATTTTTTGACAATGAGACAGATCTGTTCCTGGCAGTACCCTCATTCTATGTCAAAGATGTTGAGCACCTGGGGCTTTTGTTGTTGTTGTTGTGGTGGTGGTGGTGGTGGTGGTGGTGGTGGTGGTGGTTTGGTTGTGGGTTTTGTCATTGCTTCTTTGTTTGGAGGTTCTATTTGCTTGGTTTGGTTTTGAAGCAGAGTCTTATTATGTAGCCTGGACTGGCCTGGAACTCAATCTATACACCAGAATAACCTTGAACTCACAGAGATCCATCTGCATCTGCCTCCTGAGTGCTAGAATTGAAGGTGTGTGCTGCCCTGACTTTTTTTTTAATTCAACAAACAATTAAAAATTAGCTCAAATTCTAATGGTATAAAATGTACTGTATCCCAGAAACGTTCTGTATCTCAGAAGAGCAACTGTAATTACTGGTTTCTTATAGAGTCACAATCCTCTAGTCATATCAGATGTACTTATAAGCATTGACAAAGAGCACTTGCGGAGGTATTAAGAAACATGAATGTTCTCAGGAGCTAGAGAAATGGTTCAGTGGTTAAGAGTATGTGTTGCTCTTGCAGAGAACCCAAATTCAATCCCCAGCACCAGTATTAGGCAACTCACAGTTGTCTGGAACTGCAACTCTAGGTCATCAGACAGGAAACAAGTCTGGCCATCTAGGCAGCTAGGAGATCTACATAGCAAAGATATTGCCAGAGTTGTTTTAAACATACCAGCATTGTTCTTTTCCAGGTAGTTGTTACTTGGGGTCATCTTGTCCACATGGCAAAATTGTTTTTCCTGATAAGAGCACAGGACTAGGATTAACGCTGGACTAGGATTTTACGAATGTTTGTAACCCTGTGCTGCTCCCTGGAACTGCCAGTTAGAAGTAAGGCTCAGGTATGGGAATCTTAAGTCAGTGCTGTGTCCTTTGCCATGGGAATGCTGTCTAATGGCAGGTTAGTCCTGATGAATAATTAATTACATTCTAGCATCCTGAATCCAGCTCATTTCTAACAAGCCTGGTTATATGGAAGGCTGTGCTCCTTGTATGACTTTGTCTCCTAATTAATCTATTATTAAGTACTTTATAATATCAATTTTATTCTTTTTCTTCTATATCAAATAAGATCAGGCAAGATGCACAAGTAAGAAAATAAGGGGTCAACAAGATGGTTCAGTGGGTAGAGGTGCCTGCCACCAAGCCTGGGGGCCTGAGTTCAACCCCTAGAACCCACACATGAAGGAAGGGAGCCAACTCCTGAAAATTGTCTTCTCATTTCCATGTGCCATGGCATATGTGTGTGCACATGCACATATGTACACACACATGCACATACAAAATAAATAAACTATATACAAAAGAAAAGGTGATATGACAGAGATATTCGATACATACTTTAAATATCTTTTAATAATATTGCTGAAGAATTGTTTGAAGATTAAGAAGGTAAGCAAAGAAGTAAGAATCTTCCTTTTTTAAGACAAAATAAAATATAATAAGATAAAACATAATATGGCTGTCTCCTGAGAGGCTCTGCCAGAGCCTGACAAATACAGGGGTGGATGCTCACAGCCAACCATTGGACTGAGCTCAGGGTCCCCGATGGAGGAGTTGGAGAAGGAACTGAAGGAGCTGAGGGGGTTTGCAGCCCTGTGGGGGGAGCAGCAGTGTCAACGAGCCAGACTCCCCTCCCCTGGAGCTTCCAGGGACTGAACCACCAATCCAAGAGTGAGCATGGAGGAACCCATGGCTCTGGCCATACATGGCAGAGGATGGCCTTGTTGGACATCAGTGGAAGGAGAGGCCCTTAGGCCTAAGGGGATTTGATGCCCTAATATAGGGGAATGTCAGGGCAGGAAGGTGGGAATGGGTTTGGGGGGAGCACCCCTCATAGAGGCAGGGAAAGGGGAGACCTGGAAAAGGGATAACATTTGAAATGTAAATAAAGGAAATATCCAACAAAAGGGAAGAAAAAGAAAGAAAGAGAGAAAGAGAGACAGGAAGAAAGAAAGAAAGAAAGAAAGAAAGAAAGAAAGAGAGAGAGAAAGAGAGAGAGGAGAGAGAGAAAGGAAGAAAGAAAGAGAGAGAGAAAGGAAGAAAGAGAGAAAGGAAGAAAGAGAGAGAGAGAAAGGAAGAAAGAAAGAGAGAGAGAGAGAGAGAGAGAAAGAAAGAAAAAGAAAGAAAGCAAGTAGGCTCGGCCAGCAACCATGGGGAGCAAGCGGAAATATGTTCCTTCTGCATCAGCTCCTGCCTCCAGGTTCCTGCCCTGTTTTAGTTCCTGTCCTTCCTTCCTTCAGTGGTGGACTACAATGGGGAAGTGTAAACTCAATAAACTCTTTCCTCCTTCCCCCTCAAAAAAAGATAAAACAAAAACGATCACATTGAAATTGGATAATGCAAACCAACAGAAGGAAAAGAGGCCAAGAGAAGGCACAAGAATCAGAGACCCACTTGAACCCACACTTAGGAATCCCATAAAATACTAAACTAAAAGCTACATCTGCTGGGGACCAGTGCAGATTGATGCTGGCCCTGTGCTTGGTGCTTTAGTCTCAGTGAGCTCATAAGCATCTTGCTCAGTTGATTTAGAGGGCCTCGTTCTCCTGGTGTCCTCATCCCCTCTGGCTCTCCCGTCTTTGCACCCCTTCTTCTGAGGGGTTCACTGAGTACTGACAGGAGGAATTTGATGAAGACCTCCCATTTAAAGCTGACTGATCCAAGGTCTCTGCACACTGTCTGGCTGTGGGCTGTCTGTGTTCCTATCTCCTGCAGGAGGAAGCATCTCTGATGCCTGCTGAGCAAGGCATTCATCTGTTGAGTATGAACTAAAACTCTTTATGAAAATCATCTCTCCAAAGAAAATTCTAACACATGAGCCATAAGGTCAATAAGCCTTAATGTTGTCCTGCAAAGCTATGCTAAATTTAAAAACCACAAGTTTAAAAAGACAAATATTAGTGATATCATTTATATGAGACACCTGGAGCAGGAATGGGAGTTGTAGTCTAAAGGGTGTGATGTTTCTGTTTGGATAAACACAAATTCTTCAGTGTGCACAAATGTGTGAACAAACCAGGTGTCTCTGCATTAGTCACTTTAAATTGTAACATGGAAAACTCTATGCTCTAGACTTGGATTTCTCAAAACCCACTTTAATAAGGGTTCTTAAACATTTCAACCTCCCTTCTAGCCCACTACCCACCAGAGGTAGTAAAAAAGAAAGGTTAGTAGAAAACAGTGTTACGGACCTGTTTAGAAATAGTTCTTTGGAGCTAATCAGTGTTGTCATTAGTCCAGTCCATTCGGCAATCAAATCAGCAATGGCAGTTCAATCCAGAAGAAACTGTGAGGCTCTGCTAACCAGTCAGAGTCCACAGAAGTAGCCAGAACTTGCCAGAATATCACGAGAAGTTCTTTGAAGAGTTATTCTCTATGAAGTCACAAGTGAAGATCAGCAGCCTGCTACAAGGTCAACCAGTGCTGGAGCCTCCTCCCGCTGTCTGTGGGGTCATGTTTATACTCTTTCTAAACATCAAGCATCCTCTCATGTGTCTGCTTCAGCAAAATATCCTTTCACGTGTCTGCCCCAGAAAAGCTAAGTTTCCAAAGAAACCAGAAATTTCCACTTCACTATGCCATACACACACACACACAAATTACTATAGAGAGAAAAACAATCACCCCAAAAGCCCTGTGTTCTCAGAACAAAACCTTTGGAATTTAGACCTCTATGGAGAGATTGAAAGCTGATTTGGATCCATTAGTATCTGCAGAAGGAAGGCCATATTCCAGCCAGAGAGCACTATGAGCTGTAGAGCGGCTTCTGCTGGCTTCTGGAGCTGCCTCATCACTAACTGCATCTATGCTCTGAACAGCTTTTGGCCTGGGATCACAACAGGTAAATTGGGCAATTTTCCAGTTAGCAACATTTTTTTCCTGTTGGTTGATTCTACTCAATAAATAGATCCGTTTAATTTGTTAAGAATACTAATAAAATATTCTTTTGATTGATGTTGAATATTTACTTCTAATCAATGTGGATATATTAGGGAAAGCTAAAATAAACTTTCTTCTATCCCCAGTTATTTAGATGAACCCTAATTCCTACTAGAAAATGTATGACAAGAGAAATTTTTCTACAACTATTCCAACCTTTTGTAATCATTTACTACTGCCTACACTACTATTATCTAATAATACCACATTATGATGGATCTATTATACACAAAAATTTTAAATTAAATCTTTAGACTTTTTAAGTGATAACTATGCCTGGCAGGTGTCTTAGTTAGGGTTCCAGTGCTGTGATGCAACACCATGACCAAAAGCAATGTGGGAAGGAAAGGGTTTAATCGGTTTATGCTTCCATGGCATTGTCCATCATGGGAGGAAATCAGGTCAGGAACTCAAACATGGCAGGAACCCGGAGGCAGGAGCTGGAACAGATGCCAACGAGGCATCTTACTGCTCACTGGCTTGCTCCTTGTGGCTTCCTCAACCTGCTTTTTTATAGAACCTAGGACCACAGCCCAGGGATGGCACCACCCACAATGGGCTAGGCCATTCAATCACTAAGAAAATGCTCTACAGTCTTGCCTATGGCCCAGCGTCACAGAGGCAGTTTTTCAAATGGGTTCCCTCCTCTCCGATGACTCTAGCCTGTGTCAAGATGACATAAAATTAGACAGCACATCAAAGTTTTAAAATAATTATCTATACTGTGTATAGCTAACTATGTCTAATTGTGGACTTTGTATCATTATATACCTTCCCTTTAGAACTCATACATTTTCTCTAGGAAAGAGTTAGTTTGAAATACCTTGGACTGCTCACAATTAACAGAAGCCAGAAAAGAGGAAGTATTTGTAATAACAAGGTACGTGACAAAAATTTTGTGACCACATATTATTTGACCACAAATCTGAAAAAGCCACAAGGTAAACCATCTATGGAGACATCTGTCTTCCCTGTTAACTCGAGCAGGCAAGCTCATGGCTGCTGACTATTTCTAACATAGCTACAGATGCAAGACTTCCTGTCTCCTCTGCTCACCCAGGTCACGTTGTGAATGTAGTTAATGTTACCTATGCCTTCCCTTGTGGGAGGGCAGAGCTACTTTTATCTGTATGTATAGCATATAGGTCTACAACTTGTCTGTAATAATATAAGCAGCACAGCTGGAAAGCAAACCGTCTTCTGCGTATAGGCGGCATGTTATCTGTAGTCAGTCTGGAAGAATGTCTACAAGTTCTTTGCCTTTCCTTCCCTCAGGAAAAAACCTTAGTTCCTCACCTAGTAAGTATAAGTTTTAATAATCTATTTTAATGATTTGGTTACAATTGGTGCAAGAGAATCCACCTCTGAGGCAAAAAATTACACCAGTCTTCTACCCTGAGGACATGCTGGCTTCGTCCTGGAGAAAGCAGCCTCCTTCGCAGCCCGCGGAGGTGCCCTAAGGAGAGAGCAGAGCCTCCGGTCTGCAGCCCGCGGAGGTGGCCTAAAGAGGGAGCCGAGCCTCCGGTCTGCAGCCTTAGCCACCCAGTAGTGGTTCTGGAGACTCCAGGCTGCGCCAGACACCTCTCAACTGAAGCCACAAGAGCAAGCTTGGGAGCAGGTGAGATGGCTAACAGCACTGACTGCTCTTCCAAAGGTCCTGAGTTCAAATCCCAGCAACCACATGGTGGCTCACAACCACCCAGAATGAGATCTGACGCCCTCTTCTTGTGCATCTGAAGACAGTTACAGTGTACTTATTTATAATAAGAAATCTCTGGGGCACAGTTATAGTTGCATGAAGGAACAACAGATCCGGCCACTCTCTTCATCGAGTGTTTAAGAGAAAGCTGTCACCAAAACAGACCAGACTGCAGGCTTTTTTCCAACATCGCACTATGACCTTTTAAGCTAACAAAACAAAAAGAGTAATTCAAAAGTTCTCTTAGTGGAGGCTAGAACAGGCTCAGCAGTTGAAAGCACTGGCACTCTCCCAGAAGACCCTGGTTCAATTCCCTGCATCCACACAGTAGTTCACAACCATTTGTATGTAACTCTAGTTCCAGGGGATCCAAAACCCCCCTCTGGCCTCCATGAACACTAGGCATACATGTGCTGTACATGTAGCTGAAACACCATACACATAAGAAAATAATGTTTATAGTGTTTTTGAGTTCCACTTTGGTCTGACATTTTTTCTTTGTTATTTTTTAATCTCACTATGTAAGCCAGGCTGGCAAAGAGCTGATAATCCTCCTGCCTCTACCTCCAAATCCTGGGATTAAGGACAGGCACATAAGTCATGTCCAGCAATGTTTTACTTTCTTTATGCGTATATTAAATGAAGACCTTTGAAGAGCTCCAATATGGGCAAATCCTGCACTAGAGCACAGATGTCACTCCCTGAGCACATGGGGACAAACACATCCCTAGGTCATTCTGATCTCCTTGGATGGTATTTACAAAAACTGATATGACGAGATAAAGGACTTGTGCCACTTGGTTTCCTGAGTGGTTCTTAAATCATGGTCACTAGTTTTCAGCTTTTTAAATTGTTATAACAACATTTTATCACTTAGTGATAACAAACCAGGAAAAAGACCATATTTCTAAACCATTACAGAATCCAAGAACTCTCTATATCTATATTAGTTTAGTTTGGCAAACATTTGTTCAACTATGTTGAACAGAAATTCAACAGAAAGAATTCAACACACACGAAATACAAATTGTGTGTGTATGCTTATTCTCCAGAAACTAAAGATCCAGTATGTGTTGTACTCTTTCATGTGCCTCTGTGTGCACACAAGAGAACAATGTGGCAAAGCTGGTTCTCTTCATGAGATGGGTAGTTGTTCTCTTCCTCCACTTGTGGATCCCATGGATTCAACTCAGGTTGTCAGGGTTGGCAGCAAAGGCCTTTACCCACTGAGCCATCGCACCATTCCCAGACCCAGTAATTCTAAAAGTAAAGTGGTTACCAGGCATAGTGGTGCACCTCAGTGATCCTACCAGTCAGGAGGATCACAAGTCTGAGGCTAGCCTGGACTACATAAAAAGACCATGCGGATAGATAGATAGATAGATAGATAGATAGATAGATAGATAGATAGATAGATAGATGGATGGATGGATGGATGGATGGATGGATGGATGGATGGATGGATGGATGGATGGACAGACAGGTAGATAGATAGATAGATAGATAGATAGATAGATAGATAGATAGATAGATAGATAGATAGATGGATGATGGATGGATGGATGGATGGATGGATAGCAAGAATCAGTGCCAGGCTGACATGCAGAGATCCTTCGAGATAAACTAAAGCTTTGGGTGAGAGGGAAAGAAGATTCCAACAGAATCCAGAAATCCAGACGCCAAGGGGGAGTGACAGCAGTCAAGAGTGAGGAGCATGCACACATTAAGGGAGAAGAGGGAAAAAGGACTAGCCAGGGAGCCTCCATAGCCTGGGACAGCCAGACTCCCCTCAGCCTAGAACAGCAGCCAGACCCAACAAGAACATGAAGTGCCAGTTACTTAGGAACTTTGGAGAGAGGTGAATCGTTAGGTGTGAGAAGTAGCCCACAGTCCTTCCCTGCCTAGCAGACTAAGGGCAGCTAGGCAAGGAAAGGAGAGCAGAGGAAGAGAAAGGAAAATAAAGACTTTAGATGAGACACTAATCCCTGAATCAACTCTGCTTTGCAACTTAAAACAACCGTGGGCTCTTGTGTGGTGAAGTTCCCTTGGGTGTGCCCTCCCTCCAGCCTCCAGTGGGTTGAATCAGACCTTGCTCTCCCACAGCCTGCTAGCCCACCTAGGGTGGAGTCTGCTGACTTAGGTCAAGTCTATTATCCTGTGACATCTGCAGCTTCCTACAAGGAGCCACCACCTGCTGAGCGGCTGAGCCTGTTTTCCTGATCCTGACAAGGTGACAAGATCCTGGCATAGTGGGGGATGGGTTCCCCCCTTTATAAACTCAGACTCATAAGTAAACCTTGGGCCTCAATCAGAAACGTGTCTTGGTCTCATTCTTCTCTCGCTGTCCACCCATTCAACCCCAGCTTTCCTTTCAGGAACCCAGTAACCCGTGGCCACTAGCGGCTACACTTGGGGTTTATTCCTACAAACTAAGATCCATCTTTCTAAATTTATACTGACAGCAAGATGCAAAACTTAAATTGTGGGGATTTTTCCCCTATCATTTCTCTAACCATATGTATTTAATACATCATACATATTCACATTAATGAAAGCATTATTCAGGTTGCCCATGTGAATAAAAACAAGATTGTAAATGAAACATTCCATTTCTATCATGAAAGAAAATGACTATGAGTTGTAGCCTTTCCTCTAAAAATCTCCCTCAGATCTATTTCTCACTATCTGTGCCACGCTGACAGCATTAGCATTAGCAGAGTGTAGTATGCGTTTGGCAGCCCGACAAGAGATCTGACCACACACAGCTAAGTTCTCACTGCTTATAAGGGCCTTGCAGCGTAGACTGGTTCTGCACCTCTTACAAACGCATGCTGGTGGAAGTTACTAACACACTCTACCAATCCAGGAATAATAAGCCAAATGTTATTAATGTTTCATCATGTTCCAGTCCCTGTAGGAAGTTTTGTATTATTTTATTCAGTTCCTCCAGCACTCCCTTAAGAGAGGTGGTTTTGGTATTTTTCTTTTTCATTCTTTTTTTTTTTTTTTCAGAGTTAGGAACTTAAGGTATATACAGCTGATAAAATTTTCCCAATATTAACTGCCTGTAAGTGATGGAGAAACAGCTTGATAAAGTTGTGTCGCAGCTTTGGGTACAACTGCTGATTTCATGCATACACATTCAAGAAGGGAAAAGCAGCAAGCCTATCCAGAAATGACGCTGAGAAACGTAAGCCATTAAGTGGAGAAGAGAAGATGGAGACTCCATCAGAGGCTTCACATGTGCAGACACGCCAGCCAGGAGAGCTACAGTGCAAACAGACAGACAGACACACCAGCCAGGAGAGCTACAGTGCAAAGAGGCTGTAAAGGGAATATGCTGACTTGGCAAGAGACACAGAGACAAAGACCTCTTTGACTGCCAAAGCACAGTGGAGAAGAAAGAGGCTGGACTTCCATCCTAGATGGGCAAAAGCTAAAACTGTCCCAGAGAGTCCATATCTGCCTGGTGAGCAGCTAAACTCTCTGCAGAAGGGTTCTCCATTACCTGCTGATAAACCAGAGTCTGGCATGCTAAGTCCAACCAAACAAAGGTTCACAGAGGCTTGGTTCTGCATTTACTTTGAGAAATTCAACCATTTTATCTGAGGAACCAGGCTAAGCACACCAAGGCAAGGCCCTTTTGAAACTTCAAATCTTCTTAAGCTGTATTAGATTTGTAAACAATGAGAGTTAGCTAGCTATATGTGGGCTGATCTCTTAATGGACGCTTGCATATCAGTGCCTTAGTGTACAAGTAGGATCATGAAAAGTACCTAGTGGAGTAATGATCAGTACCCCAGGGCCTAGCACTTTGTGAGGGCTTGGCAAATGTTTCACAGTGGTACCACTATGATGGGAGCATGAAGAGCCATTGTATGACCCCAAGGAAAACAAATTCATGCTCTCTATAGGTTATTTACACTTAAGTGCCCTGTGCCTAGCTCCTGGCAGACCCTTATACATGGCAGGCAGTCAACAACAAACATCTGTTAGATAAATAAAGGAAAGGAAGAAATGGGACTCAAAAAGTGGCTGCTTTTGCAGAGGACCTACCTAGGTCCTAGCATCCACATGGTAGTTCACAACCATCTGTAATTCCAGGTGCAAAGGCTCTGACGCCCTCTTCTGGCATCTTCTGGCACTGCACACGCATGGTGCCCATAATGGATGCACGCAAAACACTCACAGGCATAAATCTAAAATATTTTTTTAAGGAAAACAAGAAACAAATGAATCCCAGTTATGCCTTTGTTAGCATGGGGCCTCCAAAGCCCATAACGTCACATAGGCGAGCCTCACAGACCTGTTGCCAAGGCAACAGCCGCCATATTCCCAGAATCCTCCCACCTTTATCTGTGCTCCTCCCTCACTCTCTCTCCTCCTCTTCTCTGTCTGCTACTACCCTCTCTCACCCTCTCAATTAAACCACTTACACGTGGAACTGTTTGGGCCTAGTGTGTGGTATGTTCTGATGCGACCTGCCTTTCTAACACATCAGCCTTGATACTCAAGGATCAAGTGTTATTAAGTTTAACGTTATATGTGACCACCAACTAGAGACCAAGTATTCCAACCTATGAGCCTCGGCCATTCTCACTCAAACCACAAGAGGGCGCTCTATAAAAACAACCGAAACTCAGAGAGAAAGAAGAGTTCAGACCTTAGATCAAGAGAAAGTGTAGAATGAAATCATTTCAGAAACATATTTCCAAAAATCCCTTCACCCCATCCTGAGAGAATGGCTACATTCATTCATTCCATATCAGAAAATGACATAAACACTGCATCATAAAGGACCTCTGATTGTGAACTCTGCGATTCGTTCATAAATAAGAGACAAAAGATTATTTACGCTGATGACATTTGGAGAGTATTTGAAAGCAGTCAACCATGAGAGCTCACGTTGCAATTCATAAAATGCCCAAGGCCGTGATGGAAAAGCCCGTGCTTTCAGGACCATCCCTGTCTGCGTGCTTAGAGCAGACTTGAATGCCAATGAGCACGAGGGAGGGTCAAATAGATGCCCACATCCATCACAAGCCAGTTGGTTCAGATCCAACTCAAACATCAAACCAGGCTTTCTACAGGCTGGAACAGAGTGACAAATAGCCTATCTGTATTGGGGGTTGGGGGGGCAACACCAATGAGAGCAGACATCTATTTCTATAAAGATAGACTTTGGTGTCTGAAATAACGGGACATTTGGCAGGGTTGGCTCATAAAATGAGCATTTCATATACCAGTAGGCTATAATTGATACAATAAATCATTTTCTTTGTGCCCAGTGAATCTTTAGTTTTCCAAAAGACTCAGCTCGCAATTTAAAAGGGCCTAAATTGTTTTTGCCTTAAAGCCAGCTATCTGGAGAAATAACTTCATCGCAACAGCTGCAGCGTAACAAGCCAGCCTTTCTTCTCAAGACAATATGCATTGTTTTCTTCTAGAATCATGTGCTTTTCTCGTACCAGTTTTAAAGTTGGCAAAATTGGTTTTTAATTCTAAGAAGCACGGAGGTGGTTGCAGAGATGGCTCAGTGGGTTAAGCGCTTGCTGTGCTGGGTCTCTCACACAGAGATGAGAGGTGGAGACAGAAGACTGGCCTGGAAGATCAGAGGCCACCCAGCCTGGAATAGGCTGCGGCGGGGAGGGGAGGAGGGGACGGGGGAGGGGTGGAGGGGGGAGGGGGAGACGACACTGGTTAGTTTTTGTCAAGCTGACCCAAACTAGGAGTCACCTAGGACAAGGGCACCTCGCTGGGGAATTTCAGCAGCCTGGCTGCCCTCTGAGCAAGCCTGTGAGGCTTTCTCTTGACTGTTGATCCCTCTGAGCAAGCCTGTGAGGCACTCTCTTGACTGTTGATCCCTCTGAGCAAGCCTGTGAGGCGTTCTCTTGACTGTTGATCCCTCTGAGCAAGCCTGTGAGGCATTCTCTTGACTGTTGATGGGGGAGGGGCCACAGCGGATCTGTCGCGGTCGTCCTGGGTTCTATTAGAAAGCAGGCTGAGCAGGTTAGTTAGGTAAGCAGCGCTCTTCTGTGATTTCTGCCTCAGTTCCTGCCTCCAGGTTCCTGACTTCCAAGATAATAAACCTCTGAACTAAAATATGCTTTCTCCCTGATTTGCATTTGATCTTCCGGTTGATGACAGCAACAGAAAAGGAAATTGGAGCAGAGACCTTCCTCTGCTGTGCCGGGAGGACCCAGGAGAATGCCACTCAATATAGGTCGGATTAAGAGTCCTTTGTTCAAAACAGTGGGCTCAAGACAAATGGGACTCACAGAGGTAGGGTAGGGTTAATAAAGCCAAACCCCACAACCGCATCACCCCAGGTGTAGGCCAGGGGTGGGGGACAGAAGTTTTGAAAGTTTCAGTTCAGCGATTAAAACAGATTGGTTTTGTGCTGTAAAACAATGGGCCTCCGGAAGCTGCAGGTGTGACTGCGTGAAAAAGCTCTGTCTTCAGGATGTGGTTATTGTGGGTGGGGAGGCGGAGGAACGGGGACAAGCTTCTGGGAGAAGCAGATGAAGTAAGCTGAAACCAGAACAAAATGGAGTCACTCTGAGCAGCTCACATCAACAAATGAAGAGAAACAACTAAAAGTCCTCTGACCTCCACACAGGTTCCAAGAAATGTGTGCAAGTGCACACACACACACCACACATGCACACACACACACAAATACATATGCACACACACCACACACATATACACACCACACACATACACACACCACACACATACATACACACGTACACACACACCGCACACATACACACACGCATGCACACACATACACACACCACACACATACACACATACACATATACACACACCACACACATATACACACACAAACACACATGCACACACACAAATACATATGCACACACACCTCACACATGCACACATAAATACACATGGACACATACCACATACATACATACACAAACACACATGCACACACATACACCCACACCACATACCACACATATACACACATACACATATACACACATACACATAAACACACATGCACACACAGCACACATAGACATATACCACACACATGTATACACATACACACCATACACATATACATACATGCACACCACACACATATACATACACACAAACACACATACATACACATCTCACATACACATATACACACATACACATATACATATACACACCACACACACATATATATACACAAACATACATGCATGCATACCACACACATATACATACACACAAACACACATACACACACACCACACACACACACCACATACATATACACACATACACCACAAACACATACATACACACACAAACACATGTGCACACACACCACATACATATATACACATACACACCACACATATATACACACACCACACACATGCACACACACCACACAGATACATATGTGAAAATTGCTTCTCCAGTCAGGAAGGAGAGAATAGATAGGTAATAGGACTCTTCCATCTACTAAAGAACAGTGGTCAACCTGCCTCAGAGTCCCTGGTTCCTAAAGCTTCCATAACCATCTAAACCAGTGCCGCCATGAGAGCAGCAGCGTTCAAACACATGAGCCCACAGCACACATTCCACACCCAAATGATAACAATACCAAAAGGAAAAATAAAATCACCCAAATCTAGCACTCAGTCAAAATGGACATCCCCTAATGCGCTCCAGTTAGAGAGTGGACGTTCTCTGACACACCCCAGATAGAGAGTTCTGGATTGGTGGGATGGTGACTGGTATAGCTCTAAAGTTAATGAACAAATTCAATTTTTAAATCTATTTATTTGGCCAGCAAGATGGCTCAGTGTGTGAAAGTCAGCCTGATGACTTGAGTTTGTTCCCTGCGACCCACATGAAGGAGTAGGGGGACCCAACTCCCTGCAGGTTATGCACCGGCACCCCCAACACACATAAATATTTATACTTGAATAGTTCGTAATTTGAAAGCATTCTATGAATTGCCCTTGCATGAACTAAATAATCAGTATTTATTCTATAATTCTTGATTTCTAGCTGTCATATAAATAATTCCCCTAAAGGGGGGATGGTGGTGGTGGTGGTGGT
>NW_022196905.1:97958745-97964654 GCF_008632895.1 Mastomys coucha
GGTGATGGTGGTGGTGGTGGTGGAAATATCTTTGCTTCTTTGTAAGCCAATAATTATGTATCTCTTTATAAATGCAAATGGGCTTTGAAAAGAAGTGTTTCATATAATTTATCATATTTCACATGAAAGACAACTACTAATAAAAATAAAATGAATTTCACTTAATTCAGATCCATAAGGCCATTACATTTTCACTTTCCAGGGACAGCCTTCCTAGGGCATACAATGATGTGTGTGTGTACACCTATGTATGCATGTATGTATACACATGTGTGTGCATGTATGTGTGAGTGGTATGTGTGAGTGTATGTGTATATATGTATGCATGACATGCATGAGTGTGCATCTGTGTGTGTATACTTGTGTGCATTTGCATGTATACATGTGTCATGTCCCTATTTATGTGCATATTTTTGTATGTGTGCTTGTATGTATGCACACTTGTTTGTGTGAGTCTGTGTGTGTACTATGTTTCTGTGCATATGTTTGTAGAGGTGTACTTGTGTGTACATACACACACATGTGTGCATGTGTTTGGATGTACATGTGTATATGGGTGGGTTGGAGTATATGCACTACAACATGGGATACAAGCTTATACTCCACCTAGGAGAGAGTAGATGTTAACTGGATTTCCAAGGCCATTTGTTGACTTTATCAACTAATTTTTTAAAGATTTGTTTATTATATGTAAGTACACTATAGTTGTCTTCAGGCACCCCAGAAGAGGGTATTGTATCTCATTACGGATGGTTGTGAGCCACCAGTGGTCACTGGGATTTGAACTCAGGACCTTCGGAAGAGCGGTCAGTGCTCTTAACCACTGAGCCATCTCTCTAGCCCAACTTTATCAACTATTAAGTGATTTTTAGTGATACTTTCTGAAGTGAGAAAACTGAGTTAGAGCCCCAGTTGATAACAAATGGATGAATAAGGTTAAAAGAAGGAGAGAGAGAGGGAATGAGCGCACGGGAGTCTGTTCATTCTGCTGAGAGCTGACTATCTGGAGTTCTGAGAGCACTAAAGATCAAAAAGCCACTGAGGATAAAACCTACTGTCAATGGAATACATTTAGAAAAACCATACACAAATACTAAAAGCTGGTATGCACAAGGTGTAGGTGAGACTCTATTTACAGCCTCAGACAGCAATAACAACAGCAACAACAGTAAGCTACAAGGTTAGTGAGGTGTGTACACTGGACATCCTCAGTGTCCACTAGGACTGTCACCAACTCTCAGTGCCACAGCTTCACAAGCTGTCCTCCTCCTGCTGCGACTTCTGAATCTATGTTACTGATACAGTCACTTCCTATGCAACCTTAGAAACAAAGATTGAAATGCTATCTGACAAAGCTACCCAGTGTAAACCCCAAGCAATCAACCATACCGCCATTCTTTGATTCTCACTGAGAAAGCAGAGGAAATGTTAGAAAGCATGTCCAAGTCCCTCCAGCATGTCTTAGCTACAATTCTCACAGCACTCACAGGGCAAGGGGTGGGGAGCTTTGTTACCTTGTAGCTGCAGTCACTAACCTTCATGGGAAGGTCAGAGTACAGCTTTCAGTAGTCGGCTTTCTCCTAGTATATAGCTTCCAAGGATTGGACTCAGGTTGTCAGACTTGACGGCAAGCATCTTTTCAGACTGAAGCATCTCCTGTCCCAACCCTTTTACATTCTAGATACAACTCCTCAATAGAGGGTCTGCAGTGTTTCCTACTGTCTTATTTTTAGCCTAGGCTTTTCAGCCTTGACACCCACATCTAAGTACTGTCCCCCTGTATTTATTTACAAAGAGTAATGAAGGAACCAACGACAAATTTTTAGAAGCAAACATTTTGAATGAAGGACAGTAGTATGAGACAAAGCAATGCCCCCTGGCATATAAGCTACTTTCTGCCATGACAAGGAACCACATCCACACTGGCAACATAGTGCAATGTGTCTATTTGACATAACTCACTCCTAAAATACTGAACCCAGGTAAGAATCTAGAGTCTGAAAAGCAAACCTAAGGACTCCGGCAGTATAACTCCCTCCACCAGAGGACGCTAAAACCTTACACATATTTTGTGTTGCACATTTCAAATCAAAAAAAAAAAAAAAAAGTTAAGAAAGCAGTTGAGGCCTGCTACCACACAAGTGGTAAAGTGGCATTTCCACTGCTTTCCTTAACAGTTCAATGGCCATCCACTGCTCCCAGATACCACATTAGGGGACAAGGAAACACTTAAGGAGCTTATAGTCTAACAAAGGTCCTTCTCTTGTCCCCTGATGGCCCTCCTCTTCACTGACAGAAGAAAGCGCCCAGGAGCAAGTTTGCTCCAGAGTCCAAGTGATTTTTTTGAATTGTGCCTAAACCTCCAGATTGGGATTCTAAATCCAATCCTCATGTCAATAAAGAAAGCTGGAGATCATATGGTGCTTCAAAGTCACATGACAGCCAGCTTGGAAGAGTCACTCCACACACAATACACAGTAACACGGTAGTAACGTTTTTAGCTCACAGCAAACTTCATCATCACTAACTAGACCCCCTTCTCTTTTTCCCTTCAGAATCTTAGTCTTTGTTTTTAAGATCTATTCTTTTGTTTTATTTATGTGTCTCTGTCAGGTGCTGGGGGACTAAAGTTGGGTATGGGTGGTTGTGAACCACTCAGCATGGCTGCTGAGAGCTGAACCTGGGAGACACACCGTAATCACTGAACCAGCTCTCCAGTCTGTAGATCCAGATCTTTATGTGTGTTCGTTGTTAACTCTCACAAGTTAAACTATGACAACTCATATGACAGCAGAACTGGAGGCTAAAGTACTAGAGTGATCCCAGAATATACAAGACAGAGGTGTGGGGCCCCAGTCTCAAATCTCATCTCATTCATTCATTTACCCCTTCAGTCATTGCCTCCTTGGAACAAAACACTAATTTTGAGACATATGCACCCATGTGACTGCTGTGGCTTTCAGCCTCCTGAAACACACTTGCCCAGTATCCCCTAGAGGACGGATGGCAGCGATCCATAGTTGAGAAGTACTCACCCGCCCACCTCACAGGCCTCTGAACGATCCCTGGACTGCAGGAGGCTGAAGTGCCTCAGCTGGAGAGTGTTAATAGATTCTATCATTCTTAGATACACAAACCAGAGAGGTGGCAACTGTCATTTATTAGAGTGGTTTGGGTGAACTATAAGGTATTTGAGAACAGAAATTGTTTGCTTGTGATTGTATTTTGTCAGGGTGTATCTTTTTTCCCCTCCCGTAACCCGAAGAACAAACTGTTGTGTCTGCTTATTATATTGATAAGTAAATTAGATGCAAGACTTTCACATCTCATAACCAACTTCACCCAACAATAAATATAAAATTGTGAAATTTCTACCACTCACATATCTGTTTTCATCTCTCCCTATGGCCGTCCCTTATTTTGCTATGTAATCAAGCTGCTTGTAACTTCTCCACCTACACTGAGACCTCTGACAGCTCCTAAAAAACTGTACAGGGGGTAGGGGGTGGAGGGCAAGGCTTCAGCAGGCTTCACCTGGAATTCTAAATTCTTTAATGCACTATCAGATTTTGATTTCTCAAAAAGATTCTCTCTCTCCCTCTCTCTCTCTCCTTCTCTCTCTCCCCTCTCTCTCCTTCTCTCTCTCCCCCCCTCTCCTTCTCTTTCTCTCCCTCTTCCACTCTCCCTCTCTTTCTCCCTCTCTCTCTCCCTCTTTCTGTCTCTCCCTCTCCCCTTCTTTCTTTCTCCCTCTCTCCCTCTTTTTCCCTCTCCCTTTCTCTCTTTCTTTCTCCCTCTCTCCCTCTCTCCATCTCTCTCTCCCTCTCTCCCTTTCTCTCTCTCTCTCTCCCTTTCTCTCTCTCTCTCTCTCTCTCTCTCTCTCTCTCTCCCTTTCTCTCTTTCTCCTTCTCTCTCTCCCTCTCTCCCTCTCTCTCTTATCACAGTTTATTTCAGGCTTACAGTACCTCTCAGAGCACTCTATGGTCTGTCCACCCAAAGCCCCAGACTGTTAAGAGAACTGCCCTCTTGCTGAGCCACTCTGATTGGTGGTTCTCAGATGGCTGATTCAGGTGCAGTCGTGGATTAAACAAGACAGCATTACATCATTAAAAGTCTCAAGCTTCATCCCTGGGCTGAAAACAGTCCAGCTTTTCTAACTTCACCCTTAGTTAAGGTCTTCAAATGCTTGAGCATGCTCAAGGTGGGATCACTTCATGCTCATGATGGGAGTACTCCATGCTCAAGGTGGGATCACTCCATGCTCAAGGTGGGATCACTCCATGCTCAAGGTGGGATCACTCCATGCTCAAGGTGGGATCACTCCATGCTCAAGGTGGGATCACTCCATGCTCAAGGTGGGATCACTCCATGCTCAAGGTGGGATCACTCCATGCTCAAGGTGGGATCACTCCATGCTCAAGGTGGGATCACTCCATGCTCAAGGTGGGATCACTCCATGCTCAAGGTGGGAATCACTCCATGCTCAAGGTGGGATCACTCCATGCTCAAGGTGGGATCACTCCATGCTCAAGGTGGGAGTACTCCCAGGAAGATGCAATGGTAGGCAGGGTAAGAGTGGCACGGTGGGAGGCTGGGGCAGGGACACTAGAAAGGTCCCTCAGCTACATCTGCTTACATATTCAACTCTCTCTTCTTTTTTTATTTTTTATTTTTTATTTTTTTAACTTTTATTGCATTATGATGAGAAAAGTTGCATGATTTCAATTTACCTGAATTTGTTAGCATTTAAAAACATATTTTAAGTAAATAGAATTAAATCACATTCTTGTTTCCCTTTTGTACCCCAACTCCTCCCAGAGAACCCCTTCAATACCTGCAATATATTTTTTGTCATATTCTTTAAAATTTATAAAATATTATAACAGTAAAAATAAGTATTATAAAAGTTGTTTGATCTAAAATAACAATCAATTTAACAGTCTTATGTAGATGCTCGTCTACAGCAATAGTGAAAATACATACGTTTTTCTCAATATAAATTTTAAATAACTCCAAACATATTAACTGTATATTTCAAAATAATACATCACTACTAGTATTTTCTTAAATGAACATAAATATATAAAGTCTTTTTGTTTGTTTGTTTTGTATTTAGTAGAGTTTAAAATCTTGGCTTTTAATTGTGGTACAAGCCCAAAATAAGAACAATTTTTAGACATTGGATTTCATTGTAATAAGGCTGTACTTCAATGATCCTCACATCCCCAAAGGATTTTACCTCCATCGTAGTTAAGCTGAGAGTTGACAGTTCTGCTGCACCAAGAAATGAATTGTAGGCACGATTTTTGGATACAGATTTCCTGCTATGGTCAAAGCAATTTGACTTGAGTGAGTGACTTTATTCTCAGTCTACAGAGAACAGGTTACATTCATTTAAGAAATAGTGTATGTAATAAGATGGTCTATCCATAAAGTCATTCACTAACTGTTTCAATGAACAATGGTTCTGCTTGGAGGGTGGCACAGATATTAGGTGAGGGTGAGAATTTGGTTCATTAGCTGTGATAATTTGGAAAAGCACTCATCTCAGAGAAAGAGTAACTTATAAAGTCCTCTTCTTCAAACTTGATACAAGAGTTACAAATGTCAAGCAAAGCATTCAGTCTCACTCTTTGTTGTTCTCTTACCAGCCACCTCCCTAGTTAATCGTCTATATTTCTTTTGAATATATAAATATTTTTGAAATATATAAGCTGTTCTGAAAACCATAATATAGTATAAAAACATGAAATAAATAATACTACTAATAGAGAGGCTGAGATAGAAGAAGCAAGACTTCAAGACCTTTATGTTGTACATAGCCAGACACTGTCATGAACAAAAAAGCTGAAAGTGTATATAGATTATACAATATTGGACATATTTCTCCAATTACCAAATTAGAGAGACCA
>NW_022196905.1:97965823-97980681 GCF_008632895.1 Mastomys coucha
TTTGTGTTTCCTCTTGAAGGGCTTCTAGCTGTTTATCTGTGTTCTCCTGTATTTCTTTGAGGATGCTAGTTATGTCTTTCTTAAAGTCCTGTATCATCACCATGAGAAGTGATTTTAGATCTGAATCTTGCTTTTCCCGTGTGGTGGTGTGTCCAGTACTTGCTATGGTGGGAGAATTGAGTTCTGATGATGCCAAGTAATCTTGGTTTGTGTTATTTATTTCCTTATGCTTGCCCCTCCGCCCCCACCATCTGGTTATCTCTAGTGCTACCTGCCCTTGCTAAATCTGACTGGAGCCTGTCTTTCCTGTGATTCTGGTTGTGTCAGAACTCCTCAGAGTCAAGCTGTCTCTGTGATCCTGTGATCCTGTGATCCTGTGATCCTGGACTTGTTAGAGCACCTGGGAGTGGAGCTTCCTCTGGGTGTTGTGGGACTGGCTGTGGAGCCTGGGCCTAAGGCCTGTTCAGGACACCAGCCCAGAGAGACCAGAAGGAACCAGAGCCACTGGGTTGGCAGAGTTCCTGTGTGCCTAGTCCCACTGGTCCCAGTTACTCCCAATGTTGGGACAGATGTTGTGTCCTCCTCACCTATGATTCTGGGCATGTTAGAGCACCTGGGAGTGGAGCTTCCTCTGGGTGTTGTGGGAATGGCTGCAGAACTTGCGCCCAAGGTCTACTCAGGACACCAGCCCGGAGAGACTGGAAGGAACCAGAGCCTCAACTCTCTCTTCTAACTACATGTTTATCTCACTGTTTCTGATCCCACCTCTCACCCCCACTCCTACTCTCACCCTCTGGTGTGGGGTTCTGTTCCTACCCACGAATGTACCTGCTTACTGTCCAACAGTCTGGCTTCTACCCCACCCACAGCAACCTTCATCCCCCATCTTCACAGTCACCGCATCCACGAAGCACTGCGCTGGAAAGACTGGTCTCGTGGCTCATGTGACTCCTTATGGTTAGAAGGGGTATGACAGACCAAGTCCCATCAGCCCCAGAAGCAAGGCCCTAAGGCTTTCCTTCCCATGCAGGCACGGTCGGGGAAGCCAGGTCACCAGGACAGAGGTCTAGAGCTCCTCAAGGCAGCCCCTATGTCTCAGAACTCACAACCCAAACCATTCCCTATCCCATTCATTGCTTTCTCCAGACAAAGTTCCAAATGTTCTACTATACTGTCTTCTCAATAGAAGTCTGAATCAGAGGGTCCAGGCCAGGGTAGATTCCATCCGTGGCCCCATCATTTGTAGCTGTCACCTCAATTTCTCCCACACTGTCCTTGTCACCTTCATCAGTATCAGTTTCACTGGCTGTCCTCAGTGTGGCTCCTGTGACTTTAATTTTACTTAGTTTATCTATTCATTTATTGGCTGCTGCTGTGAGAGCCATCTTCCTCAGAGCGGCCCCAGCAGCCTCCTGGCAGTGGTAGAACAAGGTCTGCAGCTGCCTTTCCTGGGGCACACTCCCAACTTCCACAATAGAATCACTCAGTGGTCATCAGCTTCCAAGAAGTTGTCCATCTGTCCTAGCTGCAAGCAGATCAAGACTCCAGCACTCGGTAGACGCAAGCCCTGAGGAGCTCCTGCACATCTCCCACCTCGCCTGCCGTCATCCATCCTCCCTCTCTTTAAAATTCTTTTTACACAGATCAGACTAGCCTCCAGCTTCAATGAATCCTTCTGCTTCTGTCTCCTGAGTGCCAGAAATTGACATGGCCACCAAACCGGGCCATTTTCCTCTTTCTATCCATTCTATCCCTTAGCTGATGATGTAGGTCCAACTACTCCTCAATTTTATAATGACGTAAATCATCATAATGACATCTGTATTATGATATCTGTATTATTCCGCCTTTATCAAAGATGTACTGAGGCAACGCTGAGTGATCCTGAGACATGCTTTTGTTGAATGATCCAATACTTGTATGTAACAGTGAGAGGACTCTACATCTGACAGCCAATTTTCACACACTTGCCTCTGCTTTTAAGTTCTGAAACTTCAAGCTCTTTTTAAAATTGTTTTGTTTGTTTATTAGATGGTCTCACTATATAGACCAGGCTCGCCCCAAATTCACAGAGATCTGCCTGCTTCTGCCTCTAGAGTGCTGGGATTATGGGTGTGCACTACAATGCCTGGCAACTTTAAACCTCTTCGGACCCAAGGCCCTACTCTCATACTCTCCAGACATAAAAACTCAGAGGGCATAGTGAGTACACATAAAAACATATGGAAATAAATTAATGGAAAGATAAGCAGGCAATTAAATACGCAGGATTAAGAAGCCAAGGCCCAAAAGAATGGTGCTGTGGAGTGTCTAGAAGTTTAGGTAGCCAAAATGCTTATCGGTTGTGGTGATTTGAATATGCTTGGCCCACGGAAAGTGTGACTATTAGGAGGTGTGGCCTTGTTGGAGGAAGTGTGTCACTGTGGGGGTTCGTTAGTACTCAAGCTCTACCCACTACAGGAAAGAGTCCCCTCTTAGCTGTCTGTAGATCAACCATGTAGAACTCTCAGCTCCTTCTCCAGCACCATGTCTGCCTGGACACTGCCATGCTTCCTGCCATGATAATGAATTGAACCTCTAAAAAAGTAAGTCAGGTCCAATTAAATGTTCTCTCTTATCATGGTCACTTGGGCATGGCATCCCTTTACAGCAATAAAACTGTAACTAAGACATTGGTTTATCAGGTCCACCTAATACTATCTGGAACAATGCTAAGACACTGAGCTTCTGGTGGACAAAGGCCATCCCCAGCACATGGACTAGAACACTCAAGATAATCTGTGGTTTTCAAAGATACTAGGCTCAGAATAGCTATTTGTTGCTGGTAAATTAGTGAGTCAAATTATAGAATGTCTAACACAATGATACAATGTGTGACACAACGATACAGTGTCTGATACAACAATGCAATGCCTGACATAATGATACAATGTGACACAACGATACAGTATCTGATACAACAATGCAATGCCTGACATAATGATACAAGGTCTAGAATATGGAGTATGCCCAGGACAGACAAAACACAATGGAAAGAGAGAGGCCCACTTACAATGTCAGCAGCTGCTTGTCCTGAGTCTGGCAACCCATAGATCCACCAGTGGAAGATAATGATGGTGTCTTCTGGAGACACACACCTCTGGAGGAGACTCCAGCTTCAAAATGTTCTGACTAGGACCCCTCTACAACTTTTCAGAAACTTTTTCCCAAGCCCTTAATAAACAATAGGATATATGGTTCCTGCTTTTGAAGACTCACCACAGTTAAGAAGGAAGGCAAGGATTTGGCACGTAGTAAAAGTAGAGAGGCTAAGTGGGAGAGACACAAACACGCCTTTAATCCCAGCATTTAAGGAGCAACGGAAGGTGGATTTCTGAATTCAAGGCCAGCCTGGTCTGCAGAGTAAGTTCCAGGACAGCCAGGGCTACACAGAGAACCCTGTCTCAAAAAGACAAAAACCAAATCAAATAAACACACACACACACACACACACACACACACACACACACACACACACACACACACACACACACACAAATTAGCAGATGTTTTTTTTTCCTTGGGCCATAAAAACAAAACACAGCTACTAGTGGGGAAAATGGGGTCTACAAAGTCCAGCTGAGGATGGGTTCAGTGTGAGGCCACTTTCCCAGCAACAGGAAATCCTTTGCCTAGATTTCAACAATGCTGGGGGAGGAAGGATGAATCCTCACAGGGTTCTCAGCAGGAACCACGGTCTCCCACCTATTGCAGCGCTCTCCATGACAGCGGGGGAAGGAGAGAGGTGCTACTTCTTTATTCCAGGTCTGCCTGGCTCCATTCACCTGCATTTCCTTATGAACCACCTCTCTTTCATGGACAAGAGTCCAGCCTGGCTGCTCGGATGGACTCAGTGTGACCCAGATGACAGCATCCTTTCTTTAATGGGATGCATGGGAAACTTTCAAAGAAATATTTGGACAAATTCCCAGAAAACAGATCAAATGAGGATGTCTCGATTCCTCCAGCAGGAACTGTGTTTTCTCCCGGGGAGGACTCTGTGGGGAGGATGCCATGGGGAGGACTCCAAGGAGAGCTACCTTCACAGCACTATTCTGATGAAGACAGTGTTTCGCTAAGGCAGATGGAGGTACATAGCCCAGCGGGTGCTAGGAACACTTTGTGGCCATGACTATTTTAGGCTGAGACTACACTAGGCAATGGACTCACACAGAAGTTCACAGCAGGCTTTGCACAATGGCAGGCTGGCTTTCTAGGTCAAACTACCTTATTCCAAGCACATGACAGTCACCCAGGCTCACCCAATCTCCCGCCTGGCTGGGAGTCCTCCCCACTGAGCCCACTCTCAAGGCCATTCTCAGAATGTGTTCCAGGCTCCTGGAAAGCTTATCTCTAAGCCACAGTCACCAAGAGTCTGTGGAGGTCAGAGCAACTCTTCAGCAGTGGCAACATGTTCAATTCCATGCGGTTAACCTGGCGGATGCAGCAGATGTCTGACAGGATACGACAGAGCTACCAACTGAGACTGAAGATGCTGCCTGTGGAGAGAATTAGAAGTCTGTGTTCTCAGGCATGACCCCATTCTCCCACCCACCTTGGAGCTACTTCAGGCTGAGACTGTAGCAGCATAGGGAGGTAGATAGATTCCCCTCCAGAGCAGCAGCTGTGACCTGAAAACAGACTCAAGGCTCTGAGCCAAGAAATGAAAGTAGGGTGCAAACCCATAAGCTGGATGGACCATTTCAGGGTCGTGTTCAGTGCTCTCCTTGCTATAACATTCTTTCCATAGTCAACTTGATTAGATTAAGGAACACTGAGGACATATGATAAGACACACCTTTGGGGGAAGGAGACCAGTCCTGAAAGTGGGCTATCCCAGCCCGTGTGCTGCGGTCTCAAAATGAAATGGCAAAAGCCAGTGGTTAAGTGTGTATTTCCCTTTCTTTCCCTCCTCCTGGGTGTGAGTGACTGCACACTGCTGCCACACAGCCTGGAGAGCCTCCTCCACCTGCGTCTCAAGCTGCCAGGAAACAAAAGAAACATTTCCTTTCCTACCTGACTTCTTGTCTAATATCAGTTAACAGGGGTGAGAACAGCAAATAATACCTTGAGCCCCGCAGTGCCAACTGTGGCTATGACAGGAGATATTGTGATAGACAGGTGGCTTCACTCACGTGGATGTTCACAGAAAGCCTTGCACACCTCCAGCCAAACATGTGTGCACTGTAGTTCACATCCATTTTAGGAGGCAATATGTTAGCTGGACATGATTATGTATGCTTTTGGTCCCAGCACTCTGGAGGCAAAGGTGGATTAAGGCCATCCTAGTGTACATAGTGTATACAGGGTTATACAGTGAGAGCCTATCTCAAGGAGGATGAGGAAGAGGAGGAGGAAAAAGAGGAGCAAGAGGAGGAGGAAGAGGAGGAGGAAAGACAGAGATGGTGTGCTCTCTGAACACACCTTCTCTATAAGAGGGTCTATATTTTTAAGAAAATTCATTACTATACTTGTTTTGGTATTCTACCTTCACCTCTATCAGATCTATATTTAATTTAAAAAAAAAGGGTTTTTCGTTATCACAAAAATTGGAAAATTATTGAAATGAAAAAGAACTATTTTAAGATTTTCTTTTAACTTATGTGTATTCATGCATGTATATGTGTGTGCACTAGGGTACACATGAGTGCAAGTGTTTGAGGAGGCCAGAGGCATCAGACTTCATGAAGCTGGTGTTACAGGTGTTGTGAGTCATGTGCTCTTAACCACCAAGCCATCTCTCTAACCCCTGAGCCATCCCTCCAACCTCTGGAGAAAGAACTGTTAATGCTGGATACTATTCTGTCTTTTATAGATCACAAGAAGTTCTTCCAGGAGCAGAGCAAACCCACATCATCAAGGCAGGCACACAGTGTGGAGCTTATATGTCACTCAAAGACCTTTCTGTTTCATTCCAGGAAACTAACACAAGAGAGACCTGCCAATTCCACAAGTTAGGGAATTCCTTTCTGGGGTCACCAAGTTCACCTATGACAAACTTGTAGCAATTCCTTATTTTCTAACATTTGTGACTTTAGTGACCATTATATAGAGGAACTGACCACATACACCTCTGGTCTTATTCCCTTTGCCACATGAATGGAAAGACCCTGCTGCTAGCGGAGTGAGGCATAGCAGAAAATTAAGATCATTTAATTTTGGCTTCTCTAATCAGAAGCAGCTCATCAGAAGAGCTGAGAAGATGAACCGCCATTTTAAGATGATATATGGAGCAGATAAGCAAGAGGAAGACACCAAATGTGTCCTTTTAAATGATGTGCAGGATGTTTCAGATCCGAGAACACAAGTCGAGGCCATTCATTTTTCTCTTCCCATGATGCACCTGGGGCATAAAGTGAAGACAGAAAAACCTGAATGACACTTCAGGAGTTTCCCGAGCGGTAGGAAGTCGTGGATCTGGACCCTCCAACTGTCATAATAAGAACTGCCATCACAGGTGGTGACTTTGCTGATAAAAATTAGGAATGTATTAACAGCAATAACATTTAACAGCTACATCGTTGGGGTTTGCCCAAATGATGTAATACAATACATTCATTTTGAATGAACTTGACCACCATTGCTTCCTGCTGATAGGTTGAGCCAATTTTAATATGTATCCCCAATGAATTTAAACTGACCACCAAGTTTATAATCTCTGGCTGTAGAGACGAGGGCACGAAGGTTTAAGTAACTTCCCCAACTCACATAAGCAACCCTGTTGCTGTGACAGAAAACATTCTGTGTTCACGGTCTTGGAGGAGGAAACATTTCTCAAACAATCAGCCGAGGTTGTGAAATCAGAATTGTCCAGCTTATAAAGTTCTGATCTGATACCCTGATTCTACTACAGCACTTACTTTTTTCCCCTCAAAATGATACTTAAAAACTGTCTGGGGGCTGGAGAGATGGCTCAGTGGTTAAGAGCACTGACTGCTCTTCCAGAGGTCCTGAGTTCAATTCCCAACAACCACATGGTGGCTCACAACCATCTATAATGGGCTCTGATGCCCTCTTCTGGTGTGTCTGAAGAGAGCAACAGTATCCTCACATAAAATAAATAAAAATCTTAAAAAAAAACAAAAAAAAACAAAACTCTTTGTCCAGGTGGTAAGCAGTTTGAGGGCTGTACTTAAGCCTAGAATTACAGATGTGTACATGGGGTCTTACACACAATTTAATGACAATATGTTGTGTGTTCAAATGAAGGAATGTTTTAAAAAGATGTGTGTATGTGTGCAGTGTGTGTACCACATGTGTGGGTGCACATGTGTGTAGGTGCACAAATATGTAGGTGCCAGAAGAGGGTGCCAGAACACTTGGAGCTGGAGTTGCAAGCATTCGTGTAAAGAACTCTGGTCCTCCGCAAGAACAGTCTGTGCTCCTAACGGTGGAACCTTCAGTCCTCATATTGTTTTCAAAGTTTACTTCAGACTCAATGCAACTGCTACTCAGAATGGATTGGACAAGGACAGGGCACAGCAGTGACTTCCAGGGCGGTTTGGGCTGGAGTTCTGATCTGACTGGTCTCTCCTGGACACAGCACAGTCCTACACACCTCAGTTGCATGTGGAGGTATTGGGTGCCCAACTGGTCAGGTGATCCAAATGCTGTCTTCATTTATTCCTCTGGGAGTGTTTCGTTACCTAGGGCTGTGAACACCATAGCAACTAAGAGATACAAATCTTGTTGAATTGAATCCTGTGCTAGAAATAACCTGGGCAAAGACTGAGCTTAAAACGGAAGAGGGAGGGTGTGCGGAAGTTAAAGATTCGAGGAGGATAGCACGATTAAATCACCTTGGACTTGGATTAAAAATTTGCTTAACTTGCAAGGCACACTGTTACTCTTCAAATACAGGGCCATTAACAGGAGGAGAAAGTGGATGGGGGCAGGTGGCCATCCACAATGAAATACTATCAGGAGGTGTAGACCCTCTATCTTGTCACCTCAAGCTGAAGATAAAGACACTGGAAAGAAAAAGATGGAATTGGAGGCCCAGAAGCTGCTTCGTTAGGTACTACTGTAAACCTCCTTCCCAGGGGCCCTGCAACCTTTCCAGTCACGCGACTTAAAGAGCACCAAGGCAGGCCCTGCGCGGCGCACCCCACCCTTCCTGGTGGAGTAAGTTGTGTCAATAACAAGTTTCTCAGGGGTGCACGCGTGAGAAGGCCGGGGTCCTCTGCTGGGGAACAGCCATAAGCCCCGGTTCCTGGGTTTCTGGAATGCAGCCTCAGCTCCCGGCGAGGCGTGTGGCTGCCATGCACCGCGGATGCCAGGCTGGGCGAGGGCATCCGGGCGGCCGCATGGCGCTGGCTCCGGGAGGTGGCAGCTGTGCTTTGTGTGTAGCGGGAGGGTGAGTCACCGGGCCCCGCGGTCCGTCCCAAGGCCGGGTGGACTCTCGGGCCGGGTGGCGGAGCGATCCGGGTAAGGGCGGCTGGGAGGCGGCGCCGCGCGTCCCCGGCTCCCGCCTGCGCAGCCTGCGCAGCCCGCGCGCACCGCTCCTCCTCCGCGCGCGAACTTAGTCAGCGGTTCGCGCCGGCGCGCGCCCATTGGCCGGCCGCGCGCGCCGCGTCACAATGGAGCGGCTCCGGGGCGGCGAGCCGGGCAACGCCGGGGCTTCCCGCTGAGCCACAGCCGCCAGAGTGCGGGCGCCGGCCGCTCGGCTCGCCCCGGCTGGCCGGGCAGCGCGGGCCCCAGGGCTCCGACGCGAAGGTAGGCGGGGACGGCGGGGACGGCGGGGGAAGGGGGCGCGCAGCAGCAGGTGGGGGCGGCAGGGCAGGTGCGGTTACCTGGCGGCGCCTCACCTGGGTCTCCCGCTGCGGGCAGGTGGCACAGTCACCTGCAAAGCGGTGGTCGCGCGGCTCCCATGTCCCGGGGGAGGGAGGGCGCGGTCCCTTGCCTGCACCTCTCCTGGATGTTGGGGTTATCTGGGGCGAGAGGAGGGGGCGGCCGCGCCCAGGCGGTGTCTTCGCTGTTCCCATGGCTGAGAGCGCACCTGTGTGTCCCCCCTCCACTCCTCCCCCACTGCAGGGAAAGGCCCCTCCCTCCCCACCCGGGTTTCCCAGTAGATGAGGGCAGCTCGCTTAAGGGGGTCCACATCAGGTCGCCCGACGTTTGCCCCCTGTCCTGGCGCCTCCTGTCGACAGACATTTTATGCTCTTGGGTATTTACCGGCCTACAGCTGTGATTTTAGCGTTTGCGCTGGAAGTGGGCAACTGATTTCCATTTAAAGACTCGATGGTTCCTCCTCCTAGGCTGCAGGTGCTGACGGGTCAGAAGGGAAGAGGCTCAGTAATCCGTGTCCTCCTCTGACTTCCCAAAGTCCGTAGGTTGCCTGTAGTCATGTGACGTTTGTGTAAGACTTTGATATGTGGTTAGAAAAACTACCACTGGGACCCCTTTGCTGCCCCCACCCCAAAGAACAAACCTAAATTTGAAAGTCAATACCAGCCTGTGGACTTCTTGAATATCTGCCTTGTCTGAAAACTTAACAGAAAAGAAAAACAAACAAACAAACCTGCTATGTAAAGATAAGAGAGAACCAATATCGTAAATGTGAAACCAATTTAGATAATTTGTTCAGTGTCTATTAAGAAATTAGAGATTGAGTGTAGCCCTGAGGGGCTTAGCAGAGGCAAGGCTGGGGGTTCAAGAGTCCCCCAAAGTGCCACTACTATTGCATATGACAATAATAGTAACAGTAACTGTTTTCCAGGACAACAATGTTTTTTGCCTAAATGTATGGGAAAGTGTATGCTACAGTGTCAGTGCACAAACTGTGCACAAAGCCCCCTTCCTAAGAAGGCACAGTGTTCTCAGCTGCGGATGCCAGTCACTTTCTGTTGCCTGGAGCCTTCCTAGTGATCAGGTCTGCTCTTGACAAGAATAAGAAACTACAGTTAATCCCCCAGGTAATGAGGCCTGAGCGATTTAAAACCTTAAGCCCTAACATGTCTGGTGCTGCTCTGGGCTAAAAATGGGGCTTGGAGAAGCTAAGTTGTCACTGAACACACCTTGCTTGAGCCATGCTGACTTTCTTTTGCCTCGTTTCTGGGTGGGAATCTTCTAGTGAGAAGTCAGTTGACTTCCTTGAAACTCCTGTGTTCTCTGATCAGACGGTTGTCACGATATGCAGCTCAAACACCTGGGTTCACATTGTGAGCTTTGTCTTTAGGCCAGTTGGCCCATCTCCACCTCTGTCCCCACTGCTCTTCTAAGTTCCAGAATCCTCAGGATGAAAACCCCCACCTGAATTAAGGCATAGCTCTAAACAGGGACATTCGGAAGGGACCCCAGGTGACCACAGGTGTTTTTAGATGACCATGTGGGCATGTCCCTTCAGTGACCTGCCGTTTGTCTTTTTGGTCTCTGAATGTAAAAGGGGAAAAGGTTTTAAAACTTAGGATCCACTCTTCAAACATTTTCACCTTGTAAATTTGTTTTTTGAAATTTTCATGTTCGTGTTGGCATTCATTTTTAACTGCCCATGCAAAATCCAATAGTTGATCTTTTGTTGAGGGTCTCTCAAGTTGAGTCTCCATTTTCTTTTCACTTTTCTCTCCCAGCATCTCCCTGCTGCCCTTGGGTGTGATCAGGAGTGGATGGATGTGTTCTGATCCTGCTGGGTTTCTCAGCATTGGTGGGTGGTGGCTTGGCTTGTCGTATAACACACTCCTGTGAGTTCCAGAGCACTGATATACCAGCAGGCTGCTCGGGTCTGGAGGGACCGCAGAAGCCCAGTGCTGTGTAGATTTCCCTAACACAGTTGTGAACTAACTCGTGCCTCGCATCTGTCTTCTTATTTGCTGCCTTCTTGCTGTTGCCTACTTTCTATCTATTTCAATTGTATTTTCTTTAAAATTAAAAAAGTGTTACTATTGTTCATATGTGGGGTGTGCGTGCAGGCTGTGGCACGCTACAGCACACATACAGAGGTCAGAAGGGAACTTTGTGGAGTCTCTTCTGCCAAGGTGTGAGTTCCAGGGTGGGAGCTGGGGGCTCCGGCTCCTGCTGCTTCTGTTTTCCCTGCTGAGCCTTCTCTCTGGCCCTCAGCTGTGTTATCTAGAGCTCTCCTCACACTTTCACTGATTTAGTTCTCTCTGCAAAACAATTCCTTTAGCAGACGTAATAACCTGTTTTTCTCTTTCTGGATCATTAGGACTGATCCTTACTGCAAGCTGCCCCACTCCACTGCCCGTCCACGCTCCTGTCATTGCTATTCATTTAGAAATTGAGCAACAGATACAGTCAACTCCCTCTCCTGTGATTTCACTTTCCTTAGACTTCTACCCAGTTGCAACATCATTTAAGTTTACTCCTTCTGTGCTATTGTGAAAAAGTAAAAGGACTAAAATGGGCACCCGGCCTCAGCCTTGACCTTTTCTCTTTGCTTGCTGACCTTCACGATGCCTTTGATAAGGGTCACGTGATTGTCCTCGTCCCTTTCCAGACTACGCATTTGAACTACATCTATTGCTTGTTTGGACCCTGACCACTCAGCTCTTTCCTATCTGTGTGCTCCGCATTTCCACAGTGCCTCTCTGCTGTGCCTGTCCTTAGGCACCGGAGCTGCCCATCCACAGTGCCTCTCCGCTGTGCCTGTCCTTAGGCACCAGAGCTGCCTCTCCGCTGTGCCCGTCCTTAGGCACCGGAGCTGCCCATCCACAGTGCCCATCCGCTGTGCCTGTCCTTAGGCACCAGAGCTGCCTCTCCACTGTGCCTGTCCTTAGGCACCGGAGCTGCCTCTCCGCTGTGCCTGTCCTTAGGCACCGGAGCTGCCCATCCGCTGTGCCTGTCCTTAGGCACCGGAGCTGCCCATCCGCTGTGCCTGTCCTTAGGCACCGGAGCTGCCTCTCCACTGTGCCTGTCCTTAGGCACTGGAGCTGCCCATCCGCTGTGCCTGTCCTTAGGCACCGGAGCTGCCTCTCCACTGTGCCTGTCCTTAGGCACCGGAGCTGCCCATCCACAGTGCCCATCCGCTGTGCCCATCCACTGTGCCCATCCGCTGTGCCTGTCCTTAGGCACCGGAGCTGCCCCTCCGCTGTGCCTGTCCTTAGGCACCGGAGCTGCCCATCCGCTGTGCCTGTCCTTAGGCACCGGAGCTGCCCATCCGCTGTGCCTGTCCTTAGGCACCGGAGCTGCCCATCCACAGTGCCTCTCCGCTGTGCCCGTCCTTAGGCACCGGAGCTGCCCAGAGCACCACTGTGTTCTTGTTTCCAGTGCTACAAGGGCAGCAAGATTTTGCTTTTGTTTCTGGTGGAGACTGAATTCTTTGTGTTAGGAGTCATTGTCCTTTATTCTGGGTGTGCAGAATTAAGAGCATGTCTGAACCTTCCTTTTTTCTTCAAGTCTTTTTGCAGTCTCTTGAAACATTCCCCATCACACACAAGACCTCTTACAAATTAGCCGTCAGAATTCTTCAGCCTTTGCCCAAGAGCATGGACCCTGCATGACAGGCCTATACCTGAACTTTGTTGCTCAGTTAGTTAAGATTAGCTCCTAGTCAGAGATCACAAAACAATGACCTAAATAAAGTGATGGCTGTTTCCCTTTACATGAAAGTAAAAGAGTTTGTGGTGGTTGGAAAGAAAACACACACACACTTACACACACACACACACCAAGGGATTGCACCATCAGGATTCAGGAGGTGTAGCCTTGTTAGAGTTGGTGGGGCTTTGTTGGAGAAAGTATGTCACTAGGGGATACACTTGAGGTCTCAAATGCTCAAGCCAGTTCTAGTGTTACATTCACTTCCTGCTGCCTGCCTAACCTGATGTAGAACTCAGTTACCTCCCCAGCCCCATGTCAGCTTGGATGCTGCCGTGTTTCCCACCATGATGAGAATGAACCAAACCTCTGAAACTATAAGGCAGCCTCAATCAAATGTTTTTCTTTTTAAGAGTTTCTGTGGTCATAGTGTCTCTTCACAGCAGTAGAAACCCTAACGAAGACAGAGTTAACAGACAGCTAGGCACAATGGTGATGCTTGTAATCTCTGTATTTGAAACATTAGCACAAGAGAATTGCTGCAAATTTGAGACAGCCTGGGCTATATTATAAGACCTTGTCTCATCCCTGCCCCTCCCCAAAGTTCTGGATGGTTGAGCCAGAAGTATTATGTATGGTTCTATAACAATCTGAGAAGACTGGTCCCGTTTATGGGCTCCACCATACATAATATGAGGCTCCAACCTTATGGTCCATGAGAAATTTTGTGAGGAGCTTTCAAATACTTACTACATCTCATTGCCTAGAACACAGTGCCCATCATCACTGTTTCCAACCATAGTCTATCCCAGGCAGAGCTCAGGGTGGATCCATGCTTCGGAAATAATGGGGAGAGCAAGGATCTGAGCATGGACACCATAATCATCACACACCTCGTCTGCCTTTGTATGCATCTGTGTGTGTGTGTGTGTGTGTGTGAATGTGTGTATGGTATGTGTGTGTGAATGTGTATGTGGTGTACGTATGTGTATATGTGGTATGTGTGGTGTATATGTGTATGTGTGTGTGAGTGTATGTGTGTGTGGTGTGTGTGTGAATGTGTATGTGGTGTATGTGTGTGTGTATGTGGTATGTGTGGTGTATATGTGTGGTGTATATGTGTGTGTGTGTGTAAGTGTATGTGTAGTGTATATGTGTGTGTGTGTGTGAGTGTATGTGTGTGTGTGTATGTGTGTGTGTGTTTGGAGCTGTCGTTCAAATGAGTGTCTGTAGAGATGGAGAATAGCTGAGTGATAACAGGGGACTTGACTCTTACATGCATACTCCTCGTTCCTCCTTCACACTCAGAATGTAAAACCTATGTGTATAATACACAGCTTCCCTGTGTGCCTCTGGGGAGGGGCCACAAAGCTCAGGAATCGTTCGAATCTTTTACTGCTTATCTGCATTAGTAAGCTCTAACTAAATGTAGGGTTCTTTGTGTTTGTTTTTTTGTTTTTGTTTTGTTTTCTTTTGTTTTTGACACATCAAGTAGATGTGTCAAAAAGAAAAATCACCTTAAACCATCCACTCCTAAACACCTGCAGTCAAGTGGCTGACAGGTACCTGGCCCAACATGGTTTAATATGTACTTTAAATCTCATAAGTTCTATAAGCATTGTAAAGTCTACTGGGTGTGGTACCACATGCCTTTAATCCCAGCACTCTGCACTAGGTGGATCTGAGTTCCTAGCCTGTCAGAGATCAATGGAGTCTTAAAACAAAAGCCAAGCACATTAACATAGTGTGTTTTTGATAATGGCCTTTCCAGGCCCCCATGCTTTCTTATGAACTAGTCTCAAGATGTCATATTATTGGTTTCAAATCCTATCCTAAATATTTGAGCTTTTGCCCCAATTAGTAGTCATGACACGGTTGGATTACTGCCTTGTCGCCGTGAGGAGATGAGCATTTGAATGCCAGAAACAGTGTTTGCTGTTGTTGTTTGTTTATTGAGACAGAAACTCTGTAGACAGACTAGCCTCAAACTCAGAGATCTGCCTCTGTCTTCTGAGTGCTGATTAAAGGTGTGTGGTACTACCCTAAGCATAGCAATGTTTTATTTCCTCAGTGGCAGCATGTATTTCATAGATTAAAAACACGGTATAGATTAAATGATGGCTCATGAAATCAAGTGAACTTGGTAGGAGTTCTGAATCTGCCACTTACTGGGTGTAGACATCTTCTCACTCACTGGGTGTACACATCCTCTCACTCACTGGGTGTACACAGCCTCTCACTCACTCACTGGGTGTAGACAGCCCCTCACTCACTGGGTGTACACAGCCCCTCACTCACTGGGTGTACACAGCCTCTCACTCACTCAC
>NW_022196905.1:97980692-98003019 GCF_008632895.1 Mastomys coucha
ACTGGGTGTACGCAGCCTCTCACTCACTGGGTGTACACAGCCCCTCACTCACTCACTGGGTGTACACATCCTCTCACTGGGTGTACACAGCCCCTCACTCACTCACTGGGTGTACACAGCCTCTCACTCACTCACTGGGTGTACACAGCCCCTCACTCACTCAGTGGGTGTAGACTGCTTCTCACTCACTGGATATATACCTGCAAATGTAGGTAGTAACATGGAGAATAAGGGGAAAGATTTTTATATAAAATGTTAATGTTGTGTCTGGCAAAGGAAGTGGTAACTTTCCCACTCTCATGTGGCCTAGCCTTTTCCACGAGCCCTTCCTACAATGACCTATTTTAATCTATTTTAAAAGTATTTTATACTGGTCATTGTTGTAGGTATCCAAGTGAATGCCCTTAACTTCTAAGTCAAACTTAGCAGTGTTTTCTCCAAATTCAGTTTATAACCCAAAGAACAACAAAACTACTGTGTATCTTTTGATCAAAAAGCAGCCAAGCCTTTCTGTTCCTTACCCTTAAAGTGAATAAGTTTTGGCTGATCCACTAATGAATCAGTGATGTTGCTAAACCTTTCCATCCTCGATAAAGGTTTGTGGTATTTTTAAGCAACTATTAATCACTTACTGCATGCCAGTGCTGTGTCAGAATGAATGATTGCCAGAGAAGCATTGGTAAGCAAACCTGGTCTGGTCTCGGTGTTCACAGAGGTTTTGGGTTATTGAAGTCAGACAAGCAGCTGCTGAGAGCAAGTAAAATTCCCATGGTGGTCGTTGCTGGGAAGGGGGCAGAAAGGAAAGGGGCCGTGAATGACTGAACAGTGACACTATGGCAAGAGCTGACCCACAAGCTGCAGTAAGTAAAGGGGGACACAGAGTGGCCTGAACTTAGCTCAGGTGTGAGCAGCTCAGGTGTGGGCAGCTCAGGTGTGGGCAGCTCAGGTGTGGGCAGCTCAGGTGTGGGCAGCTCAGGTGTGGGCAGCTCAGGTGTGGGCAGCTCAGGTGTGGGCAGCTCAGGTGTGGGCAGCTCAGGTGTGGGCAGCTCAGGTGTGGGCAGCGGGTGCCTGGCACTGTCTATTGAAGGCCATACTGTTTGGAGCTGTCGTTCAAACGAGTGTCTGTAGAGATGGAGAATAGCTGAGTGATAACAGGGGACTTGACTCTTACATGCATACTCCTCGTTCCTCCTTCACACTCAGAATGTAAAACCTATGTGTATAATACACAGCTTCCCTGTGTGCCTCTGGGGAGGGGCCACAAAGCTCAGGAATCGTTCGAATCTTTTACTGCTTATCTGCATTAGTAAGCTCTAACTAAATGTAGGGTTCTTTGTGTTTGTTTTTTTTTGTTTTTGTTTTGTTTTCTTTTGTTTTTGACACATCAAGTAGATGTGTCAAAAAGAAAAATCACCTTAAACCATCCACTCCTAAAAACCTGCAGTCAAGTGGCTGACAGGTCTCTGCAAGGCTCAGTTATGCTCCTACCACGGCGGAGACCCATGGAAAGAGATCGTCTTCCAAGCCAATTGCAAAGACTAGAGAGAATATATTTTTTTTGCATGCATGTTCCTTTTTTGACTCTACTGAAGGAGACAAGGAAAGTAAAGTGAGATCTTTTCAGAGAGTTGGGAACTGGTCTGTATCATCCTTAGCACATAAAATTTAAAGGACATGGACCATTCTGAGACCATTTGTAGAAGAGTCAGCTCCTGCAGCTGCACTGAACATGACCAGAGAGTGGGAAGTGTGTGCTATTACAGGCTTGGCTGGACTCCCCTGCCTTTGATGGCCTATCTCAGGGCCAGGGGGCTGTTCCAGTATCCAGTCCCTCTGTGTAGGCAGGAAGCAAGCTTGGCAGGGGTGGCATTGGCAGGGAGTGTCATTTGTCCTTGTCCTGCCTAACAGAGCCAAGAGAAGAATGGGCACGGAAATGCTGCTCCTCTCGAGCGTCAGCCACCAGCTTGCAGGAAACCCTCTTCCGTGTGTGTCCCACCACTGTAGGAGTGTGACTGAGCCTGAGGGAGCCTGCCAGACTGGACTGCAGCTTGCTAATTTTTTTTTTAGCATTTAGTGGATGCATTTAAGGTGAATTCTATGAATCTGAATTTCTGAAGTTCATCTCTCTAGGCAGAATTGGAGGAATTTGTTGCTGGCCCAATTTCAATGCTGAGACTCCGTCCTCAGGCGGGCCGAGACTTGTCTTCTAACTGTGTTTGTGAATCAGGCATGATGCAGTTTCTCAAGGCCCCAGATTTCAGTGTATGAGGGAGTGTGAGTGTGTGTGAGAGTATGTGCATGTGTGGTATGTGAGAGTGTGAGTATGTGTGAGTGTGTGCATGTGTGTGTGAGTGTATTGTGTGAGTGTGTATGAGTGTGTATGTCAGAGTGTGTATGTGTGTGTGTCAGAGTGTATGTGTGTGAGTGTCAGTGTATGTGTGTGTGAGTATACATGTGAGTGTATAAGAGTATGAATGTGAGTGAGAGGAGTGTGTGTGTGAGTGTGCATGTGAGTGCACGAGAATGTGAATGTGTGTGAGAGGAGTGTGCATGTGAGTGTGTGTGTATTGGGTGATTGTGTATATGAGTATGTGTGTGAGAATGTATATGAGAACGTGTGAGTGTGTATAAGAGTGTGTATGAATGAGTGCATGTGTATGTGTTTGAGTGTGTGTGTGAGTGGGTATGAGTGTGTATGTGTGTGTATGTGTCAATGTGTATGTTGTGTGAGTGTGTATATGTGAGATCATGAGAGTGTGTATGTGTGTTGCTCAGATTCCCAGGATACATGCCCCCAGGCAATTTATGCCGTGCTTGTGCTGTCCCCCGGTACCAGAAGTCTCTGTCACCTTCTCCCACACACCCTTGTGACCACGCTCCTTGCTTTGGGTTTGTCCTGGTACCAGGAACTCCTGTCAGTGACACTCAGAGTTCATCGCTGAGGAAAATGCCACCCCTCTCTGATGAGTGTAGCTGAGGCGGTCTTCTCAATTGTGCCCTCAGCCCTTCCCCGGTCACCTTAGGTGAGGCGCCCATGCCTTGCTCTTCCATTCCCCATTGGTCTATCATACCTTGGTTTATAGTTGGTTTGCCTATATTCTGTTCCCCTTACCGACACCAGGACATGAGTTCTATGAAAGCAGTCTTGATTGGCTCTTAAGCATGCCCAGTATCGAGCTTCCCACAACTGGCATGTATAATAGTGGACACATAATTTGACCCTATTGGTCATTTATTGGCCTGTGATGGCTGTGTCACAGAAGAAGCAGGACCTGGGGTTGGTGCACTATGATTCTTCTTCTCCTTCACAAAATGTGTTCACTTTTAGATCCTCTCACCTTTCCCTTTTCAAAATAGCCAAGTGTTCACTCGATTCATCTAGCCAGTGACCCCTAAGACTGGAATTCATTCTCCCCTCCACACTCCTGCTTATATTGTCGGCATTTACTACAGTTGATGTAGAAGCCGTATCCTTCACCCTCTCCCTCTGCACACTTCCTCTATGTAGCTTCTTAGCTATGTGAGTCTGTGCTAGGAGCATCAATGGCTATCTTCTCCCTGATAGTGAGTTTGTAATCGTGTCCGTTTCTTCCCTACACCCTTCCGCCACCTTGAGGAGCCCAATTGCTTGTGCACACCATAGGGATCTTCTTCCTAAGAGACAAATCTCAACCTATCAGGGTGGCGTGGGTGCAAACGCCCAGGCGTGCAGAATCATGAAGTCTCCATTCATCTGGTCTTAGCACCACCTGTTGCCACTCAGCAGCTTCTGTATCCCCAGAGGTTTCACCACGGACACGGTGTGCACACCGGTGCCCATCTTAAGCTGTCTGCAATGCAGGGAGGCGGTGGGAACAAGATGGCTGCACACTCTGCATGCCAGTGTTTCCTCCTGCTACCGGGTGCTCCTGATACCCTGCTGTCTTTCAAGCCTGGTTCTTCTGAAGGCCTTGGGTGGCATCTTGTTCCCATCCCTGTGCTCCACCCCCTCATCCACACTACCTCTGGTCCTTGTACGGGACTGACGCCAGGAAACAGCTTCGCCTCCTCTCTGGTGTTCCTCAGAGGTAATGGGTATGTTTTACTCATTTTCTGAGCTGCTTGGACCAGGCCTCAGACCTGACACCCTGCGGACAGTCAGTAAGCACACAGGGAAGAACCAGGGGAGGGGTTCAGTTCACACACCATGATCCCAGAGGTAGACCTCACTGATGGGCTTTTGACTGGTATTTTGGAAGAAGCCTCTTTAAACGTTAGAAGTTCTAAGACACACTATGAATGCTGTTACTATCCCAGTTAAGTTTCTGTGGCTGTGATAAAACACTGATCAAAAGCAGCTTAGGGGAGAAAAAGGTATGTCTGGGTTACCGCTACAGTTGCTCCTCGACGGGAGCTGAGGCAGGGGCTGATGCAGAGACTGGAGGGGTGCTGCTTCTTGCTTGCTGTCTGTGGCTTTTCTGCATGGCTTGTTCCCTGTGGCCTGCTCAGCCTGCTTTCTTAGACAACCCTAGGGGTAGCTCCTCACACAGTGGACTGGACCCTCCTACATCAATTGTTAATCAAGAAAATGTCCCACAGACCTGCCCACACAGTCCAGTGTGATGGTGGCAATTCTTCAGATGAGAGCTTCCCCTCTTCTCAGGTGACGTTAATTTGTGTCAAGTTGGTAAAAAGCGAGCCAGCCTGATATCAGTTGGAGAGTTGGGGCTCGTGATGATTAAACTTTAACCTGATTCAGAGTTCTAGATTTGGTGGCTTACCATGGACTCAGCTTTTGTACTTTCTGGCATAATCCTGTTCTTTCTTTCAGAAGTCATTTTTTAGGTGGTCAGATGTGTGCCTTGGGTGTATAGAGCCCAGCCTATGAGTGTCTGCCTCTGTCACTTATTTAAAGACAGAAGCTAATATTTTTCATGGTTGCCTTGTAAGTACAAAAGATGACATTTATGATGATATAAATACTGTTTTTTTAAAGTAATAATTTAAATGTGTCCAATAGAAGCTAAATTAAATACCAAAATTGCTTGGTGTCCCATTGCCGTTTATTTAAAAAGTCAGTAAATTTACATAGTTTTGGTAATGAATCTCATTTTATTTTCTCTGAAGCTCAGTCTGAGTGTAATATGCATATATTTAGAAGTCTTACTTAGCCATAGGTTAGCATATCATACTCTTTTGACACATACACAGACACAGTTATATCTACATCTACGTATTTATCTCAGCTATGCTTTAAATATTAATGGACTTGTAAACAGGGAATTATTTTATTCATATACAATTAACAACATTAAATCTATTAAAACTTTGATGATTGAGCTGTCAGGGTGCCTCAGCAGATGAAGGCACCTGCCAACAAGGCTGAAGGCCTGAATTAGATCTCGGGAACCTACATGGTAGAAAATTGTCCTCTGACTTCCACATAGGTGCTCTGGTGGGTGCATGTGTGTGTGCACATACACATACACACACTCTGTCTCTCTCACACATTTACACACACACACACACAAGATATGTGGGCCTAAGAGCTTATTTGTACATGGGTAATTTTACTTTTTGACAAAATAAGATTTGTAATCAAATGCTTAAGAAATCTTGCCACAGGCTGGAGAGATGGCTCAGAGGTTAAGAGCACTGGCTGCTCTTCCGAAGGTCCCGAGTTCAAATCCCAGCAAACACATGGTGGCTCACAACTACCATGCGTAATAAGATCTGATGTCCTTTTCTGGGGTGTCTGAAGACAGCTACATTGTACTTACATATAATAAATAAATAAATCTTTTAAAAAAGAGAGAGAGGGAGAAAGAAGGAAGGAAAGAAAGAAAGAGAGAAAGAAAGAAAGAAAGAGGAGAAAGAAATCTTGCCACATGCCTGAGAGAAGGGACCAGAGCAGAGTAATCCCCTCTGTCCTATGAACTGCTGAACGCTTGTCACAGTTATCTAGTGATTGATGGGGAGGGGAGAGTTTCCACCCCTGACTTCCTGAGCTAAAAGAGTAGGCCCTCCTCCACACCAGCTCCAAGCCAAGAAATGGCAACTCTCCCCAAAGCCAGAAGGGCTTGCTTCTTGGTCAGGGAATCTCTTCATTCCTTAACACCTATAACCTTAGGGGATTTCAAATCGACACTTTGCTCAGTGGCCTGGAAAGTGCACTGGAAGGCAAGGTGGCACTGACGGGTTGCTGGCAGCAGAGGCTTGACCTATCTGTTGTAATGTGGGCAAATGGGGCAGAGGGGTTAAAAAGAGAAAGAAAGAAAATAGCTGTGGAGTGGACCCCAGAGAGGAGGGCATCCGTGGGGAGGGAGGGCGCACCAAGTTATTGGGGAACGATAGTCTCAGACAGAGGTTACCTATTTGGAGATAGATCCTACCAGGATACCTCACCCCACAAAAATGACTCCCCAAGCTTAAACCCTGCTTTGAAGAGCTGTTGTCTGGAGACACACACACACACACACACACACACACAAACAAAAACAACTCATCTTAGGCAAATTAGCTGCAAACTCTTGGGGTCAGCTGAATGGAAGGCTTACGAAGATGCTCTTGCTGCCAGTCGGTGAGGACCTGCGCCTTTAATGCTGGCACTTGGAGGCAGAAGTAGGCAGATCTCTGATTTGAAGGCTATCCTGGTCTACAGAGCAAGTTCCAAGACAACCAGGGCTACATGAAAAAGCCAAAACAAACAAACAAACAAACAAACAAAAGACTTAAGTAAATAAATAATTTTTTTTTAAATTGCTCTTGCTACTCAGGAACTTCCTGTAAGAACAAATGTAGTTGAGACTTTCTTTGAAATATCTCCACTGAAGCTAAAAAATAAATACTAAAGTATTACTACATCCACTTAAGAATATAGGAGCCCCACAGATGAGAACTTTGGTTAAAAATCCCCAGATACTTAGTTGACAGTCAGCTAGGTTAGCGTCTGATTGCTTTCTATAATTTGCTTTGGAACTCACTCTGTAGATCAGGCTGGCCTCAACTCAGAGATCCACCTGTCTCTGCCTCCCAAATACTAGGTCTAAAGGTGTACACCACCTCTACTGGACTCTAGAATTACATCTTAATTCTGTTGAAAAGGACCAAGAATGTTAAATTTGTTCACAGAAAGATTATTAATTACAAGACGTGAAAGTGTCTGGGCCCCACAGAGGCTAGGGCTCCTTCTTATGAAGTAATGCAAACTTCAAAGCCTGTCTGGGCTCCTGGGTACTGCAGCCCTCCTGAGAGGACACTGGGCAGCTGACCCCTACACTTCTCTCTACACCTTAGAGCAAGTATGTCCTGAACTTGAGGAGTCTCAGCGATTATATTCCTGCCACTTATCTGCCTCCTGATGATGTTATAGTGACTCATTTGAGTATCACCCTGCTTGGGTCAGAAATAGCCTAGATCTTAGTGAACACACCTCCTGGGTATGTTTCTAGATAGGAGTTACTGAGGGGAGTCAGGGAGGCCCACCCTGGGTGTGTGTGGTACCTTCCCCTTTTATCTGAGTCCCCAAACTGAAAGAAGAGCTTGAGAGATTCCAGACCATCAACCCGGAAGCTGCAGCCTCCTGCAGCTGTGCCTTCCTCTTGGAAGGACTTCCGACCTTGAATTGAGTCAGCTCCTTCCTCCCCAGCTTCTCCTTAGGGATGTGGTCACAGCTGCTATGGAAACAGATCCGTGGGGAGTATGGGGCTGAGGTAAGCAACTCCTCAAACCCTGATAGATCTCTCTTCAGTGTATTGCTGGCTCTTGTCACTGATGAGCAGTCCTTATAAAAGCCATAAGGCCTGGGAGACTTGACTAACAGAAGCATAGAACTAACTGTGAGATAGATAGCCCTAGTCAGTGACTCGGGCCATCCTAGGTCTTGTTTTCTTAGGACTATATTTGATTTCTTGTTCATAGGTTTAATGTTTTCTATAGGTCTTTAAAACATCAATTCCTTAACAGACGTTTTTTGACCAGTTAGTATGAGTCAGGCATCACACTAGGTACTGGGAATAAATCCAACAATGAAGGAAACAGGAAAAATGCTTTATATGTGCATCCTGAAGCAGTAAAGGTGTCCAACAAGCAAACTCAAGGTTGGGTGTTATACAACAGAGGTTATGATGAAGCAGAAGAGCTAGAGTGTTCTTAGGGCAGGGTGACACAGGGCACCCACCCTGGACTAGACAATTTGTTCAGAGGGACGCTGGCCTCAGACTTCCCATGTAGTGCAGAATGACTGTGAATCTGATCCTCCTGTCTCCTCTGCCTTCGAGTGCGGGGAGTCGTGTAGCACTGAGGACTAAAACCTGGGCTTTTCATACAGTAGGAAAGTACTTGACTTTTGAGAAGCCCAGACTTCAAGCCATAGCATTTATCTGATGAGCCAGCTTGAGGTTGAGGTTCTATGCAACTATGTGGAAGAGACATCATAATTTTTCTATTTTTCGCTTTTGAGTATTATGTTCTTGGGAACCTTTCCCAGGCTGTACACATACTACTGTGATAAAATGGTATTCAGCCTTGATCCTTATGGAGAACTGAATGTCCACATTCATGTCTGTATTTTATTCTGTCCTTTATTCTTTCCTAATAAGATGTTAAGGTTGAGAAAAGCAGAGTAACATCCCCTCAAGGGAGTGTGACGGTCCCTCCTTTAATCCCAGCACTGGGGAGGCAGAGACGGCACCTTGGTCTGCCAGGACCCACTTACTGGTCTGCAGGGTCTCACTGTGTAGCCCTGGCTGTCCCAAAACTCTTTGTGGAGACCAGTCTGGCCTTGAATTGGATTAAAAGTGTTCATTACCACACCCAGCTTCATCTCCAAGGTTTTCTATGGTATGATCTGAATGTCTGGCTCCCAGCCTTTACAGGTGGGACCCCAACAGTGAAGGGTAGGCCTCTGGGAGGAGACTGGCTCAGGAGCAGTCCTCATGGATACAGTGAAATGAATATCCACAAAGAGTTGAGGCCCCGAGGAGTTTGTCTGTCCTTCGGCTGTGTAAAGTCACAGCAAAACACCAGTCTCAGACATGAAATGTGTCAGGGCTCTCTCAAAATATAAAAATCACAAGTATGCGCACATTCCAGAAAAGGATGAGCAAGAACTCAGGATGCAAGAGAGAGAGAGAGAGAGAAACAGAGAGACACAGAGAGAGATACAGAGTAGACATGATAGATAGACAGACACAAAGATAGAAAGATGATAGATAGATAGATAGATAGATAGATAGATAGATAGATAGATAGATTGATAGATAGACAGACAGACAGACAGACATAATAAATAGCTCAGAGCTGGGAATTTTGAGAGAGTGTTTCTTCAGTGGCTTTAAAAGGACAGAGTTAGGGCTTAGAAGACTTGAAGGTGTAGAGAGGAGAGGAGCTGTCAGTGGGAAAAGCTCTGTCCCCCTTTCAGCCGACAATGACTTCCTTCCTCTCTGTGACACAAAAGTCACCCCCACCCAGGAATTTCCTCTGGGCACATTTTATAGAGGAGCTTAGAAGATAATCTTGTCCCTGTCTAGAGAGTCTCCTCCTACGGCTTATCTCCTCGGCCACACTTCCTTAGCAGATGCCTCAGCTCTTTCAGTGCTGTAAAGTAACCGAGAGTAGAAAGTTGCTATTATCCACACAGTTGGATCAGTATATGGTTTCCAAAAGTAGGTAGCAGTTAAAGATTTCAATTGGCATACTTGAATTTTTTATTAAAATTTAGCTAGCTTTGTAATCTTAGATGCTTATTAATTCTTCCTCCTATAAGCACTGGCATTTACTGAACTCTCTCTGCTCTTCTCTCCCTCTCCCTCTCCCTCCTGCCCTCTCTCTCTCTCTCTCTCTCTCTCTCTCTCTCCCCCCACCCCCGCCCCAATGGCCATGGCTGTCCTGGAACTTGGAACTTGCTATGTAAACCAGGATGGCCTCAGAGATCTGCCTGTCTGTGCCTCCAGAGTGCTACCACATCTGGCCTGCATTTACTGAATTTTAGAGTTTTCTATTGTTGATTTAATGGAGACAAAGCCTACTTTTTCAGACTTGCCCTCTAAGGCATAGAACACTTTGATAGAAAAAAAAACTCTAGCCTTTCTCTCTCAATTAGCCAAAGGCCTCTCTTTCACCCCCACCTCCACCCCCAGAATTTGGATTTCTACCCTGTTTTGTCTGCGTGCCTTGTTGCTATAGTGATGGGCACCACCATTATATGCGATACTCGTCCTAATGGGTGGCAGAACTGAAACAGTGCAGTGGAAGGGATGCTGGGGTTATGGGCTGGTATTCTTGGCCTTTCCCTACCTAGGAGGTGTGAGGGTGAAGAGTGACAGGGTTGTGGGGGGCCGTCTGTGAAGAGTTTATAGTGCATTTGTTAACTCTGCGGGGGAGAGTACTGGTGGTAGTTAATGCTCATCAGTCTCGAGCTATATGGTTTAATTCTCCATTTTTCAACCTAATCTTTGCATGCAGATGTGTCTGCTTAGGATTTCTCCTCTTCAAGGTACTTGACTTCTATTAAATGTTCTTCTGATTTCATAAGAACCAACCCTGATGACCCCTGAAGTTTTTAAATGTGGTCGATTAATGCATACTTATTTTATGTTTGTGTTAAAAATGGTGATGAAATAGTCTCCAGCTTTTGGAAATTTGCTGTTTCAGTGAGGCCCCACAGCTGTCCATACCTCCCTTTTAACCTACATGCATATTTATTCTTTATACAGTGCACTTTTCAGGCTCATGTTCCCAGAGTGCTTATAACGTACCAGACACTGAGCAACGTGACCCAGTTCTCAATTCTAAACAACTGTTTTTTTAATCTATCTTTAAGTTGTTTTAAATGTTGTCTTATTTTCGTTTAGGTAGACATAATTTAACACTGTATTTTAGATTATAAAGTTATGGTTCATTCATCACAGACCAACGCACTTACACATTTTATTAACTTGGTTTCAAATGAAAATGAAAGCATGGTGATAAATGATTCTATGTAACCAAAACTAATTACCAGAGACACTGTGAGAAGCAAGAGTGTTAGGATGAATGCTAAACCTACAATGATAGAATAGTCCAACCAGTTCTGCACCGTACTTACACCAAGACTAGCACAGACTAACTCAAGGCTTTGGAGCTACATGAACAAGCTGACACGCAGGCTCTGGGCACAGGACCTTGGAGCCTCCTTTTGCTTCTTTGCCCATAGGGGTTCTTCCTTTTCACCCAGTAACCTTGTATTTGCCAAGTTGTGTTTGGAGTCGGTGGCACACCACAATTTCTTTGTTAAAGATTCATTTATTGTGTATACAGTGTACTGCCTGCATTTATGCCTGCAGAACAGAAGAGGACATTAGATCCCATTACAGATGGTTGTGAGCCACCATGTGGTTGCTGGGAATTGAACTCCAGACCTCTGAAAGAGCAGTGCTCTTAAGCTCTGAGCCATCTCTCCAGCTTCTACAATTTTTCATATACTGCACACGGTAGAGCCAGCTTTTCCCCTTTGTAGCTCAAAGGGAAGGGGGCTCTGGAATGTGCATGCTGACTCTGGCATGAAGGGAAGGGGACATTGAAATGAGCTTGGAATGTACATGCTGACCCTGGCCCAGGCTCTGCCCGAGCTGTGCCTGGAAGCTCCTTTTTAACTCTGTGCCCAGAACACAGCTTTCCAGAGAATGATTCAAAGACAAAAAGAAGCAGAAGGTGATGTGGGCTTTTTTTAGGCAAGGGGCACCAGCAGCCATGCAGCTGTACTGGAGGTGAAGGGAAAAGTCATCGTGAGAGACCCAGATGTGATGGGACCCAGATGTGATGGGACCCAGATGTGATGGAATAGAGAAAGAAACCTAGTAGCAAAACAGTCTGAGGGGGAATAAAGCTTGAAAGACTGAATATTCTCTTTTTATCAGAAGGACTCTATGGTGGTTTGAATAGGTTTGGCCTCCACAGACTCAGATGTGTTTAAATGCTTGGCCAAAGGGAGTGGCACTAGTAAGAGGCGTGCCCTGTTGAAGTGGGTGTGGCCTTGTTGAAGTGGGCGTGCCCTCGTTGACGTGGGTGTGGCCTTGCTGCTGGACACATGTTCCCTTGGGCACAGGTTTTTAAGGTCCCGTATGTTTAAGCTGTGCCCAGTGTGATACACAGATTTCTCCAGCGTGGTGATCAAGATGTAGAACTCTCAGATCCTTCTTTAGTACCATGCCTGCCTGCATGCTGCCATGCTCCCTGCCAAGATGATAATGGACTAAACATGTAAGCCAGCCCCAATTAAATGTTTTCCTTTATAAGAGTTGCTCTGGTCATGGTGTCTCTTTGCAGCAATAAAACCTTAACTAAAACAGATCCTATTGTAATTACCGGTCAGCTTACAGACATTTATAATGGTTAGTACAACTCCCACATTTTTTTCACCACACAGAGGTGGAATGGATTAAATTCTCCACCAGATTCCTTGAGTTTTATGTAGTTCTCCATGTGAATGTCTTCTAACAGTCAGTGAGAAAAAGGTCTGAAAGAAATGGAGTTGGTTGTGCGGGAAGAATAAACTCCTTCCACACAGGTGAGCCTGCTTGCAACGACAAAGACGAGCAGTCCAAGTGGAGCTAGGATGCGGTGGGCGAGATCGGTCGAGTTTATGGCCCAGGAGAACAGAGGCTATATTTGTGAGCAGTTTCCTCTTTCATGAGCCACTATCCCCTGATAGCTTGTGGGTGGAGGTAGGTTTTAGTATGTTGATGTTTTCATCAGTGTGGAAGTAGAAACTAGGCCAGCAGAAATTATTTCTGTTTGGACTAATGATGGAGCTGACATCCTGAGGGGCTGCCTATCTTGGACGATGTTAAGGGATGGATGAGAGTTCCTTCCCCCTGTGCGCGTCTCCTGTACTGTGGGTCGAAAGCAGGTGATTTGGATACTGATTTGAACAAGGGTTGAACTTGGTTTAGTAGTGTATGCCTGCGATTCCAACCCATGGGAGGTAGGGGCTGAAAGTTATGAGTTTAAGGTTTCATCCTCAGCTACATACCGAGTTCCAGGTCTGTCTGGGCTCCATGAGGCCCCGTCTCAAACAAAACCAGGTTGTGAATATAGCTCAGTTTTACGGAGCCCTGGATCTCTCTTACCTGGTAAGCTGTGGTGTAATTGGTGCCCAGCACTCTTGGAAGTGAAAGTAGGAAAAGCAGAAATTCAGTGTTGTCTTACAATAGGACTTGGAAGGCAGCCTGGGGTAAGCCCCTGAGTGACTGGTAATTTCAATAACTACTTTCTTGATGTTGGTAATCATCTAAATTTGTGGAATATCGTCATAGATGATAATCTTAAGAGGATCAACATTCTAGGAGCATTTAAACCTTAGGTATAAAGCCAGCCACTGTCATGTACTAGAAAGACAGGATTGAACAAAGACATAGGTCTTGAACATATCTTGCTTTCATGGCTTCCAGGTTGATTCTTATTTCTTGAATCTGTGCCTATCTTTAAGCCAGGTTCTAGAAAGGAGAATCCTTTGTTTGGGGCAAGCTTGTGAACTCTGGGGTTTGGTCCTCACAATGGCTTTGTCTCCTTAGAAGTTCCTATGACTTGCAGGGTTGCAGAACAGTCCCTCTGCCAGGCCCCCTCCATCTGGAACATGTATGTGTGACCAGAATACAGTCACGGAGTAGCCATTGCCCTCCGCCCTGTCAAAAGACCTGGTTCCATGAGGTAGGAGTGGCTCCTCCGTGTTGATGCCTCTGGTGTGAGGATTGTTGAGTTATCCAGAGCCACCCACTGGGCAGCGGCCACTCCCAATTCACAATTCACTTATCGAATTGTGCATGTTAGGCGGCTGTTCATTCCATCCAGCTTCATAGCTCTCCCTTTCTGGCAGAGCTCTGGAAGGTAATCACATTGATGCTAGCCATACCGTCAAGTTTAAATAAGTCACAGTCTTCTTTCATTTGCCTGGCTGGTAAGAAAGCCCACAGTGCTGTTGTCAGTATTACATCATTGATAGGAAACACCAGGATAGCCACACTTTATCATCTTCTCATTAGCTCTGATGCTTTGACTACACCAAGCTTACCCATGGTTTCTGCCTTACCTTAGCTGCTTCCTAGGGCCTGTGGGTCCTCACTCGGGCTTCTTTCATTTTGTCAACCTGGGAGGAGCTAGTAGGGAGATCTCTGTCTTACTTGTCTTTTGATGAACATGTCAGTTCAGTAGTGAGGACTTTAGCTGACTTTTTCCTCATAGTGAACGTAGACTCAGATTATTGCTGTGAAATTAGGCTTGTGTTTAAGAGGGGAGGCTTTTACGTTGACTTAAAAGGAAGACTACAGATAAATTGGACTTTGAGGTTTTTTTTTTAAAGGTTTTTAGGTTCATTGATTTTATTTTATGTGTGTGTTTTGCCTGCATGTGAATGTACTGATTATGTGCCTAATGCCTGCAGAGGTCAGAATTGAGTGTTGGATCCCCTGAAAATAGTTATGGATAGATGTAAGCCACCACGTGGGTTCTGGGAATCAAACCTGGCTCATTCATAAGAGCAACAAGTGCTAAGCTATCTCTCCAATCTTACAAAACAAAATTAGGAAATAAGGCAGTCCCAGGACCAGAGCAGAATAGCCTGTGAGTTTCACCATTTTCCCACAGATGGGAAGACACAACCAGTCATTCTTCACATTGTCGGAGTGTACACTGAAATGTGGGATTGTAACCTAGGGAAGCATTAAGCTCGAATTGGTCTTCATGCCTGTCAGTATTCAGGGTGCTCAAAGAAACATACATCTGGAAGGTAAAAAATAAAATCAAATAGAAATTCTTTGTTAGGTGTCTTAACCTTAGGAATTGAAAGATCACAAAGTTAGTGACCTTGCCAATCTCATTATTTAGCAGTCTGCAGAGAGTTGATTCTATTATGACCTCATTTTTGAAAAAGCAAGCAAGTTGCGATGTTTAAAATTGCTGTGCATGCTTGTGGAAAATAAGATGCAAGTCCATATGGTGACTGTGTGCAGTCAAGTCTGACTGGAAACACTGGATGGAAAGAAGTTAAATTCTTTGGTGCATCTGTGTGTCTTTCCTCTCCAGGAAATTCTCGGGGTTGTTGCATATGATGGTCAAGTCTTTAAAGAATTCATTTTGAACAAAATGCTTCCTCCCCTCATGAGGTTTTTGTCTTAGTGTTTATCGTCTCGGCGCTGGGATCTGAAGTGTTCTGTGTATTTCTGTGACTTTGTCCTGATAATCTCATTTGGATTTACCAGGCGCAGCCACTGCTGTTTTCATGGACTATCGCAAAGTTGTATTAAGGTCTCAGATTGATAAAAACCCTTCCCAGGGTTGGCCTAAGTTATTCAGCGAGTTTTACAAACCCAAACCTTGCCCCTATCCCTTGTAATTGTCATTTTCTTGTAAGAAAATGTACAATAGTGTTAATAATAACCCTCTTACACAGGCAGGCCTCTCTGCTGCTCACCCGGTGAACATGAGTGTGGTTTGTAGAGTGATATTTCGTTGGTAAATCCAGTTCTCTCTCTCTCTCTCTCTCTCTCTCTCTCTCTCTCTCTCTCTCTCTCTCTCTCTCTCTCTCTCTCTCTCTCTCTCTCTCTCTCTCTCGGACTCAAGTCCCTTGGTGATTCTGTAGTGTCCATTGGTTTTGGCAAAGCAGAATGTAACATTGAGAAGACAAAGCCTCTGAGGGTGTCAGACGCAGAATGACAGCCATTTCATTAGATTCGTCTGCAGCTTTATCTGAAGAGAAAATCATGTGTTGAATCTTGTGTTTTAATTTCATTATTTAATACAGCAGGAATGTTTCGGGACTCTTTGGCAATGCTAGCAACCCCCTGTTGGTCGCTTTTCAGTTCACCCAGTTCTGACCTGACAGAAAACACATCACCCTTACATCCCCTGGTTTGTTTGTTGGCTGTGAACACCATCCAATCTGCACCATTTCTCTTTGTCCCTTTTTTTTCCTTTTGACAATTTTAATTTATTCTCCTACTGTATTCAGGACCAAAGCGATAGATTTCTTTGTTGTCTACCTATAAAACCAACCCTTTCTGCATGTACAGGGAATGGTATACCTCACTTTCAGAGGCATTATTAGAGACACGATCACAGTGGATTATGACAGTTTCCTGAAGGAGAACGGAAGCAGCTGTTCTCTTTTTATAGGTAGGCTCAGAGGACCCACCCAGTACTCAGCATAGCCCAGAAGAGAGACACAGGCATAGGCCCCTGAGCTCTGTTATCCCTTGCCCACCCACCATACTGTTTGCCTATCCAGATGGCATTCAGTTTCTCAATACATTTTTCACACAAGGAATTCAGTCAGTGAGATATAAATATATATATATATTCATATTCATATTCTCCATATCCAAATATCAGCAAACTTTATAAAAACTTAATTGTCCATTTGTCTCTTCCCTACTAGTAATTAGGTCTTGCAATACATATATAATCAGAGAGGTTTCCTGCCTTTTAAGTCAGTGACAGCATGAACACCCAGCTTGAGAAGAGCGGGCCTGCAGTCAGATAGATGCTCTGAGGCAACCCCTCCCAAGGTCAGTCGAATACTGAGGAAGGGATGATGATGCTCTGAGGCACCCCCCCCCCCAAGGTCAGTGGAATACTGAGGAAGGGATGATGTGAGATCTGGAAAGGGGCGTGTACAGTGCTAGAGTACTTCTGGGTGACGTCATCTACTCAGGATCCGCTGGAAAACACATGGGTGTGGTCAAGCAGGCAAGTGACCAATCCTTGTTAGACCTAAGGGAAAAGCACATGGTACAGTTTTTAAAAAAGAAAAACAAAAGTTTACAGTAAAAAATGGTTGAACCTTGCAGCTTTGCTTAAATGTAGTAAGCTCAGGGTGGGGTCATGGTCCTGCATGATGCATGCAGGCTGAAGGTCACTCAGCTAAAGGTCTGCCTTTGCCACACCACAACCAATGCCCCGTGGTGGTTCTGAAAGGCAAACATAATGGCTGCCTTTTGCAAACTCCCATCATAGCTGATCTCCTTCAGCTTCGAAGTCATTGGCAGCTTATGCTCATGTGCTCGGTGTGGATGTAGTTTTCTTCTACCAACTTCCTCCTTCTGCTCCTTTACAAACTGTTTTTCTTCAAGATAAAAAGGCACAGGTACAATTCTCTGGTGAAATGAAGGTGACCGTGAGGCCCACAGAGGCAGCCACAGCAGCTGTTTAAAACAGGAAGCAGCATGCAACCAGGTCGCACCTTGGTGCGGCTTCCTGAAATTTCCCTTTTCCTGCTTGACTCTTCTACGTCAGAGAGAGAGGGGGGAGAGGACAGAGAATCAGAGGAATCTAGACAGCTGGGGAGAGTCAAGAATTACTAGTTATTTCAGTGTGAATTGGGGATGTTAATGCTGACATGCAAAGGCTTGTCAAAATAATTTCCTAAGCTTTTGGGAATTTTGCAAGCCACTTGTTAAACGGTCATTTAAAAAAAAAAAAAAAACTAAGTTATAGGGCTGGAGAGACAACTCATTAAGAACCTAGCTGCTCTTCCAGAGGATCCAGGTTCAATTCCTAGTACCCACATGGCAGCTCACAAGCATCCCTAATTCTAGTACCAGGAAATGCATTGACTACTTCTCTCCTTGGGCGCACTGTACACAGACATATGTAGACAAGACAACCATGTACATAAAATAAAAAAAATTATGTGCAGTGTTTCTGCAGAGTTGAGGCATTGTATAAGGTTGACACATTTGTTATTGTGTATCTCAACTGCACTTGCATTTATGGTTTGACATTACCCTTAGTGGGAATATTTATACCGGGGAATACAGCAACGTCTCTGAAGCCAGCCCCCCCGCCCCACTCTTACAGAAGATTGTTAAGTATTTATAGCAAGCCATCAGGTATATCTATGCTATTTTGGTTATATTTTTCAGGTGTCTACTTAGGAGACATTGAAATATAAGGTATAAGATATGTCTAGAATGTGACTCAGTTGACCCAGAGAGGGTGGGCATTGTGATTATGGCGTTGTTGGTTGGCATGTGGGCTCTGATATGCTCTCTCTGCTTTTGTGCATGGTTGGAATTTCCCACAATAAAAAGTTAAAACATTAAGGTTGCTGCAGTGTAAACAAACAAGCTGTGTGTTCACAGTGGTCAGGCACAGGATTCTGGCCCAGCTAAGGATTCGACTGGTCCTTAGATCTTCCTAGCAAATCCCTTTAGTGTAAAACTCTTGTCAAATTTTGAAGCCCTTATTCTGTAAGTGTCGTGCAGATCATTGACTTTAAAGACCTTTTTCTCATTAAGTAACATCAAGAAGTCACTGTGCAGTTACGGTACCCATGAAAGCAAAGGAGCCAGACACAGGTGTTCCCAGAGCTTTCCTTCCAGGGGGACATATGCACTTGCTGGATGGCAGGTCCTGCTTGCAAGGCCGTTTGTACAAATAGGGAAAACGAGTCACGTTATTGCTCAGTAGGCTACCGACAGCTATATGCCAGCTGTATGCCCTTTAGATTTATTTTCAGTCTAGCTAATTTGAGTCATCACTCATGAAAGGAGAACATGTCAGCTGCGCCTCCCAGAGTGCTGTCTTACTCATACACTGGATGTGTTTGAAATTACCAGCCTTTGAATTAAATTAGTTATAATTTAATGACTTAAAATGTTGAGGGCTATCTTTGTGCTGTCCACATTTTATAAGGCAAACGTCACAATATTTTTTTTCTAACATGTATTGAAGTATCAAATGGAAAAGTTGTAACATCAACTACTTAAATACAATACATCTCTTGGTAAGGTTGGAATGTTCATATTATTCTCCATATGAATTTGGAGTGTAGTAGTTTCTACCTGGATTTGACTACGTTTTAATTCATACACACTCAATCTAGTTGACCAGAAAAACATTAAACTGAGTAATGAATGCAGTCGGTCATTATGTCTATCCTGGAAACCAGGGCAGTAGGGAAACCTGGCTTTGTGATAGGGGCAACAGCCTTGAAGGAGATGTAGGTTAGGACATCCACCTTAAATGCTAAATTACGCAGCTGGCTGCTTAGATCCTTCGCCAGGTTTAATCATCAAATCAAAAGCTTCCAACAGTGAAAGCAGCAGATGTCAAACTCAGAAAAAATACTCAAAATAAAATAAAATATAAAATACTCAAAGGAAGTGTGAATGAGGGCAGGGCCCAGCAAGCCGCAGGGTGAACCAGAAACAAAGATAGAGCAGGCGACAAGCAGGCAGGCAAAGAAGTCATGTGGAGAACCCAGAGCCTTGGGAGTGACTTGCTTCAGGATGTGTAGATAGGAGGCATAGTTAAAAATTAAGTTGAACCATGGAGATTGTGACATGATTGCTAAAGAAAAGCACAGATTTAGTTCCTACAGTGGAACGGGCACCGGCTGTGATTTATCCCATCACGTATTTAGTGTCTGGGCCTGGCAGTGGGCAACTCAAGTGATTTCCACTGAGAGCATCAGCGCTCCTGGGGCACCCCAGACAGCCAGTAGAGCAAATACCCTTCAAGTAGCAAAGCAAAGCTCTGGGCAGTGACAGAAATGAGCACCACTATTCAAATTCTCCACCCAAGGATACGGTCTCCGGCTCTGGGGACAATCAACCGGAGGACTCTGGTAACACAAAACCAGGACGTGTCTCCTATCATGGTCTCTGCTCTCCATGTTGGTGGGCTAAGTATGTGTATGACCCGGAGTCGAGAATACAAGCTAGTGAGCTTGCTTAGAGAGAAGTCATTTTTTTATATAATATACTGAAGTAAATGAAAAGTGTGCCCTCGTAGGGTTTGTGGGTAGTTCTTAATCAGGGAGGCAGCGAGCACCTGCAGTGGGGCCTGTCATCAGAAACAAGTCTTGGTTAATTCCAGTCAGGCAGCCAAGCAGCAGTTATTCTGAGGTACTTTCTCTCTCTCTCTCTCTCTCTCTCTCTCTCTATATATATATATATATATATATATATATATATATATATACCTGTGTGTGTATGTGTGTGTGTGTGTGTGTGTGTATGTGTTTGTGTGTGTGCATTCTATAACACATTTGTTTGGAGTGGGAGTTGTTTGTTCTCTGAGACAGGGTCTTACTATGTAGCCCAGGCTAGCCTGAAGACCATACTTTCTCTGCATCTATCTCCTATCTGCTGGAATTACATATGTGTACCACTATATAGCAGTAAGTTTCTACTAAGTTGTCATAAATAAAATTAAGTTGCCTGTCTTATATAGAATTTTTTTAAAATAATTATTTATTTTATGTGTACTGTACATATACTGTAGTATATATGTACACTGTAGCTGTGTCAGACACACCAGAAATGGGTGTTGGATCCCATTAAAGACAGTTGTGAGCCACCATGTAGTTTCTGGGAACTGAACTCAGGACCTCTGGAAAAGCAGTCATTGCTCTTAACCGCTGAGCCATCTCTCCAGCCCTTATATAGAATTCTTTAGAGAGCAGTCCTAGAGAAAAGAAGTCAGGAGAGTGAGAAGTTCAAGATCAGCTTTGGCTACCTAGTGAGCTTCAGGCCAGGCTGGGCCGCACAAGAACCTGTATCAAAACAAAAGAAAGTCCAGTACACAACTATATTCCGTACTTAGTGTCAGGGTAGACTTGTGCTCTTCCCTAGCCACATGTCCTTCCATTGTTTTCCTTCATAGTTGGGAATCAAATGCAGAGCCTCATGCCTATCAGGCAAGTACCTCACCACGTATCTCCACCTGAAATTACATTTTCCCTTGTAGCTGATAATTCTTTTTTTGAAAAAGAGTTATTTATTATATATGAGTACACAGTAGATGTCTTCAGACACACCAGAAGAGGGCATCAGATTCTATTACAGATGGTTATGAGCCACCATGTGGTTGCTGGGAATTGAACTCAGGACCTTTGGAAGAGCAGTCAGTGCTTTTAACCACTGAGCCATCTCTCCAGCCCTGAGCTGATATTCTTAAGATCAAGGACATGGTTTACCTATCTCCTTAAGAAAAGCCCGCATACTTAGAAGTACTCCATGTTCAGAATTAGTCATCTGTGCCTTCCCTGTTTCCCTCCTCATCTAGGTTTCCCATCTTCGCTGACTGAGTGCTGTAGGGGAAACACAAACAAGATCAATCTGCTTCCTCGTCCCCTTCAGCCCATAAGTCAGCAAATGCTCAACAAATTCTCTGCCAAAAAAATCGAAACAAGACAATTTGAAAATATGAGGCCCAAAAAAAAAAAAGTCTCTAAAATTAAAGTGTAATCTTTGATAGAAGGAGCAACAGAGATGAGGAGGGAGTCTGAGAGGAAAGGTAGACTAAAGCCTTCTAAAGCTGGTCTGCTTCTCCTTTAAAAGTGAGCGTGTGTGTGTCAGTGTGCCTGTGCGCACACACACACACGTACACACATGCACACATGTACACATGTGCACACATGCATGCACGTGTGTGTGTGTGCTTGTGCGCGCACACACCCACACACACACCATGGTACATATATGGGGACAGAGGAAAACTTTCAGAAGTTGTTTTTCTCCTCCTGCTATGTGAGACCTAGGGATTGAACTCAGGTTGTCAGTCTTGGCACCGAGCAACCTCATCCCGTGAGTCACTGGCCACTGGCCTGCTTCAATATTCATCTTTCCATGTGTCTACAGATGAAACATTTCAATTAAAGGTTTACTCAGACTCTTTGAACTCTTTCAATGCAATGGCAGTAAAACTGCCATTTATTAGGAGTGGCAGTGCCCTGGCAGAACAGGCCATTAGGTATTTATTAAACACAGATAAGTATTTACTGAACACAATCAGGAAATGTGATTGGCACATTTCATATGTGTTTGTGCTCATATGTATGCATACTCAAATTGATGGCCGCTCATTTTACTTGGGTGTCCCTCTCTTTTAAATTTTACTCATATTTGTGACAGCAGTGGGCTTGCCCTGTGAAATGGCACTTATGTGCCCTTTGCTTTTTGTGCAGTAACAGATGGAGACTAAGGTCATTAAGGGTCTAACTTACTTGGGTTGCTAAGGAATATTCATAAAAATGTTGCACTTTATGTGATAAAACTTTCTCAACCCTAATTAAAGCCAGAAGAAAATAAATCAGTGAGTGAGAATTCCTTTGATCTTTTTAGGCTCTCTTCTACGCCCAATCTCCGAGGAATAAACAGCATGGTGGCAGAGCCCATAAACAGCGTGGTGGCAGAGCCCATAAACAGCGTGGTGGCAGAGCCCATATGCAGCATGGTGGCAGAGCCCATATGCAGCATGGTGGCAGAGCCCATAAGCAGCATGGTCGCAGAATGCATAAACAGCATGGTTGCAGAGCCCATAAGCAGCATGGTCGCAGAGCCCATAAGCAGCATGGTCGCAGAGCCCA
>NW_022196905.1:98003159-98005955 GCF_008632895.1 Mastomys coucha
TGGTCGCAGAGCCCATAAAGAGCATGGTTGTTGCAGAGCCCATATGCAGCATGGTTGCAGAGCCCATATGCAGCATGGTTGCAGAGCCCATATGCAGCCTGGTGGCAGAGCCCATAAGCAGCATGGTTACAGAGCCCATATGTAGCATGGTCGCAGAATGCATAAACAGCAATGTTACAGAGCCCATATGCAGCATGGTCGCAGAACCCATAAGCAGCGTGGTCACAGAATGCATAAACAGCTTCGTGACAGAACCCATTAACAGCATGGTTGCAGAGCCCATATGCAGCATGGTCGCAGAGCCCATAAACAGCATGGTTGCAGAATGCATACACAGCATGGTGGCAGAGCCCATAAGCAGCATGGTTGCAGAGCCCATAAGCAGCATGGTGGCAGAGCCCATATGCAGCATGGTCGCAGAGCCCATAAGCAGCTTGGTCGCAGAGCCCATAAGCAGCTTGGTCGCAGAGCCCATTAACAGCTTGATCGCAGAGCCCATATGCAGCATGGTCGCAGAGCCCATTAACAGCTTGATCGGAGAGCCCATATGCAGCATGGTCGCAGAGCCCATTAACAGCTTGATCGGAGAGCCCATATGCAGCATGGTTGCAGAGCCCATAAGCAGCATGGTTGCAGAGCCCATTAACAGCTTGATCGGAGAGCCCATATGCAGCATGGTTGCAGAGCCCATAGGCAGCATGGTTGCAGAGCCCATAAACAGCTTGATCGGAGAGCCCATATGCAGCATGGTTGCAGAGCCCATTAACAGCATGGTGCCAGAACCCATAAACAGCATGGTGCCAGAACTCATAAACAGCATGGTGCCAGAACCCATAAACAGCATGATCGCAGAGCCCATAAGTAAAATGGTTGCTGAGCCCTTAAACAACATGGTTGCTGAGCCTATAAGCAGCATGATTGCAGAACCCATTAACAGCATGATTGCAGAACCCATTAACAGCATGGTTGCAGAGCACATAAGCAGCATGTTTACAGAGCACATAAACAACATGGTGGCAGAACACATAAATACCATGTTTGCAGAGCCCATAAACAGCATGGTGGCAGAACACATAAATACCATGTTTGCAGAGCCCATAAACAGCATGGTGGCAGAGCATATAAACACCATGATTGCAGAGCACATAAGCAGCTTGGTCGCAGAGCGCATAAGCAACATGATTGCAGAGCACATAAGCGGCATGGTCATTGAGCACATAAGCAACATGGTCGCAGAGCGTATAAGCGGCATGGTTGCAGAACCCATAAGCAACATGATTGCAGAGTACATAAGCAACATGGTTGCAGAGCACATAAGCAACATTTTTACAGAGCACATAAGCAGCATGCTTACAGATTACATAAACTCATGGTCGTAGGATGCATGAGCAACATTGTTGCAGAGCCCAAGAAGTAATACCTTGTATTTATGTCAGAAACAAAGCCAACACGAGTGAGTTTTGTCTAACAATTCCTTGCTCTACCAAATCATCGTACTTTCTTACTGTGCCTGGGTGATTGCATAGTAAGTTTATACTTCTCAGCAAAATAAAGATCCAATGGGATCCCCAGCAGAACAGTTTAGAGAAATGGGATCTTTTATCTAAGAAGCCAAAGCCACATTTCCCCCAAAGCCAGTCAGTCATTACTGATTACCATTGTCTTTATGAGAACATTTACTATCACGGACAGGGCTCTGCTCTCCACTCAACAGGGCTGGGTGAGTTATTCATGTTTCAATTGGCCAGTCCCACTACAGGAAAAAACATTTACATAAAAGATTAGATCAGTTGCCAAACAACAAATTGAAGACTTACCTCTTGAAATCCCTCTTAGTGTGGCTCTGAGTAAATTGATGTTGCCAAGGGGATGGACTTTTAAATGAAATTTTAATAGCACTCCAGCTAATTCCAAAGTGTGTCTCACTGCCCTCTCACTGCCCTTAGCTCTGACTGGATTCGGCTTTACTTCCTGGTTTGCCCACTCAGCCTGTACCTGGGAAATATTTAAGTAACGTAGTAAGGAGAAAAAAAGAAAAATGTTGCTGCCCAGTGGAGGAATGAGCTTTAGCTTGGTTTAGATTTAGTTCATGCTGTCATTCTTTTATTTAAAAGTTTTCCAGTTTTGCATATAGGGTATATTATATATAGCACTGCTATACTTGGTTGCTCTCATGGTTTGTTCTTCCTCATTCCCTCTTCTGGGACACCTCGCCTTCATGGTTTTTCCATCCCATTTGGTGACTTTTTAAAATTAATTATTTTATTTATTTACATCCCAAATATTGCCCTCCCTCCTGGTCCCTCCCTCTCAGAGTTCCTTACCCCCTCCCCCTCCCCTCTCTCCCAGCAGCTGAATAAGACAGATGCAGATACTTACAGCCAACCAAAGGACTGAGGTCGGGGACCCCATGCAGTGATTCTTATAGAATGAAACTTCCTAATGCCTAAACTGGTAAGTCAGTTGTGTGTGTGTGTGTGTGTGTGTGTGTGTGCGTGCGCGTGCACACGCATTTGCACATTCCAGCGCATTTGCACATTCCAGATCCATTCGAATGTTTGGTGTTTTCTTCAATTGCTCTCTACCATATTTCTTGAGATTGGCTCCTTCACTGTACCTAGAACACACTGATTAGCTAGATTGACCAGCCAGAAAACCTCAAGGATCCCCCTGGTTTTGTTCCCCAGAACTGGTGTTGCAGGCCACTCACTGTTTCTGGCCAAACTCAGAATTTCCTGCTTGCCTGGTGGGGTCTTTACTGACAGAGCTATGTCCCAATCAGAGTTGTTTAAACGG
>NW_022196905.1:98005965-98024265 GCF_008632895.1 Mastomys coucha
TCATTACTTGGTAATGAAAGTGATGCAGCTTCCTTGTGGTGACACCATCCCTTCTACAGAACTGTTTGGTTAGGCACCAGTTGTGAAACACATGAAGTGTTGGTTCATAATTAGCATAATCATAATTTGATTTTCCACAGATTGATTGTAGACTGAGTGATATAATGCCTAATTTTTTCAGTGATCAATAGCCCAGTTTACTAAGGTGGCACCTTGTTTATCAGATAGTTGACAAGGCTCTGCAAGTACTGGTGCCCTCTTCTGGGTGTTTTAAATGATTGTGCATGTGAAAGCCTTGCCTGAAATTTGGCTATTTGTTCTAAAGTGATACTTGTGTGGTAAAAAATATTAAATTCTACTGTAAGTATCCGGGTATCCTCTAGTCTAAAATACCACTTAGCAAATTCATTTCTTTAAAAGAAAATGTTAAGACTTTAGGAAAATCCTGCTTCCTCAAAACCTAATTGTCTAGTTACATCATTTGCCAGGCAAATCTGGAAATTTGATTTTTTTTTCTACTTAGAATTTTAATGGTGAAGTCCATTTATGCTTTTCTTCTGAAGGTTATCTAATATATATGTATATATATATATATATATGTATATATATTCTAATATAAAATTAGGCCTCCTATTCTCTGTGTTGGGCTTTTACCAATGAATGTTTTCAAGTTACTATCCCTGAATTGTGTTCTCTGAGACAGTTTTCCATTATTCCATTGCTCAATGGCTGCTCACTATGTGTAATATCCAGTCTAAATTCTTTCTGCTTGTGGAAACCTTTGTTAATTCCCAAAGAGCTCTCCCAGATAATAATTACTCAGATATCTGTTATGCTCAGGGGCTTGGATTGCATTCTCAAAATCTATTGACATTTGAGACTTTATTTAATATTTGATCCTAATCTTCCTTCATCCTTTTCTTCCTCGTGCTTGCCTGGAAAACTCCAGTGTGTCCTGTCTGTTATCCTGAGGTCACCTTGACTCTCTGTTCTGATTTTGTTTGTGCCCTTCATGGTGTACCCCCCATGAGTCCTTCATGAGTGTGCCCCACTAGTCTTTCATGAGAGTGCCCTAATTCTCTGTTGCTTTTCCCTTCACCCCAAGCTGTGCACACCTGTACACCTTGAATCAACTAGTATTCCTTACCCAATGTTACCTGAAGACACATTGTATCAATTTCTTCATTTTCTTATATTGTGTCTTCTTTCACCCAAGCACAAACTCCTTTTGAGGGCCCGGGGTTGAGCTTAGGCGGTCCCATCTCCAACACACAGAAGCTGGGTCCTGATTTGTTCTCATGCTGTATCCATGCAAGATATGATAGCCTTTCACCTTCTCTTGGTGGCCATTTGGGAGCCACCTAGTTGATGGCAGATAATGACCGCTTATTTCTACCTACCTGTCTTTCAGCCAACAGTGACTCCATGGTGGCATTTTCTGAATGGCTAAAAGTGCCACAATAAAAACAGATGGTGTCAAATATAAATAGGAAAGTATTATTTACTGGGGGTTGGGTGGCAGGACAGGGAAAATAGTCAACTTCTCAGGTTTTTCCACCTTTTGAATTTGGCTGCTAAGAAAGAGCCATCTTTCTTAGCAGAGATTACTGAGAAACTTTGTTCACCAGCAGGAGACCAAGGGAGTGAGTCTATGTGTGCTACTCAGCCAGGAGAAAACCACACCCGCATTTAAAAGTCACGTGTTAAACTTCCAAATAGGGAATGTGACTTCTGTTTCATGAAAAACACCGAAAACTAAAATTCTCTGAGAACATGGCTGCTTCCCTAATGAAATCATTGAGTCCTGACAAGCTCTGGAGCAGAAAGCAGATCTGTGCAGCGGGCTGTCTGTCACCATCTCAGCAGACTTGTGCAGCGGGCTGTCTGTCACCATCTCAGCAGATCTGTGCAGCGGGCTGTCTGTCACCATCTCAGCAGATCTGTTCAGTGGGCTGTCTGTCACCATCTCAGCAGACCTGTGCAGCGGGCTGTCTGTCACCATCTCAGCAGACCTGTGCAGCAGACTGTCTGTCACCATCTTAGCAGACTTGTGCAGCAGACTGTCACCATCTCAGCAGATCTGTGCAGTGGGCTGTCTGCCACCATCTCAGCAGACCTGTGCAGCAGGCTGTCTGTCACCATCTCAGCAGACCTGTGCAGCTGGCTGTCTGTCACCATCTCAGCAGCTGGACCCTTTGATTCCCTTAGTCTTTCTTTGAGAAACTTTCTGTGTTCCCTCCTGCCCCAGAGTCTTTCTGTTGAGGCTGAACCACCTCCCCGCCCACCCTCTTCCCTGTTGACAGGAGGTTCAGTGCATCTCTAGTCTCTGTGGGCGGGACCTTCAAATATCATGTGGAATGTGGGAAATTGAAGGTGAAATGGTGGAAAAATAAGCTGTGGGTTATGTTTAAGTCAGGAAATCTAATTTTAACTCTTTTATCTACTCAATATGCTAATGGCACTTTTGCATAGTAAATCCTGGGATACATTAATCTGCATAATATATAGTGACCAGACCTCAGAGCTTATTGCTGGTGGGAGGAAAAAAAATCCCTTGATGGAGTGACTACTTATAGGATAATAATAGGGGATATGAAAGGAAAGGTCAGCAACTAGAGCCTACCGTGATTGGTCCGGGGTGGGGAGTGTCAGAGGAAGCAGCCCCGTGGGGAATACCTATGTAAGCCATTGACTTGGAGCACTAGGACTTAATTGACAGCCTTGTTTACTCCCCAAAGGTGAGTTTGACCTTCAGCCCTCTATAGCCCTGTATAGGAAGGAGGCTTCCTGTGTAGCCTGTGGTGTGTATAGTACAGTAAACAATACTTATTTGGTCTTGGACCCAGTTGCATGCACATATGCATGTGCCCACCCACACACATGCATGCACAATACATACGCACACAACACATATACATACACATAATACATACCCATCCATACACATACATATGCACACATGTGTGCTCACAGACATATATGCATTCTTGTGTGCTCATAGGCATACATGCACACACATATGTATGTACACGTAGAACCTGGTACTTTGCCTGCTCCTGAACTATATATGTCTTCTTTAATGAACTATTCCTAATAACTGAACTGTCCTGAGTTCTGGGAGTCACAAGACAGTTACTGAACTTGAGGAGGGTGTCAGACAAGGCAGACGGGGTAGCAGGGACACCATGAGAAGCAGAGCCCTTGAGGCTGTGAAATGAGGTGCCTACTGTCCCTTGAGGCTGTGAAATGAGGTGCCTACTGTCCCTTGAGGCTGTGAAATGAGGTGCCTACTGTCCCTTGAGGCTGTGAAATGATGTGCCTGCTGTGGGAAGGCGATGTAGAACAGGGTAAGGGATCCCCGTGCTTGTAGACTCTGCAAACAAGCAGGCTTCAAATATTCTGGTGCAAAGTGTATTACAGTATGTGCTCAGACCACAATAAAGTGTGAGGCAGCCATATCCCAACCGGTATAAAGAACTGAGTGGCCCAGAGGACCTATTCGGGTTCTTCTTGAATGATCTGAGATCACTGTAATCCAGTCTGCCAAGGAAGTAGATCCTACTAGCTTGTAAATGGAGAGCCACAGCTAGAAAGATGTTGTCTGACTGCCTTGTCAAACTCTGCTGATGCTGGCTCTCAGTGTGGCCCATTAGGAGCCTGTATTGGACATGGGCGTGACCATTCAGGACCCTAGTGCAGGGTTGGAGAGATGGATCAGTCGTTAGAGCATTCGTTGGCTACTCTTCCAGAGGACATGGGATCAATTCCCCAGTTCCCACAATGGTAGCTCATAACCATATGTAACTCCAGTACAGGGGGATCTGATGCCCTCTTCTGACCTCCACAGACACTGGCCACCCATATCTTATACAGACATACATGTAGGCAAAATATCCATAAATACAGAGAGAGAGGCAAGCATATAAGCAAGAGAAAGAAATCTTATGTGTTTTCTGGATAAATTTGCAGAATTGTTATCTTGCTTAACCAAATTCAAATTAAATGTTACAAATAAACTGATGATTGAGAATTCAGTGTTGCTTATAGTAACATATACACCATGGATGAAACCAGTTTGGTATATTTTAAATAACATTTTCACATGTTATATTTTCTGGGACATTGAGGCTGATTGCATTTGATTTCTGTGATCCTTTTGTGCTTATTGCAGTGAGAATGGTTTTCTCTGCATGACTATTTTTCGTAAAATATACAAAATGTAAAACTTATTTTAACTATTTATAAATGTAAAATTCAGTGACTTTAAGCACATCATATTGAGACATCTTGGTGGGATTTTTTTTATATGCGTGGTGTTTGTGCAGATTTATAGATGCATATTGGAGACAAGAGGCTGGAGTCCATTGGCTTCCTCCATCCCCCTCATTTTATCTTTTGAGATAAGGGTTTCTCACTGAACCTGGCTGTTCATCGAGTTTCTGTGTTGCATGGTGCTAGGCCTATGGATGTGTGCTGGGGATCTGAGTTCAGACCCTTGTCCCTGCATCCTTTCAACTGAGCCATCTCCCCAAATTCTGATGCTAGGCAGGCTGTGGTTTGTTGTTTTGTTTTGTTTTGTTTTGTTTCATTGATGATAGACTTTAATACAGCCTACTTTGCCCAGGTGACACTGGCCACATATGTCTTGTCAGCAACAGGAATTTGCCTGGTAAGACAGACACTAAATGACTTGTACCAGTTACTGCTTCAAATGTTACACCACAGTTTATTGGTTTTGTTTCTGCTTCATAGCATCCTAGTTCACGTAATAAATAATTGAGAAAAGGTATATTTATTCTTCAATTTTGGGATAACTGGGGTCAAATTGCAAGTCTGTCATTAGTCTCTAACTTGGGTGGAAAACCAGACTGACTCCCCAGTATCAAGGCTGATTGGTAACAGGAAGGTGCCTAAACCCATCCTTCTAACAGATTGCTTTGTTATAATAATATAATTGGTCATGTTAATAAGTTACTGTGTTGGGTGTTACTTTATATCCTTCCCTGTGCTAAGCATTGGATTGAAAGTTGCCTTACTCAGCTGCTAAAGACATTTCCATTAGGTAAAAAGCCATCTTTATGTAATAGCAACAGTAATAAACTGTTTTGTAGATTAGATAGTTGGTACTTAGCTTACGATCCAGCCAATAGAAATGGATGCCGACCACCACCGTGGCCTTTGTCTTCCTTTCCTAAGTGTTCTTCAAGGTTTCCGATGAAGAAACAAGCGCGTGATGCTCCTTTATAAGACCATTCAGAAAATTCATCCTTAAAAGCGTGGTACTATTAATAGATATACTAGGCATCAAAACCCTGTATATATTATCATTTCAATGACAAATGTGGGTTTTTCACCTTGTTGTTAGAGAAGAGGGCTTCTTGGTATGCGGTTGTGTAAAAGCAGGATGCATTCTTGCTCTGTCTAGCTATCATGTCAAACCTAATTACTTAGTAGGCAGGCAGGAAAGGCGCTTCAGCTTTATTAGATGAAATACTGAGCCATGGACCAGGAAGAACCATGTAGATCTCACTTGTAAAGCATTTCTCGTTCTTTTCTGAAAGTTTTGTTGTAGAGTGCAGAGAGGGAAATGTCACATTCTATGTAGAACTCTCTGACAGCGCTTCTGGGGAGGCCATGAGGCAGATGTTCTCAGAGCTGGTATGAATTCTGGGTTTGCTTTTGAACTTGATTGAAGTTTCTGCATTTCTCCAATCTACTCTGGTGATTGAAATGAGAAATGACCTTTGTGGTCTCGAGCGTTTGGATACTTGGGCCTCAGTGGATGGTGCTCTCTGAGGAAGTCTAGGAGGCACAGGCTTGCTGGAGGAAGTCTGTCACTGCGGATAGCTTTGAGAACTTAAGGTCTCACCTACTTGGAGTTGGTTCTCTGTTTCCTGCTTAGAAAGCACATGAGCTCTCATCTTATCTTGCTGCCATGCTTGCCCCTTGCTGCTTCCCCACCATGGTTGACTCCTAACCGCAACATCTAGAAACAGAAGCCCAAGGAAAGTCTTTCTTCTTTAAGTTAGCTCTTGTCTTAGTCAGGGTTTTACTGCTGTGAACAGACACCATGACCAAGGCAGCTCTTACAAAGACAACACTTAAGTGGGGCTGGCTTACAGGTTCAGAGGTTCAGTCCATTATCATCAAAGCAGGAGCTTGGCAGCATCCAGGTAGTCATGGTGCAGGAGGAGCTGAGAGTTCTACATCTTCATCTGAAGACTGGTAGTGGAATACTGGCTTCCAAGCAGCTAGGATGAGGGTCTTAAAGCCCACACCCAAAGTGACACACCTCCAACTGTTTTGTCACTCCAACAAGGCCACACCTTCTAATAGTGCTACTCTCTGGGCTAAGCATAGACAAACCATAACACCTCTGTTGTGGTATTTTATTATGGGAACAGGAAACAACTAATATGGAGTCGAAGTGACCACACCGAGAGCACGGTGGATGGTTACCTGTGCCTCACCATCTGCCAACATCCCTTTTACACAGCTGCAGTTGAGACTGCTCTAGGTAGGCCTTGCCTACACCCTGAACTCAGGTTCAAAAGCAAACCCAGGGTCCACAGCTCTAAGAACAGTCCAAACAGCCAAGCACATCGCCAGATATTTGTGATGCAGTTTAACAGCAGTTAAGTGGTGTAACTGCCGATTTGGGGAAGTTGGTTAAGTGCTCATTTTGATACTTCTTGTGGGCTGAGAATAATAACTCAGTGGGTAGGATGCTTGGCTAGCATCCATGATACCCTGGGCTCAGTCCTCAGCACCATACACTAGCCTTGTTGATACATACCTATAATCCTAGTCCTCAGAGGTAGTGGGCAGGAAGATCAGGAGTTGAAGGTTGTTCAAGTTCTTGGCCGTTTATTAAGGTTGAGGCTCTTGAGGACTATATGAGACCCTGTCTCAGAACCGAAAGGAATTGTGTAAGGTTGTGTTTTGTGATCATTTACCCATAAGTGAACACTGAGCCTTTGTATTACTACCTTAAGCTCGATAAGCTTTGTATTATTACCTTAGGCTTCTCGCAGTTTATGACATGTGATGTTTGTCGTCCCTTCAAGAGTGTGATGTAGCAGACACAGCCTTCCTCTCGGTGATCATCACCAGTAACCTGCTCCAAGAGACTAAAACTATCCCGAGGACGTGAGGCATTGTCAACTGAGTGTCAGCTCATGGGGTTGTAAAATTACAGTGTTTAGGAACAAAGAATTTTTGCCAACTCTGAGAAGACAAGCAAGGCTCCTTCCCTTCCCTAAATGCAGTCTCGGAGGGAGAAGCCAGGCTAAGAATTGAGCCCAGCTTAGCATGACAGACAGCACTCTGGCCTGAGAGACAGTGTGCCTGCACTTCATCTCAGCATTTCCCCTCTTACGTCATAAGGTCAGTTCATGCAAAAGGCTAATCATGAAATCCTAAGGTCATTTAGGAATGCTGTGGCATTCGGTCAGTAGCCCAGCACTGATTTAAAATGATGTGCAGTCATGATAATGCAGCCAGTCATGCTGAGTTTGACAGCAGATCTGTGTTAGATCCGTGAGATGTCATGTTTAGAGGGGAACTTGGCAAGCATTCTTCATGGAGGGTGAGGTTTAACCTCTGCCTCCCATGACTGCACTTGTGGAGGGATGAGAACACCTCGGGCCATTATAGCATACTCCTTCCTCTCTCTAATTCATGCAATGTGTGCCTAGCCTCTGCTCTTTCTGAGAGCCGAGCCATCTCCATACTCTTGGTTCATAACAGGGTAATGAAATCCAGTCACATGTATTTCTAAATGTCCCTTCGCAGTAAGGCCAGCCTCAGTGCCACGCTAAGGTTGCCTAAGGACTTGTCTCTTGGGCAGACTAACTTCAGTGCCATTTAAGATGGTTCTTCACATTTAAAATTTTTATTTTATATGTCTGAGTTTTTACCTGCATGTTTGTCTATACAATACTTGTGTGCAAAGGCCAGGAGAGGATATCTGATCCCTTTGAAAAGGAATTATAGTTATGAATCATGATGATCATGATGTGTGTGCTGGGAATTGAACCCAGGTCAGGTAGAGAAGCAGCTGGTGTTTTTAACCACTGAATCGTCTCTCTAGCCCATCACATTTTAAATTGGATAGGAGCTGGGAGCTGAATGGAAACAATGTAGCAAAGAAACCCCTTCAACCCTGCCCCTGTCTGTTCTCAGCTGACCAGAGGGAAGCCACAGCCATATTCCAAATCTCCTTTGAAGGTTTTATCAGTACTCTTTCATCTAGCCATTGATCCCTGGGATACAGGTAATTAAGAGACTTGGTTACATTAGTTCATAAAGAACTTGAGGCATTAGCTTAACATGTACACCATAAAGCAGTGTGAGAGAAATATTTGCATGCCCCAGGAAGACACAATGGAGCTATGAAGTTAGTCATGAGGTCAGTGCAGCTTCCAGAGGTGGTGCCGTGGGACCTCAAGGCAGGACAGGCATTAGATTGTAGACCAGCAGTAGCCTCTCACTTAGAGAGACCCACCTTTGCCTCCCCAACGCTGAGATTAAGGAGTGCATCACTATGCCCATCTGGAATGTCCCAAGTCTTTCAAGTCATTGGTGTGGGAGTTCTGAATGTACATAATTAGAACCTAAAATACAGATTACACAAAGTATGGCGGTGTGGTTCCTGCCATTGCTGGGATGTAGTGTACATAGTAATGCCATAGGATTGTGTTTTAGACCCACAGAGACGGTGAGCTTTGGGCTGGGGATGTACCTCAGTGGTAGAACACTTGCGTAGCATGGTCAAAGCCTTGGGCTCACTCCTACACCCACCCCACCCCCACCATTACAAAACAACCAGAAGAGAGGTTCTTGATTTGCTTTTGCTCCATTTTTCATCTTTTCTTTTGCAGCTGTCACTACAAGGCAAATTCAAATGCATGAAAGCTTGTGTTTAGATCCCAGAACTGTCACTGCTCCTTGCTCTACTACACAGGGGTATGCAGCCAGTGTCCGCAGCAGCCAGTGTCCGCAGCAGCCAGTGTCCGCAGCAGCCAGTGTCCACTGCAGCCAGTGTCCGCTGCAGCCAGTGTCCGCTGCAGCCAGTGTCCGCAGCAGCCAGTGTCCGCAGCAGCCAGTGTCCGCAGCAGCCAGTATCTGCAGTCCCTACTGACCAGAAAGCAAAAGCGTGCAGTCAGAGCCTTGGGGACTTTTGTTTCTCTATCAGAAAGCTCATCCTTAATCCTCAGTCACTTGGGAAAATAAGTATTTTCCTCTACGTCCTTCTGCGTCCCTTTTGGAAGACGGGAGGGAACATTCAGTCTCAGCCCCCTGGTCTCCACATCTGCCAGGGTCCATTCTTAGGCTGTCCCAGAGCTGAGTTTTTAAGTTAAAATACACGAGTGTGTGTCCTGCCTCTGCCTGGGAGTGGTAAAGATGAAGCTAGTTTGGGAATCCATTAGCATATGGAGTTGGATCACCGAGACACAGCGCCTATCTCTGCAGCTGGCCTGTCAGAATTACTGAGACAGTCTTTGTCCCGTTTTATCCTGCCTAAAGTGTGTGATTTGTTCTATTCTGAGCAGCACGGCCGTTGAGGATTTTCACAGTTCGTTCTTCCAGCTCGGGACTTTTGTGTTTTGCTGAGGAGGAGAAAAGAGGATAACTTTGGCTATGGTTTCTGTAATCAGCCTGAATGCTTCTCTTGGCCTGTATAGAGAAACTGGTCCTCGGTGTGCTGTTGCTTTTAGTTGACAGCAGTGGCTTCACCCTGAGACGTCAAGGAGTCTTTCTGAGAGCTTCCACTGAGTTCTACATCTGTTTCTTTCAACAGGATGCATCTGTGGTTTGGGTGAATTTGGATAGAGAGGGGTGTGGCTTGTTAAGTCACAGGATGGGTTCGTTCAAAGCAGCACTCACAGTAGGCATAGTAAAGCAACAGCAAGATATTTTTTCATGTGTGTAATTAGAGAAGGTTTTGGTTTTCTATACTGTGGTCTCAATGATAATTCCTAATCTGTTCAGAAATTAATTGATATATTGCTTGCTAAAAAGATTACTAGTGTAATTGGGGTATGTGTGTGTGTGCACATCGATTGATATACATATAAGAGACTAAATATTTCATTTTGGCCCAGGACTCTACTCTAGAATTCTGTACAAAAGAATCATGTGGACAGGGCTGAAGAAGAGGCCTCTACCTCAGTGGTAGAGTGCTTGCTTAGCATGCACAGGTTCTAGGTTCGATTCCCAAAGGGGAAGAGGAAGGGGGGATGCCATATGAGCCTAGTTTAGGGATGTTTGTAGCATTATTACTAATAAACAGAGAATGGCTTTTAAAACTGTGACACACTTATAATTATTTATCAGAAATAATGCCTGGAGACTTTACAGCATGAAAAATCCCATAAGATTCCAAAGGAAACCTTGAAATTATGCCAGGGAATTTTATAGTGGCATCTCTGTCCCTTGCAGGCCAGGAGCAACAAAATAACAAAACTCAACAGAAAAAAAATCTCAAATATTTACTTTTCCGACATTTTTCCCTCCTCAAGAAACATCAATATCTTTATTTGCAGAAGATGGAAAGTATTAAAAAGGCAGAGATACAGTATGAGTATGTGCCTTGGATACAATGTTTCATTCTCTGTTAAAATGCCTTGTGAATTCCTGCTGTGGTTAGACTGTGCTTATTGTCTCCCCAGGTGTCAGCTGATTTTTGCTAAGAGGTCAGAGGGACTATCTCTGACCCGTGCTTTTGGAAAGTTGTATTTTATGTTTTTCACAAAAAATTTGGGAGTTTGAAAACCATATAAGGGGGAAATGATCTTGTAGTTCTAGGATGCATAAAATATAACAATGTGCTTATGGTTTTTTCCTCAGGCGTTCCTCAGATCAAAACTAATTGCAGAGTTTCCGGTTGACCAGCATTCAAAGGGTAAGATGAACATCTCCAATGGTGAACACATGGCACAGATTATTACAATTTAGTTGGGAGCTTGGGGCAAAAAGGATACAGAAAAAGATTGCCATGCTTACAGATGTTTTGAATAACATCACTTTGATATTTTTAGACTGATTAAGCAGAAATTTAAATCTATGTTATTTTAATTAAAATGTCATCTTCCCACCCTCTGTGGGTTCTGTAAGCAGAAATGTGTGTGTTTAATTGATTCTTTTTTTGTTTGGTTTAATCACTAAAGACTGATGGAATATAATAATCTATGAGAGATTTCATATCCATGCCTGCCTATTTGATCTGGGCATATTATACTTTTTGTTGTTCCATTGAGACAGAGTCTCTTAGATAGCAGGCTGATCTTAAACTCACTATGTAGCTAAGGAAGGCCTTGAACTTCTAACCCTCCTGACTCTACCTTCCAAGTGCTGAGATTCCAGATATCACCATGCCTCCATGACCTTTTGGGAATCAAAGCTAGCTCTATGCCTTCTGGGTAGACACTGTTACCAACTGAGCTCCGTTCTCAGCTCCCAAGGTTGATTCACGTAACCCATCTGCCATGTTTCTGTTCAACAACATGCCTTTCTTGAGTGATCAAGTCACAAGTGTAAGCCTGTCCGCCCTTGCTTCCGGCAGACATGAGTCCTTCATAACTATGGAAGGTATGTCATGTTAGCTCTGTGGCAGAGTGTTTGACTTACTGTGGTGGTCACTGAAATCACTCACCAACTCCAGACTGCTGAATACAACACCTGCCTTAAAAGCATCACCCAGCTCTGAGCGTGGGTTCTGGAGACTCCATGCTAAGGCAGTGAGCATCCAGTGACGTCTCACACCAACCATTTGCAAATCACCTGCAATGCCGGTCTCAGAATCCCAGCCTGAACTGTCTGTGCATGGATGTTTGAAGCAATCTTGTAAAGGTGGCCTGCTTATACTGCACCACTCTCTGAAGCTTGCTCATCTCTAGCAAGTTACTGACTTCTTCTTTCCTTCCTTTCTTCTTTCCTTCCTTCTTTCCTCCCTTACTTCCTTCCTTTCCTCTTTTAAAAACTATATATATCCTTTTAATTTTTTTAACTTAAATTTATTTATTTAATGTATGTGAGTACACTGTCTTCAGACACACCAGAAGAGGGCATCAGGTCCCATTACAGATGGTTATGACCCACCATGTGGTTGCTGGGAATTGAACTCAGGACCTTTGGAAGAGCAATCAGTGCTATTAACCACTGAGCCATCTCTCCAGCCCTTAAATTTTATTTTATGTTTATTGGTGTTAGAACTCTTTCAAACAAAGATAAAAATCCAGTGACGTGGATGTGTGTTTCCACACTAATCTTTTGAGCCGATCAAGTTTCTAAAAGCTAGCAGAGTTTGCACTCAGGTCTCCCGACTCTGGTGGTCTCTCTACTCTGAGTTGTCTCGTATCCAAACTCTGTGACCTGGCTGCAGGCTCACTGTCATCCTCCTTGCCCTATGCTCCTGGCTTAGCCAGAGTGCACCCTTTCTGATCCTTCAACCTCCCAAGCTCATGGCTCTCTCTGCCTGCAGGGACCTTCCTTAGGCACTGCAGGGACTTCCTGGGCTGGGTGACTGATCTCTGACTCCGCCAATCACTCTTCTAATGACTGTGCTGCAGACAAGCCGTCCTTGAGGCTCACAGTCTTCGCAGTGCCTTGATCTTGCCATGGCTGTGTGTTTGGTGATTGTTACTCCTCTTCCTGCTCAGTACATGCTGGGCAGACATTTTTCCACTGGGTTTCTTTCACAGCTCATTTGTCTGTCAAGTCCACCTGTTTCCCTAAGACTTAGATGTGTTTGCACATTGCGAGTAAGCCAAGCTCTGAGATTTCTTTAGTGCTGCTATGCAAGAATGCCCATCCACTCTTCTTTATGCCTAAGAACATGAAGAGCTTACGCAAGAGGCACTGACGGACATTACTAGGTCTACCTCATCCTCCTCATTTGGTCCAGGCTGCACAGTCTGGAGAAGAGGCATGCCACTTTGCATTCTGTGTTTAGCAGAATCGCAGTCCTGGCAGAACAGAGAGAAGACCTTCCTTACTCGGCCTGTGGCGTGCTTACTCTCCATAATTGAATATGGAAATTTAACATTAGAGAAAGGATTTAAATGACCATCTACATCAAGACTTAAGATATGATAGTTGGTGTATCCCAGATCACTGTTTGGTCTATCTCAGATCACTAGTTGGTCTGTCCTAGATCACTGATTGGTCTATCCCAGATCACTGATTGGTCTATCCCAGATCTAAAATCTCTCATTTTTATACTTTAGGAAGAATTATAAATGTTTCCTTGATTATATTTGCAGCTTCATGTGTCTAAGGAAGACTGTTAATAGTGTTTTCAAGCCTGTCCCTGGGTCATAACCCAGGAGTTCAGTCCATGGAGAGTAACTTAACTGCTCTGAATGGTTTCATTTATTTCATAAAGAGTGGGCTCTGGTTTCTATAGTCCCTGTCACTGCTCTGTGAAGAGTAGAGCATGGCAGAAGAATGAGGTTCCTACAGATGCTCGCTGTCCTCTGCGTGGGAACCTGAGGGGGCAGTATGCGAGTCAAAAGAGACTATGGAAGGCCTGGGTGTGGCCCCATTTATTATTGATTATTATTAAGAATATTATTAAGAATATTGTGAGGTTTGGGGGAGTTGGTCAGGAAAATACTTTTAAAATACTGAGAAATACCAAAGAATTCGACCTTGACTTCTTACTTACGCCATCTCTGTAGGAATTATGTACCCACCAGTAACTTCCAGTAATATAACTCCATCTCCTGTCATTTAAAATGCGTTTTAGAGTCCATGTGATTGCACACAATTATCACCCCAGCATTCAGGAAATTGAGGCAGGAGGATCATGAGACCTAGGTTAGCCTGGGCTACATAACAAACTCCCATCTAAAAAACTCCAAGGCCAAAAACCAATGTATTATTTTAGATTCAGTAGCCTACTAAAAGCATTGATGATTGATATTTCTAAAACAGAACATTGTCATCTAAATTTAATATATGATGTATTCTGTGCTTATAGAAACAGATTAGCGTAACACTCAGAACAGCTTAGAACTAGCCATGGTAGAGCACCATAATCTCAGGGCAAAGCTAGGCAGATGGAAGCCAACAGTGAGTCTGCACAGTGAGATCCAGGCCAGCCAAAGCTGCATGATGAGATCCTGTCACAAAAACAAACAGAAATGCCCCACGTTCATTGGGATTTCAGTTTAATTTATTTGTTCAGTACCTTTCTCCTGGGGCTTCCAATGAGGAAAGTGATTTTTATCTAAAACATTACTTATGATTGCTTAACAAAGCTGACTAAGGGTTTGCCAAATGACCATTTCCTGTCTCCATTTGCTGTTTCTGGTTTTTTGACTGATAACAGCTTCTTTCCCTGAAGCTCTGACTCGTGTGCTCACAAAATATTTTCTTCCCTGCCTTTCCTGATCTGACCACCCCTCCACACCTAGACAACAATTCTGCTCTGCACTTGCCAGAGTGAAATGATTCCTCTCAGAGAATTCTTGTCGGAGGCCCTGTTCCCTCCCTAAACAGTCATGGCGTATCACAGTGGACTAAGGCCCTGTTATGGTGTGGGGGCTAACATCATCTCTAAGGTGGAGCCTTACGTGACATAGAGCATCAGAATCTGACCCAAGGCATTCCCTCTCAGAAATCAGTCCCATTGCCTGTCAGCTTAAAGACCTTTTGGTCATTGGGAAGGCCTCAATCAAATGCCCAGGTTGGCTTCTGGGTAAGCAGTAGCCTGAGTGTAGCCCTGTGCCGCTGGCACTTTATCCCAGCATCTCAACAGACACCATGTGGAGCAGAACATCTCATTGTTCGACAGAATTGAGAGGAACAATGAAATGTTTATTTTAGATATTGAGATTTGGTGGGTTTTTGTTTGTTATGTTGGTTTGTTTGTTTCATTTTTTTTTTTTGGATAGACCAATTAACAATGGCAGAAACTGGTGTCCTGACATGAGGTGCTTCCGTAATGAGATACGTAGAGGGGTACAGCCCACAGCTAGCAGAGACCTTTAAGCTTAGTGAAGAACAGTCTTCCTGGTAGTTGAGGACCAGCGAGGAAGCTGTTGCTGGGGGATATAGACAGATAGTTCACCAGCCCATCACCGACAGGGAACATAAGAATCGGTGTACGAGCTGCAGGTGGGCTCCTGATGGCAGGTTCTCAGCAGAGCACTAGGGGCTCCTGTTATAGCCACAACAATCCAAGTGTTAGGAGATAGATGGATTAAGGAATGTTTAAGTTTTAAGCAGACTTTAGAAGAAATATTTCCTGTCTAAATTTGTCTGGAATCAAAAAAAAAAAAAAGGTTTTTGTTTTGTTTTGTTTTTAATTCCTTGTTTTGTTTTTAATTCCTTGTTTCTACATCTCACACACAAAAGCTTAAAAAAAGAAATGATCTCAGGTCCAAACATCAGGTGAAGGACACCACTGTCAGTAACACTCAGTTTCACAGTAAAAAATAAAAGGGCTCATGTGTAAGACCTCAAGACCGTGAGGTAGCCTCAGAAGTGCCCCTCTCTTAGCCAGATGTGATGTCCTGTAGCATCCTGGACTCAATTTAGATGACACAATCCTGATCTCGAGCCTGAACTTGATGCCATGATAGGTGAAACTTCTGCAGGAGGGTTAGAGTCTTAGTTAGGTTTCATTGCCGTGAAGAGACACCATGACCACAGCAACTCTTATAAAGGACAACATTTAATTAGGGCTCACTTATGGTTTCAGAGGCTCAGTCCATTGTCATCACAGTGGGAAGCATGGCAGCTTGCAGGCAGACATGGTGCTAGAGAAGGAGCTGAGAGTTCTACATCTGGATCAGCAGGCAGCAGCAGGAGACTGTGCCACATGGGCCTATGTCCACGTACAGACGACCTCAAAGCCCACCTTCAGAGAGACATTGTCAACAAGGCCACATCTTCTAAGAGTGACACTCCCTATGGCTAAACATCCACATACATGAATCTATAGAGGCCTATTCAAACCACCACAGTTAGTATGCCTTGCATCTAAAAAAGACATGTAAAGCAGTTATGGCCAGAAGATTGTCGGAGCATAGCTGAGAATCTATTGCTACAGAGAGGTACAGCTAGCTCCCTCTCCCTTTCTGGGCTAGCCTTGGGACTACCTCAGTATATGGTTTGTTTGAACAGAGAGCTAGATCAGTTCAAGTGTTAGAATCAGCTATCTTACTAGTGTATGAAGACATTTTGGGGCTGGCCAAATATGTGAAGGAAAAAGCCCATAAAAGCTCAATAACTTGACCTTCCTGGGATTTGGGCCATGGAGATGCAAAATAGAAAACAGTTAGCCAAAACACTTCTACCTGCATGCCGCCAAGCCCTCACTCTGCATCCTGCTCGGGCCATCTCCCAGGTTCTGTAACTGTGAACGTGGCACCATACACAAGCATCTGAATGGTTTCCCTGCATTTGGCATCTGTATCTTAATATGCTAAAACTAAGATCCTATAGTGTCATGGGATCAAAATGGGAATTCATTTGACTCATTTCTTTCTGAACTTTTGTCCGAGCTTACTAAGCCCTAATACATTTTAACTCAGCTGATTGTGTCCATTATCTTTGTTACTATGACAAAATTCTTAGGATAATCAGTAATAAAATTGGGGTCATATTTCTGGAGGTTTCAGTCCCTGGCTGGTGGCCCCACTGTTTAGGGCCTGGGGTGGCCCAGCCTGCCTGGTCATGCATAGGAGACTCTTGTGGAGGACCCTCCCGCTGTCGATGGTTGGCCCAACTGGGAACCCAGAGCTTGCTTGCTTTCTCGAGGACCAGGCCCTCTGAAGCAGTACCAAGTCCCCAGCATCTCACCACTCTGGATGCTTGTTTATTTTCACTAGTTATTTTGGAAATGACTTCAAAGTAAAAGAAGGACTCTACTGGGAAATCAAGATGCCTAGCTTGAGTGTTGTTATTCCCGTCTTAGGGACACTGGGATGAGGTTGTCAGATGAATTCATATGCTTTGAAGAGCTTTGATGACTTTTTAATGAGATTTAAAAGCCGAAGGAATACCATAAAATCCATTACTCTTCACATTATTTCTTTGAAGTGATTTAGTGCATTTGTGTGTTAGGAACCAAGATCTCATTTGGACCAAGTCCCCTCATTGTTTGCTAATATGTGGTCTGCAGAACCCTGGCATAATGGCTCCCACTTTAAACCCATCAATTAGAAAAGTCACCGTTAGCCACAGCGGGGTTTAGACCTCTCCTGCATCTGTAAACCCTGATAAAGGAATTAAAGATGGAGCCTTAGCTCAGGCAAGAATGCTGAGTGGGAACCTTTAGCTCGGGACTCATGAAGTATGTGACTTTGTAACTGGAAACGTCACAGAAAACACTTGAAGCCTTGTTTCTGGGACTATAATAGAACTCAGTTCTGATGCAAATGCCAGGCAAAGAGCTAAATAGCTTTTTCTCTTGCTCTTGAGAAAACTGAGACGAGGCATAGTTAATTGGATTTCCTGAGGTCATGTGGCCTGCTGCAGACAGGCTTTCGTCTGAGTTCCAGTTGTTACTGTTTGCCCCTGACAGTTTTGTTACAATGGGTAAGGTGAGTTCTTTGGGCCAGTCTTTCATGTTTATAACATATGAAGAAGACCTAGTATGTGTCTTTCTGCCTTGTTTAAGTATGAAAAGGTTTGATATTAAATGTGTTTTGAATGTAGATAATCAATTAGGATGTTAACTGTAAAATATTTTTATTTGATCTTATTAATAAGAACTTTATCAAAGGAATTGGATGATTTGGTGTGTTAGCTGACTTGAGGAAAGTCTTACTAGCCAGTGTCCAAACTTGGCATTGAGATTTGATATTACCTACACATGTATTGAGCCACATTCTTCTATCATACCTTCACATATCCTGTCATGTGTGAGAAGCAGCGTTGGTCATGCTTGGTCATGTTTTAAAAGCCAAATGGAGAGAGTTTACAGTCAATGTCCTGATGGAATAAACAGGGCAAATCTTATATACTTGGGGTCCTCTGAACAGTTCATTCACCATAGTTTCTCCTTAAGATTATTGTACCCGATTACCATCAGTTCGACCTTTATATCTCTCTCTGTGATGGAGAAAAATGTACCCATAATATTTAAGAGAATCTGCTTTCTACACCATGATGCTGAGCAGCATGCTGGCCGGCCACGATGCTTACTGAGCACAGTAGACGTTCCCAACAAGATCTTATCTGAGTGCAGTAGAAGACTATATGATAGCATTTGGCTTGCGGCGGCGCGTCCACAGACACCAGATACAAGCAGCTCTGTGTTTTGGAGGTTTAATTGGGGGGGGGGTG
>NW_022196905.1:98024397-98024614 GCF_008632895.1 Mastomys coucha
TATATATATATATATATATATATATATATATATATATATATAATGTCATGATGTAGCAGTCCAGGTAAAGGTGGGAGCTGAACCCAATGGATTCTGGGAATACGGTGGCTGTTGCCCTGGCGACAGGTCTGTAGACCCACCCATATATTTGCTGTGCTGGGTGCTAACATACCTCCCTTTTTTATATTATAAAGAGAAGAAAAGAAAAAGGGAAGGG
>NW_022196905.1:98027077-98028271 GCF_008632895.1 Mastomys coucha
CCTGCCACTTGAGAGAGAGAGGTGAGAATCGATGACCTGGAGGGGATAGAAGGACTTGGTCTCCAATGCTGATAGGGGGTGGACAGGAGACAGTGTATGGCCGAGGTAGATGATGGTCAGCAAAGCTCCATAGGAGAGAACAGAGGTGGCAAAGTAATGGAGTAAGTAGATGGTCTGGGAGGAGAGAGCATTTAGGTGAAAGGCCAGGAGTTAGGACTGGACGTCCATACATGAGTTCAAAGTGAGAGATGAGGAGGGGTCGCTTTGGGAGAGATCGTAACCTGAAAAGAGCCAGGGGTAGGAGTTTTACCCAATCAAGGTGAAGTTCTTGTCACAGCTTAACAAGAGTGGTTTTTAAAGAGCGATTAGTTCTTTCTACCTTACCAGAAGATTGAGGGTGATAAGGAATGTGAAAATGCCAGGGGATATCTAGGGCCTTAGATAAGATTTGCGAGACCTGGAAAGTAAATTCAGGACCATTGTCTGATTGGAGAGAGGTTGGGACACCAAACGGGGGGTTGATCTCTCGGAAGAGGAGATCAGAGACTGTCTGAGCCCTTTTGTTAGTAGTGGGAAATGCCTCTACCCACCCTGAGAAGGTATCTATCAAGACCAGGAGGTACTTGGCATGTCTGACAGTGGGCATGTGGGTAAAGTCAAGTTGCCAGTCAGTTCCAGGAAGGGAACCTCTAGCCTGATGGGTAGGAAAAGGGGTGCTACGATACTTTGAGTTGGGGTCAGACTTCTGACAGATTTTGTAAGAAGCAGTGATAGATTTTAAGAAGCTTAAGTCCTCAGGAGTAGGCTATAGGGAGAAAAAGGATTGCATTTGGTACCTGGTAGAGTCTAGAAATTGGATGACAACAGGAGAATGGTGTTTGGCAACAGAAGGGTTCTGGACGTCGCAGACTCGGGGATCTACCTGAGAAGCTAGTAAAGGAAATAACATGGTAGTGTTAGTAGCTTGTTTGGCTAGGAGAAGGAGCAGGGGAACCGCTGGCGAGCCTGGGTTTAGGCGAATGTGGGGAGCAAAGGAAATAGAGGCTCCCAGCCTAGTCAGAAGATCTCTTCCCAATAAAGGTACAGGACAAGTTGGTACTACCAGGAAGGAATGGGTGATAGGTACACCCCTAAAAATGCAGTTAAGTGGTGGGGTCTGAAGAGGGAAGTAAGGTTGTCCTCCTACCCTGACAA
>NW_022196905.1:98029423-98030283 GCF_008632895.1 Mastomys coucha
CAGCAGTATGTATTAGGACCCCTTAAAATAGCTGGGTCTATAGTACCATTAAGTGGCTATTTTGAATTTCCATCTAGTTGATATTTAACCCAGACCTTATTACAGATATATATTCATTTTGATGCCTTCAAATCAGGTGTTAGCTTTAAAGATTTAAGATTTTCCAGGAGACAACCCAGTGGGGTGCCTGGAGGGACTGTCGAAGACATTCTCGAACCCATTGGGGGGTGGTTGGATGTTCGTACCAGCGTCCTGAGAATAATACAAGCACCAAGAAAAATTAACAGCCTAGCCTAGTGGTTCAAGTCATCACGAGAAACCCTAGTGGCAATTTGGCAGGGCCCGGTGGCCTGCGGGGAAAGTAACTCACCCTGGATCCAGGGGTTTGTGGGGGCAATAGCCTGGTAAGAGGAGTGGGAGTTACCTCCGAGGGAAAAGCACCCAGTGGCAGAATGTCCTAACATGTATGTCGGGGAAATCTGTACTCCATCAATCCCAGAGAAGGCTGGCCAGACCTTATCTGGGGATCCGGAGGTCTTTTCCCTGACTGATCCTATTAATTAATATGCCGGTGTCTGTGCGGCTCCTTATGAGCAGTCTGGTAAATGGAAAAAAAACACAGAGCTGAATGGTGCCTGAGTGGGTTATGTCTCACGTGGTTATGTCTCACGGTGTCTGGTGAGGGGGCGGTGAAGTCACGTACCTATATTGCCTGGTCGATAGCAGCCGCTGCAGCTTGCAGCAGTGAGTGTACTGGGAGCAGGATGAAATGCAGCAGGAGCAGCAGCAGCAGCAGCAGCGATGGGACTCCGCCCTTGTGGACCCGCCCGGCGCCTTAGGGCCGGCTGAGCCTCCCCCCC
>NW_022196905.1:98030400-98052238 GCF_008632895.1 Mastomys coucha
GTAAAGGTGGGAGCTGAACCCAATGGATTCTGGGAATATGGTGGCTGTTGCCCTGGCGACAGGTCTGTAGATCCGCCCATATATCTGTCGTGCTGGGTGCTAACACTATGAAAATAGGTTTCATGCATCAAATAGTTTCTTTGTTTGTTTTTTGGTTTTGTTGAGACAGGATCTCTCTCTATAGCCCTGGCTCTCATGGAGCTTGCTGCGTAGAACAGGCTGGCCTTGAACTCACAGAGATCCGCCTGCTTTTGCCTCTATAACCAGCTTCAGGTACCCATTTTATTTCCAGTGCTGGGGCCTCATACATGCTACATGTGTATACCATGCATGCTCTACCATTGGGCCACACCCATTCCCCTGGTACCTTATACTCCCTGCAGTTACGAAGTCACACATTCAAAGTGCTTTCTAGCCCTCAGAACAGCCTGGTTTTCTACGGTAGTTTCTAACTAATAGTGCTATATACGTGGCTTTAGAAGCCCGAAGGAAATTCCAAACATACCCAGTAATACCAGCCCGCACAGGAGTAGTGCTAAAGATAGCATGAATGTAGTAGAGATTCACATCCTTGTTAAAGGACGATACCTTCTCTCAGCACCCTTCTCAAGAAGGTTCCATGGACACTAAAGTGTGATTTCTATGCTCAATTAAAAATATTGTAAGTCGTGGATGAAGCTCAGTGGCAGAGCATGTGCTTAGCTTATCAAAAGACCCTGTACTCGATTCCTAGCACTGGAAAAATGAAACTAGTGTTTCAAAAATGTTCTTACAGTTCAAGGTCATCAATGTATGTACAATTTAACTACCATATGTGATTAAGGTAGATGCCAAGGATGGTTTTTAACCAACTGCAAGGTAAAATAATATTAATGAAGGCTGACTGTGTCTAATGATATCACTTCAGGGAAATACAGCTATATTTCTGAAACCTATGTGAAAATAATGTTATTACTCTGTGACTTTTTTGATGAGCTTAGTCAGCTAAATTTTCATAATGCTGAGAATTCTGATTTGAGCAGATACATGACTTTAAGCTGGTATAGAAATTTCACAGTGCAATAAGCAGGCTGACAGATACAGGAAAGACGTGTATGAGGCTGGACAAGAGATTAACATATGTAAAATAGTTGGGAAGGACTAAGTTATAGTGAATTTTTAAATAAAGCACACTGAAATTTCAGCAAGAAACTTCTCCAAAATTGAAAGGAAGTCCAGAGAGAGGGTGTAGTTCATGTGGGAGGGATCCCATCTATAGAGCTTTTCCAGCATGTACCCTAGGTGGCAACCCACACAAAATGTATTTCTGTGTGACATTTGATAGTGTCTCCAAGATCTTTTTGCTTTCTCATAGAATGAAGACAAAGTTAGAAATGGTGTGTCTGAGAAACTTCAAAAGGTGTAGACCTCCCGATTGAAGCATAGCTGATTTGATTCATTTTTCTTCATAATAGTAAGTATAAATGTGTACAGTGCCGAGTAGGTCAATGTTGGCTTGAAGTCTTTGTTGAACAATCTACTCCTGTCAAATCTTTTTATCATTGCTTATGCTGTTTTTTCTCCATGTATCAGTATCTTGAAATATTAAATGACTATAACTCTCAAGAACTGTAGGGAATAACTAAGATCATATACTCAGGCTGGAAATATGATCCACTCTTACTTTCCATTACAAGAAATCCCATTGTAGTGTTCCTGGCAGACAGTCATTTTATCCATTGAGACCCAGCTGGGATAGAGACCTGAAATTAGATGATTCTAGCCTTGCATGGTAGCACGTTTATAATCCTTCCAGAAGTTCAAGGTCAGCCTTGGCTACATTATCAAATTTAGGCCAGCTTGGGTTACATGAGATCCTTCCCCCTCAAACATGCCTTTCTTTATAAACCTTCTACCCATCTGGTTCTGCCACTGAAACAAACCCACATGTCCCTTCATCCATGAGGTGCACGTTGCTACTTTTTGTAAGGAGACATAAATACCCATTCACCCAGATGAGGTCCCTACAGGTCAATCCTGCTTGGTAAACCAATGGGCTTGCTGGGGTTACTGACAGGAAGACGCCACAGCACTGGCAAACCGCACTGTTGTATAAGTCCTCTTTCCTGCAGCCCCTGACTCGCCATTCTCCCCATTCTAACTCCCATCTCCTCCCATGCCTTGTACTAGCATACCCCAAAACTGTGCAGCTCCAGGGAGGGGCAAGAGAGGAGTGGGAGATAGAAGCTCAGCTGAGGGTCCGATGCTACTCCGTATGCATTCTGGAGGGAACGCAGAATGTTAAGAGCCCCGTTACCATTAGCACAGGCCTAGCCTCTGTACCATGTGTCTTACTGCATTACAATGACCACACAGCCCAGCTGTTCTGCGTGGCCCACAGTAGTGCCTGATCCACAGGTGTCCAATGTCATTTCAGGCTCCAGAGCACACAGACTTGTCCCCTTCTGTCCCTGCTGACTGTCACCCCTTCTTCATGGTCCTCCACAGGAGATGGTTTGAGGGAACCACTCCTGATCATTTCTTTTGTCCCATTTCATCTTGAACTGGGTGTTAGGTTCCAAGTAGGATCTAACTGAATAGGAACAAAACTGATGGCCCCAAATGATCTGAGATCACAGTTAAAGCATGGCCAAAGGATGGGCCATTATTAGGGCATAATGGTTATCATATGACTGACTCAGTGTACACACAAGGCTAAAATGCATAAAGGCATTTTTATATATTATTTCATCCAATAGTGTTTTCTATAATTCCTTTCTATTGAGTTTGCAGTATTTTGTGACCAAATAACTATTAGAACATTCTGTTAACATGGTGTAATTCTCTCAGGCCCAGGATGGAGAGCAGCAAGATTAGCTGCAGTGAGAGGAAGACAGGATGAAAAGAGTCAGGGGTCATAGCTACTAAGCTAGAGGAGAGCACAGAAGCCCTATCAAATTTTATAGACAAATAGAGGAAACTGGATATATGGTACTATTCCCAGAGAAGTCCATGCCGGGTGGAAAAATGAGGGATCGAGGGGTGTCTTAAGACGTGGAAAAGCTGGCAAGAATGTGTGGTCAGATGGGCAGGACATGCCAAGGATGTCAACACAGGAGAGAACTGACCTGTAGCAGCCTCCGTAACAGGCTCCTGGGATTTAGCTTGCAGCACTTTTAGAACCAGCCTGGGATTTAGCTTGCAGGCACTCCTAGAACTCAAGGTTGGGCACCCGTCTCTCCAGGAGAACCAAAGAGGCTTCTCTGAGATGGTCCCAGAGAAATGGTACCTAGAGAGTCATTGAGGCCCTGGAGAAGTGATGACTTACCACTCGGGAAGGCAAGAAGAAGCCCTTGGACACAGGGTAGGTGCCCTGCCAGTTACTGTGATTTTCTTGCTGTTGTCTGACCAAATGCCATGGAAGATCCAAACAGTCTCTTGGAAGTAACTCTCTGCCATCTTACAGGTAGGTGGTCTAGATCTTAGTAATTAGTGTTTGTAAACACAAATGGCATAAGTGATGCTGAACTGATTGATGTTTTTGAGGACTTGCTACATTACGGATCTGACCCTTATTCTCACTCTGCCTCAGCCTCACCACAGTCACGTAACCTTGTCTGTCATTCCTAGTCCCACAAGGTTACATGGGATAAATAGGAAATTCACCTTAGACCCCAGAGTGTCATGAACACACTAGAAGGGTTCACAGAAACATTATTGATGAGATCATTTATTTTAAAAAGGTCTGGGTTCTTCTCAGTGTGAAAAAATAAAATACACCTTGTTATGAAGGGTAAGAATAATCAGCAAAGGGCAGTGCCATCATCGTTGTCCCTTCGCCTCTGTGCTGTCCTGTTAAACACAAAGCCCCTTTGTTCTCCTCAGGGCTTCTCTTCACCACTCCCTTTTAAGCCACTGCTGTTGTTTCTCCTCTTTTAAATCCCTGAGGTTTTCACAGCCAAGTACTAAGTTACATGTAGTGAAGGCCGTAGTGAAGGCCAGAAAGGGGAAATTCATTGAGCAGCCATTTGCCTTGTGAAGAGTGGGTAGAGTCCTCCAAGCCTGAGGGACACTTTCATGAAGCAGAGCTTGCACAGAAAGGCCCTTTGCAGGGGGTCAAAGTGACCCTTAGATGGCAAACAACCATCCAGGCACAGGCTCTATCGGGAAAGGGACTTTCTGGGGCTTTAGACACACAGTGTAAACACAGTCTTGGAGTGAAGACACAACAGAAAGTTAACTGAAGATCTACCCCCTCAGATCTACCCCCAAAGCCCTTTATAGATATGCCACCAATTGGTCCCCAAACTTTATAGTCCAGTGTGACTTAGGTTAGAGATAAAACCAGAAACCTTATATTCCTTCCCCACACCCATCAATCCGTGGGTTTCTCCCATCTGCTGAGGTCTCGCTGCTGAGAAGGTAGAGTAAGTGTGTATGAGCATTCGCATTACGTGCATACACTCTGGCCCCTTGTGGTGGCCATGCAGTGTCATCCCAGCAACTAGAAGGTGGAGACAAGAAGATGGGGGGAGCTTAGGGGGAAGCACCGGCCTCACGGCGAGTCCGAAGCTGAGCTACACGAGGCCTTACCTCAAAACACACACACACACACACACACACACACACACACACACACACACACATGGTTTCAGCAGTGTCTCTTCTCTTTCCTCCTCCAGTTTCTCTTCTCTACAAGGGAGTCATGATTACACTAACAGAGTTAAAATGCTTAGCGGACGCCCAGTCATCCTACCACATACTGAAGCCGTGGTGGGACGTCTTCTGGTATTACATCACCCTCATCATGCTGTTGGTGGCTGTGCTGGCCGGAGCCCTGCAGCTCACCCAGAGCAGGGTTCTGTGCTGTCTTCCCTGTAAGGTGGAATTTGACAATCAGTGTGCTGTGCCTTGGGACATCCTGAAAGCCAGCGAGAATGCATCTTCTAACTTGGGCCTGCCGCTCCCGCTGCCGCTCAGGATCCAGAATGACCTCCATCGGCAGCAGTACTCCTACATCGATGCTGTCTGCTACGAGAAGCAGCTCCATTGGTTCGCCAAGTTTTTCCCCTACCTGGTGCTTCTGCACACGCTCATCTTTGCAGCCTGCAGCAACTTCTGGCTTCACTACCCCAGCACCAGCTCCAGGCTGGAGCACTTTGTGTCCATCCTCCACAAGTGCTTCGATTCTCCATGGACCACACGTGCCCTGTCAGAGACAGTGGCCGAACAGTCAGTGAGGCCCCTGAAGCTCTCCAAGTCCAAAACCTTGCTCTCAACCTCAGGGGGCTCTGCCGACATTGACGCCAGCAAGCAGTCATTGCCCTATCCACAGCCAGGCTTAGAGTCACCTGGCATAGAAAGCCCAACTTCTAGTGTCCTGGACAAGAAGGAGGGCGAACAAGCCAAAGCCATCTTTGAAAAAGTGAAGAGGTTCCGCCTGCATGTGGAGCAGAGGGACATCATCTACCGGGTGTACCTGAAGCAGATAATCGTCAAAGTCATCCTGTTTGTCCTTATTATAACTTACGTCCCGTACTTTCTCAGTTACATAACTCTTGAAATTGACTGTTCGATCGATGTGCAGGCATTTACAGGCTATAAGCGCTACCAGTGTGTCTACTCATTGGCAGAAATCTTCAAGGTCCTGGCTTCGTTTTACGTCATTCTGGTGATGCTTTACGGTCTCACATCGTCCTACAGCCTGTGGTGGATGCTGAGGAGTTCCTTGAAGCAGTACTCCTTTGAGGCTCTCAGGGAGAAAAGCAACTACAGCGATATCCCCGATGTCAAGAACGACTTTGCCTTCATCCTCCACCTGGCTGACCAGTACGACCCCCTGTACTCCAAGCGCTTCTCCATCTTCCTGTCGGAGGTCAGTGAGAACAAACTGAAACAGATCAACCTCAACAATGAGTGGACCGTGGAGAGACTCAAGAGCAAGCTTGTGAAAAACTCCCAGGACAAGATCGAGCTGCATCTCTTCATGCTCAACGGCCTTCCAGATAATGTCTTTGAGTTAACAGAGATGGAAGTGCTGAGCCTGGAGCTCATCCCTGAGGTCAAGCTGCCAGCTGCTGTCTCTCAGCTTGTCAACCTCAGGGAGCTCCACGTGTACCATTCGTCCCTGGTGGTCGACCATCCTGCCCTGGCCTTTCTAGAGGAGAACTTACGAATCCTCCGCCTGAAATTTACCGAAATGGGGAAGATTCCACGCTGGGTGTTCCACCTGAAGAATCTCAAGGAACTGTACCTGTCGGGCTGCGTTCTCCCAGAGCAGCTGAGCACCATGCACCCGGAGGGCTTCCAGGACCTGAAGAACCTGAGGACCCTCTACCTGAAGAGCAGCCTGTCCCGGATCCCTCAGGTGGTGACAGACCTGCTGCCCTGCCTGCAGAAGCTGTCCCTTGATAACGAGGGAAGCAAACTGGTCGTGCTGAACAACCTGAAGAAGATGGTCAATCTGAGAAGCCTGGAGCTCCTCAGCTGTGACCTGGAGCGCATTCCCCATTCCATTTTTAGCCTGAACAACCTGCATGAGTTGGACCTGAAGGAAAACAACCTCAAGACAGTAGAGGAGATCATCAGCTTCCAGCACCTGCCAAGCCTCTCCTGCCTGAAGCTCTGGCACAATAACATCGCATACATCCCCGCACAGATCGGAGCTCTGTCTAACCTGGAACAGCTCTTCCTGGGTCACAACAACATCGAGAGTCTGCCCTTGCAGCTTTTTCTATGCACCAAACTCCACTACTTGGATCTAAGCTATAACCATCTGACCTTCATTCCGGAGGAAATCCAGTACCTGACCAATCTGCAGTACTTTGCTGTGACCAACAATAATGTGAGTAAACCTGTCCTTCCTCTCGTCAGCCAGTATGCGGCTATGCTGAGCTTGAGGTGTGTTAGCACGGGGAAGCTGGTGGACAGGCGTCTGTGCTGAGCCTTATCCCGGCTGAGCCTCGTCCCCTGTGACCGTGATAAATTACCAAAGCCCTGAGCATCAGATTTTCATCTCACGGGTATCTGTGGACAACAGCGCTCAGCAGGTGTTCCATTCATCCTCTCCCCTCATTTCCTGCACAGATACCACTGCTAAAGCACTTAAACTCATTTGTTAGTGGTAGCATAGCTGACTTTTGTTTGGGAAGATCTTGAGTATTTAGAAAGCTTTAGGTAAGTAGGAAATTACCAAATTTTAGAAAATTTGAGTAAATTTTTTTATGTTACCAAAAATAACCCTTTAAACTGGTGGTACTATAAATTATTCATAAATTCTTATTGTTACACAGTTAGAAAAAAAAATACTTGCAGTCTACATGTGTATCTAAAAAGGCAATTCAAAATGAAAGGCCCGGTTCCATAATGTGCGGCCAGGGGCTTCCTGGAGTCTTTCTCCAGCATCCACATTTAAGCACAAACCATAATTTACAATAATTAAGGAAGGGAGCTTGTGTTGTCCTTTCAAAATGCTGAGACTCAGACATAAAAGAAGTGTGCCCCTCCTATGATAAGTGGGAAATCCCTTAGAGTTTGAGAGTTACGATTACAGTAGGAGCAATTCAGACTAGCAGTATACATGAGTTATCCAAAAGCCCATTAAAATACGCATTGTATGACAGCCCTCTGCAGATATGCACGCACACACACACACACACACACACACACTTCGTATTTTTTTCCAAATTAAAAACAGCCATTATGCTTTGTGGGACATGATTAAGCAAATTGAGACCACTGATACTTTTGATGCCGAGTTTCTGAACTTCTTGGCCATGTCTGAAAGTGTTATCACACACAAAGGAGGATACATTATAGCATAGGAAAGTCTTAGCTTTCTAATTGGCCAAAGTAGAATGGTATAGCCTTGTATGGGTCCTCTGCGAAACCTGAGAGGGCCTATCGCTAAGCACCCCGGGGTGAACATGACACCTGTAAATGGGCCAGGAACACTTCCTTCAGAGTGTAGAATAAAGAGCAAAGGGTTGGGATGACCATTGAGGAGGATACGCCAGGGTGGAGGTTTCCCTGTGGTTCCCCACCACACCCCCATGTCTATGCACACAGTAAACTCTAATCAAAGGCAGTGAGTCACAAAAGAAAGGTGTTAGGTCGGCTCAGCTGGGAAGGGTGCTTTCCACCATGCCTGGCAACCTGAGTGTAAGGCCCAAGTACCTTCATGGTGGGAGGAAAGAAAGATATTTCTTACAAGTTGTCTTCTGACCAAGACATTAGTTTGGCTCACGTGCATCCTCCCCCATAAATACATACAGTAAATGGATGGATGGATGGATAGATAAAGATAGGTAGATAGATAGAGTTAGGTAGATAGATGATAGAGAAAGAGATGATTGATAGGTAGATAGATGATTGATAGATAAATAGGTAGATAGATAGATAGATAGATAGATAGATAGATAGATAGATAGATAGATAGGTAGGTAGGTAGGTAGGTAGGTAGGTAGGTAGGTAGGTAGATAGGGCACTTGAGGAAAGGTGTTTCAGAGAGAGTAGAGGTGAGAGATGAAGATCGCAGGAGAAACTTTCTTTAACAGAATGTATGCTAGGAATTGGGAAAGAATGAGTAACTTTTAAAAAAAAAAAATATTGTTGTAAGAAGAAATTAGTTTGGCCAGGCAGTGGGAGGGTGGGGGAGAGGCAGAGAGAATATTCTGCAGTATTCATGTTCAAATATTTCAAATGTTAGTGAATGGAAAGTCAGGGTACACTTTCTCATCTGGCCACACCGTCCCCAGGAAACTGAATGTGCCTTTGATGGGAAGAAGGTGCTGATGGGACCCATCTAGACTGGTTTTCAGGCACTTAATGGGATAATGGTTAAGAAAGGGGGGGGGGGAGTTCATGCTTCAGGTGGAGATGCCAATATTGAAGTACCATCTAATCTTAAAATTCTCACAGTTCTGTACAGGAAACTGAAGTATTCATGAAAATTATAAAATAGGCATTCGTAATGGGTTTATTATAGTATGAGTAAGATGACACTACGAGGACAGTAAGCAGCACATAGTATCACTGGAAAGTGAAGTCTGCAGAACCAAACCTGGAGAATAGTCAAGAAGAAAGAACCAGAGCTGAGATCAAGCACGGCCTTACAGTTCTAACAGCACTCTCACGACTGTGCTGGGCCTAGACGCCGCCCTAGAAACTATGGTAGTCCCTGCCTCCCACTGAAGGGATTCCGTGTCATTGCCGTTTCCTCTCTGCAACAGTGCCAGTCTCAAGTTCAAATGTGAACATCGCATTCTCACATCTGGAACACCATTCTCTGATGCAAGGGACCCGGGGACACAAGAATAAGATAGTGTCTGTTTCTTGAATAGCAAGCTTTCCACCAAGCTATGAGTAGAGAGTCCCCAAGCCAGGGCAGTCCTCCAGGGACAAGTGTTCATGGCAGAGCCTCTACACAGGAGAGTAAGAGGGTTTGCATGGGAAACAGCCAGTGTGTCTTTTTGAATCAATTTTTATTTACCTGTGAATACACGCTTTGCTTCTCCAAAAGGAGACATGATTTACCACATGGATTTGAGCAAGATTCCTTTTTCTTAGGAACTTGTAGGAAGATCGAGTATTCCATGGAACATACCTTAACAATGTTCTAATGTTTTACTAATGTAAAAACATAAAGGTCATGCATGATGCAGCTAGGAAAGGGGCATGTTCAGAGAATTACGTACAATTTTATAGAACTTCTTTTGAAAATAGGATATCAAGTACTCCAGATTTACACCATCCAGGGTGACCTTGAACTCTTGATCTTCCTGCCTCTATGCAATGCTAATATTATAGGCAGGCAGGCAGGCAGCACCACACGACTGTTTACACACACCTAGACAGTGAACACAGAGCTTCATGCCTGCTAGACAAGCACTCTAACACCTAGGGGACATCCCAGCCCACAAATCATGTTTACAAAACCTGCTGCTCTAAGCCAAATGTGTTTGGTGCTATGAACTTCAAGGTTAACTAATTTTTTTTAATGTAAATAGCTTAGCTCAGGATAGAATTACTTAATTGGAGGGAAGGCTTCTCTTCCTAGCAGGGCTCCTTCCTGACTTAGGAACCTCAGGTTAGAGTAGCTAAGTTAGGGCCATGCACCTCAGCTGGTGCTGACTGCAATCCTCAGACGCCACCTCAGTGACCCTGGTGCCTCTGCATCCTTGTGCCATCCCTCTCCTCTCTTAGGGACCCTCAGCAGTCACACACACCACAAACTCAGAGCTATGGGAGAAGATTGGGAATCTAGTGGCATAGGCAGAGTGGTGCCGGCAGTCACTCAGGATGAACACCTAGGGAAAAAATGTCATTACACATTTGGGGGCCACAGGAGGTTGGAGGAAGAAGGGGACTATGAGATTCCCAGCTGCGGTGCGTGCTGGTGTGCTCTCCTTGCCACCTGGGACACAGGCATCCTTGGTGTGCACTACTTCTCCAGACTAGAGCTGACTCTGCTCCCTCAACAGACATTGGCTGAAGATAATTTGGGGTTGTTAAAACCAGGGAGAAGAGTGTTATTTATTGGCAGCTAGAGACAAGGAAAGCTGCTAACCATTACAGTGTACAGGCCCACAGTCAGAACTGTCCCACCCAAAATGTCCACAGCTCAGAGGCTGTCTTCATGCAGGCTGCCTCAGACAAAAAAGCCGAGAGCCCCTTGTGGTGCTCAGCACTGCATCCCACAACCTGTGGTGCTCAGCACTGCACTCCACAACCTGTGGTGCTCAGCACTGCATCCCACAACCTGTGGTGCTCAGCACTGCATCCCACAACCTGTGGTGCTCAGCACTGCATCCCACAACCTGTGGTGCTCAGCACTGCATCCCACAACCTGTGGTGCTCAGCACTGCATCCCACAACCTGTGGTGCTCAGCACTGCATCCCACAACCTGTGGTGCTCAGCACTGCATCCCACAACCTGTGGTGCTCAGCACTGCATCCTACAACCTGTGGTGCTCAGCACTGCATCCTACAACCTGTGGTGCTCAGTACTGCATCCCACACTGCATCCCACAACCTGTGGTGCTGAGCACTGCATCCCACAACCTATGGTGCTCAGCACTGCACCCCACAACCTGTGGTGCTCAGCACTTCACCCCACAACCTGTGGTGCTCAGTACTGCATCCCACACTGCACCCCACAACCTGTGGTGCTCATCACTGCATCCCTCACTGCACCCCACAACCTGTGGTGCTCAGCACTGCATCCCACAACCTGGGCAGCTGGCACCCACAGAAGCCATTCAGTACGTGTTTCCTGAGTGCTGGGGAACCCCTGAGACTTGGTTCCCCGTTGTTAGCATGTCTCCCCAGTCCCAGCTGAGCGTGTCTAAGCAGGACCCAACTCTGAGGTACAAGGAGCTCTGACAGGAATAGCTTTCAAAGCAGCTGGTTTGTGCCTTTCTGCTCCACCTGCATCCTTCAGTGCTGAATCCACACATTCAGGTAACAGTTACATCTGTGCCTGAGAAGAAATGCAGTAAGCATGCAGACCTTCCTTTGCTTGTGTCTTATCTCAGTGTGTAGTGGTGATCAACATGGACATTAGGCATAGCAGTGGGAACTTCAGATTTGGCTGAGGGGGGAGGGAATATGTAGAAGAGGGGAGTTTTGAATGGAATGGTCTTTTAATGCAGTTTTTGAGATTTTGACTTTACATGAGAAGCAACCTTTGGAGGAGACTCTGAACCATCGCAGCTGGCTCAGCGGGTTTACATTATGCCATCAGAGAACTGCTTAGTGCCCCTCATCCGTTCACAACAACACTGTTTCCTGAACCAAAGAGCTAACAGCAATCCCACATTGTCACAAACCAATATAGATGAGCTTTGTGGTCTGCTCCTCCATTGCAAGGCTTCAGTGGAGCAGTGAGTTGATGAGATGGGATGTGCTCAGCATCGTCCTTGGAAGTCTCTGCATGCTGAATCCATTCCACTGCACACGTAGATGTCCTGTTGTTCATCATGTAGGAGAGCATTCAGGGAAAGATTGACCCAGTTTGCAGGTTATTTACCGTATTTGACATTACCTCACAGTGATACGTGAATCCTATCATAGATGTGAGGGAACAGGAAGAAGGGCAGACGCTCAGAAGTGTGTCTGTGGAGTGTGTCTGCGGAGTGTGGAGTGTGTCTGTGGAGTGTGGAGTGTGTCTGTGGAGTGTGGAGTGTGTCTGTGGAGTGTGGAGTGTGTCTGTGGGGTGTGTCTGTAGAGTGTGTCTGTGGAGTGTGTCTGGGGAGTGTGGAGTGTGTCTGTGAAGTGTGGAGTGTGTCTATGGAGTGTGTCTGTGGAGTGTGGAGTGTGTCTGTGGAGTGTGGAGTGTGTCTATGGAGTGTGTCTGTGGAGTGTGGAGTGTGTCTGTGGAGTGTATCTGTGGAGTGTGGAGTGTGTCTGTGGAGTGTGGAGTGTGTCTGTGGAGTGTAGAGTATGTGGAGTGTGGAGTGTGTCTGTGGAGTGTGTCTGTGGAGTGTGGAGTGTGTGGAGTGTGTCTGTGGAGTGTGTCTGTGGAGTGTGGAGTGTGTCTGTGGAGTGTGTCTGTGGAGTGTGGAGTGTGTGGAGTGTGTCTGTGGAGTGTGGAGTGTGTGGAGTGTGTCTGGAGTGTGGAGTGTGTGGAGTGTGGAGTGTGTGGAGTGTGTCTGTGGAGTATGTGGAGTGTGTCTGTGGAGTGTGGAGTGTGTCTGTGGAGTGTGGAGGTGATGAACACATGTACATACTACCTGTGCCTTCTTCATCTCTGCTTCTGTTGACTACTAAAAATAAGTTTTTTGTTTCATTCTCTAAGAAAAACAGTTTAGGATGTAGTCTTGCCTGCCCTCGGGGGCTCTGAGCATTGCTCATTGATAATAAGTTCTTTATGAGGACTCTGGGGAGTAATTTATTTCTCAGTAATTATGATTCTCCTGGTTACTGGCTTATTTTCTTTAATCTATAAGTGCTTTCTCTTTAAGAATCACATTAGGAGTGTTTGCAACCAAATCATACGTCCATTACTCAGGAGAGCGTGGATCTTCACAGAGGCACTGGCCACTGCTCCATTAAATTTACAAGCAAAGCTATGCCTTCCCTGTGGAGCTGCAGCTGTGTTTTTGAAGAGAGGGTACAGGAACATGATGAGTACATGAATGTGCTACCAGAGCCAGTCAAAACTGGCTTCACCTACTTCCTTTCTCCTTGTAGATCGAGATACTACCAGACGGGCTGTTCCAGTGCAAGAAGCTTCAGTGTCTACTCCTGGGAAGAAATAGCCTAACAGATTTGTCCCCTCTGGTGGGAGAGCTGTCAAACCTCACCCACCTGGAACTCGCTGGTAACTACCTAGAGACACTGCCTGTGGAGCTGGAAGGGTGTCAGTCCCTGAAAAGGAGCTGTCTGATTGTTGAGGACAGTTTGCTTAATTCTCTTCCACTTCCTGTGACAGAACGTTTGCAAACTTGCTTAGATAAATGTTAGCCTAAAGATCAGACTCAAGGCAAAAGCAGTTCTAAAAAGGCCCCAGGAAAGGAGAATAAACTTTTCTAAGTTATAAAGATGAAAGATGGCCAATGATTACAATACACCATAACCAAAAATCTTACCAAATAACCGAGTGTCTGTACCAAGTAGTAAAAAGATATCAACACCGGAGTTTTGTGAATAACGAATGTTTAAATTATTGAGATGTAAAAAGTATACATTGAAGGTGGGTTGAGAGGCATGCTGGTCTAGAAACCTTACCTTTCACGTTTTATCTGCAGGACTGTCTCTCTCTCTCTCTCAACCACTTACTTACTTGCATACATGTTTTCACATTTGCATACATGTTTTCACGGGACCTTGTAATCTGATATTTAACTCCATGGAGACTTGTTAGTATAAATCTCCTTGATGTATGCTCACCACTGGCTTTGATTTATATTTTTTCATTTTTTAAGCAGCATGTATCACACTGGGCAGAATTCCATCTTGGCTGACTTCTCTGCTCCTTTCTCATTTTGCTGGAATCTTCATCTGGGTTTCTCTGATAGTCCTGGGGTAGTGCTTATATTTGGCATTTGCCTAGAACAGGAGCCAGTGTTTCTAGGACATGTGCTCTGCTGAGCATCCTAAAAATTAATGCATTCTCAAAATGTCTTCTTATCTATCATCAAAGCCTTTTTAAATATGTTAAAATTTTTTATATGAAATATAAAATATTTTCTACTGTATGATCTCAGATGCTACATCTACGAGAACACTTTTTTGTAAGCAATGAACATGTGCATCTCTGTAAGAGTTTAATGATTCTTGGTTTTGGGCTGATTATGATTCTCATGTTTGTATGCATTCTGCTCCAAAAATTTTTGTACTCTCACACCTAATTACTGCAACCAATTTGGACGATAAAAGCCTTGTGTTTGCTCCCTAATGTCTTTGAGGGTTTCCTCGTGAGAGGACAGTAGGGCCGCTGAATCACCTACCTCTCCTTGTTGTCGAAGAGTACAGGTACAACCCCTCAATTACTTAAAAACTGCGACCGAGGGGAGAGGGCGAGATGTAGATTGGAAAATTGATTGGAAAATACTTTGTAAGATGTAGGGTTTCCCCCCATCTGCATGATCTCTTGATATGATTATGATAGAAGCTGTCTATTCAGAATCTAACTGAGCCCATTAAACTGACATCCATCTCATAGGATGCCTTGTGACCCCTGGGATACATCAAGCTCCTCTTGACAAAGAACTTTGTGTTTGGCCCTTTGTTATCATGCATATTGTTGAATAAATAAAACGGACTGGCTCACACTGGGGAAGTGGACATTGTAGTATGTTTTTCTCTCCTAGGTCTAGGCATTATGAACCCACCTCTTTTTGGACATAGCTGTAATCGATTAACTGCATCAACAAAAAAACTGGAAACACTTCCAAAGAGTCTCCTAACACAGAGCTGTGGCATGTCGTCTTCTAAATATTCTAGAAAGATAAAGATGTCTCTGCTCTTAGTTGCCATATATGCCTGATGTTGAAAAGAGAATTTCATGGAGGAAACCTGAGTAGAGTTAGTTTCAAAGAATATACTGAAGGCCCTAAACTGCTTAACACTATGGATAGACTAAAAGAGACATCTTAGCAAAGCTTGCCTTTGTTAGAATGTCCAAGTTCTCAGGGACCTAGGCATAACTGGCTCTCACTGGGGCCCCATGGGCAGGCCCTGGCTTAGCCAGGCTTTTCTTATTTTTACTGTTTTAATAATGTGAGTTGATGGTTGATATTTCCCAGTAAAATCATCATGTTGACCAATTCCAAAGTTGAATTGTCTAAAGTTTTCAACATAAATGTGAGCGAGGTTTCAGTACTATCAACCATGCTTCATATGTACTAAAAAAATTCCAGCCTAACCAATTCAGACTTTCTAAGCCTACCCTTGATGAAGGAGAAATTCCCCGTGCCTTTGTTTTCCAGTGTATGCATCATTGGCTAACTGGTCTACCTCCTCAAAGCAGTTCCCTGGATGGATTAATCATGAGGTGTGAGCCACTTTCAACACACAAGGCTGTTGTTACTGGTGGAAGCCATATTGCACTTGATACAACAGTTTTAAAGTGTCTTTTGTATTTAACACTGATACATCATTGTTGAGGTAGCTTTTAAATTTAACACTAAAACAATGGACAACACATTTACCACCTGACAGACAGAGATCTGTCTTAACACTGGCTTTGCTAACCTAAGTATTGATAGTCACCTTACTGAAGAAAATAAAATCTTCCAAATTATAAGATTAAAGTCTCATGATGAAACTATTCTTTCCAAAAACCAAATGTAGAGGATCAAAAACAAAATTTTGGCCTATACTAAAATAATATGGGTTCATTTGCATATTAACACAAATATAAAGAGAGATGTACAGCCTCACTTTTGTAAATTTCAGTTTTCAATATGTTTTTTTCAAAAATTGCAAGAGGTTATTGAAGATAGCAACTTTTTTAGTTCATTACTTTTAATCATGAAGTATTCAATTTCCATAAAGTCAACTCTAGTTTGAGAAAGTACCATGTGTTCCCACAAAAGTGGCGTTTTCTCCCCATCTACATCAGGGTGGATTTCTGCAGCATATTGATACTGAATTTTCATTTTAACCTCCTGCGTGTTACCATATTTCTCTGTTACTAATAAACAGGTTAAATCAGGGTACATGAAATCATTGGGCTCTCAGTGATAATGGCAAGCTCTAATTTGTGTACCACTGTGTACTAAAGTGGTTTATGCACATAACATTATTCTTTGACCATGAAGTGGTTCTGCTCGTGTTTCATAATTATGATACCATGTTTAATTAAAACTGCATAATATTGATGGGTTCATTAAAATAGCCAACACTTACTCTGTGGACTTGACACTCTTTCCTTATATTTTCAGTAAATTCTTCCATGTCCACAGTCACGTAGCTCTGATCCATCTGCTCACTGAATCTGATGGACACTGTACAGTAGCAGTCAATTTGTGCTATAGTAACAGTGACGCCTGAGCTTGATCATGCCTGTTTGTAAGAATCCAGCTTCTGGTCTCTCTTCTGTTAATGAACTGCATATTGCATTAGAATATGAAAAATAAAAGACTAATTAGAGAGAGGAAGGAAGATTTATTTTGCATCCTGAATGAAATATATATATTATATATATTTCGACAGTGTAAACAAGCAACTGCTGCAGAATGTCCTGTGTGTAATAGTGTCTTGTGTTACCTGTATGCTGTGCTAAATCAGGGGAGACTGCAGAACAGTGCCCTTCCTGTCTCTTGTCCACGGCATCTATATCTGGTGATAAGTTTCTGCTATGTACCTTTTGCAGTGGACTTTATAAACTCTGTTCTCCAAACCTTTCTTTTTAAAATATGAACAATTTCATCAACACTGAAGTATTAACAGATTATATGAGTCAGAGTGCTGAGCTGAGACAGCTTCTAGTTGAACTTAATTTATCACAAAATACACCATAGCTGAGAAAAGCAATTACGAATGCCTTCTGCATGTTCGTTATATCTAACAGGAACGGTGCAATTTTTTAAATACAAAAATGGTGTAGGGTTAGAATGGATGTGTCTGCATTCATATCTGCTGTGTGTCTATCTTTATATTAACACTGTACAGACTTAAAATTCTAAGTTTCATTCTAAGTAAAAGGATGGGCCAATCTTGGGTAGAGATACTTTGTTTTATTAGCTCCCAGTGGAGGCTGGCATTTGCTCTTTTATCTTCTACCATATACTCAGAAATGTGTGTCTGGAATGATTTACTAGATAAATGTATGATTATGTTCCATGTTTTTGGCCCCTGGATTCAAATCCCTACATTTGGTAGATTTGGGTAAATTTTGCTGTTTTTAAAGTATCTTTTGTGTAAAAAGATTACATTTTTATAATAAATGGCAAGTAAGACGAATTGCTAGAAACTGACTGCTTTGTTTTTGCCTTGTTCTTTCTGCTCAGCTTCCAACACCAACTGCCATCTCTCGATTCTCACACAGCTGTACTATCATTTAATAACATGATGTATTTTCATGCCTGCACATAAGTCTCGATCGTTGGATTTTCTGACTATGCAGCCATGGCCACAGAGTAGCAAACCTTGGACTGTGGGTGGCCTCATTGGCATATGCAAGGATTTGATGAAGGAGCAATCTGTGCCAAATCTCTGATGGCTATTCAGCCCGTACTGCTCCCACATTTCCTCTGGGCGTCTCAGGTTAGATGCTCAAAAGCCAGCTCTGCCTCCTCCTCTTCTTGGCACCTGTCCATGTGCTGTTAATAGCAGCACTGAGCAGTGTGCCAGATAATGAGATCTAAGGAGCTCCAAAACAGACACCTCTCAACCAGCTTAGTGACAGGAGAGAAAACAGAATTACTATACAAACTATGCATGTGATAGTTTGATGTTTGGAACAAAAACTTTCCTAAGCAGGAAAGCCCTTGCCATGAACACATGAGGATCCAAGTGTGGGTTCCTAACGTCCGAGTAAAGTTGGACATGGTGGTCTGCATCTGTAATCCCACACTCCTACAGCTAGATGGGAGGTGGAGGCAGGAGAGTACCCAGAAGCTCAAGGGCCACCAACACCTGAGATCCTCTAACCTTCACATACAAGCACCTGCACTCACATAAACACAAAGACACAAACACAACCCTTTTTTCACTCTGTTACATGAGTATGTTCACACACACCAGAGCCCAGGTAACCACTGGGCACACTCTGTGGGAATATGTGAATCTTGAAACAGAGTACAGAGGAAAGTATTCTGGATTGTAGATTGCCTCTGGCCTCTTGGCTCCCCTAAGTGTAGAAATGGAAAACAGTTAGAAGGTCACAGGCTCCCATGGCCTTCTGGGAAGTGCTTAGGTGAATCAGGACCAGCAGCTGCCAGGAGCCTGCAGTTCCAGGGGCTTCTTCATGGCAGTGTTTGATTCCTTCGTCCAAGATGGCGCCTCAGGACTGTGGTGAGGGGCTTGACTGAGGAAGGGAGGCAGTGTGGGTGCCTGTGGGGCTGGGTTCCAGTCTCTGGAGCTGCAGCTTTGTTCAGTTTTTGCTTTCTTCCCTCAAATCTGTTCCCACTTGCTGGTCCCTAGTCCCTGGTCCTCCAAGTAGCCATAAGCCAGAAAAGGATCAGAAGAATAGCCATTTTCAAGTGTGAACTCTTTAAAAATTTAGGCCAGGCACTGGTGGTGCACACCTTTAATCCCAGCACTTGGGAGGCAGAGGCAGATGGATTTCTGAGTTCGAGGCCAGCCTGGTCTACAGAGTGAGTTCCAGGACTGCCAGGCTACACAGAGAAACCCTGTTTCAAAAAACCAAAAAAAAAAAAAAAAAAAAAAAAAAAAAAAGTCTCCGTTTACCCTCTGTTGTCTCCTCAACCCTTGATGAACAAGCTTTTCTGTGTCGTGACACACAAGCCTGCGCTGAGCTGAGGCTCTAAGTATTTAATGCAGACTTGTGGCCGTGCTCACCAGAGGGCTCAACACACACCATTTTTTACTCTCTACCTCCCTCTGCTGCTGAGAGGAGAGCATCTTAGAAGTTCTCTGTATAGTCAATGTGGCCCCAGGTTCTTCACTGGGGGAACATGCTATTCATGCTACCTGACCTAACAGAAAACAGAAGCGCCCTGGTCATCCCCACTCCCTCACTACACTTTCACTGAGAAACTTCTATCCAGCACTCTGTTGTCCCACATTCTAAATTCCCCTGGTAACTTCTCTTCTGGAAGTTATTGATTAAAGTGGCATCCATAAACACAGGGGAAATGATTTGACAATATGTACAATTATTTTGGCCAAGCTTCTCACCCATGGAGTGAGGGCCCCAACACCACATGTGTAAAATACCTACGAGGTTATAAAGCAGCCTGAGCCAGAGAGCAGCTGTTCTACAGTCTACTCCCTGCCTGGTGTGGTCCTTAAACCAATTTCCTGCTCAGATTTAGTTTCCTGTACCCCGGCCTCAGTTTCAATCACTCCATCTCACATGAGATGCACAAAGAATGCACCATGTGGTGCTTCCTGGCACGGGGGCAAGACTAGGTGTGAGCCCCGGGAGTCATGAAGAATTGGATGCCCAATTAAAAGAAGAAAGACATAGTTTGAATAGCCAATGTAGATTTGATAGAGGGATGAAAACTGGTTTTCTCTGAATAAAACTCACAGGCTTTGATGTCCATTGCCCTCTCAAATACAATTCTGCAGTAGAACAAGAGGCCAGTGGGGATTTAGAGGTCTAGGGAGAAAGAAATCTCACAGCTCAGTCTTTGTGTCATCCATTCCTAACTGTTGAGACAACCTCTTCCCCATGTGGACACCCACCAGTACCTAGATCTCTCTTCTTCTCCCAAGCACTTCCCCTTCTCGGCCCAGCCACCTCCCTTCCAGGATCACATTCCTTCCAATAACACCTCTCCTCGTCCCCTCTGCACCCAGGGCTGATCAGCCTCACCCAGCCTGTGTTCCAAGCTTACATATCCTTGCCATGCCTGAATCCCATCTCCAAGAACATTAAGTAGATACACATTGCTTTATCTTAGCAAGATTAATATTTTCACCAGTCTCTCTTCCTGGAAGATAGTTTCCTGCCATGTTTTTAAAATCTGAAAGAATAGAGTTTACTCAGTATGCTGAATGGGATCTGAGCCAATTTCCTTTTTTTTTTTTTTTTTTAATCTGTTAACCTACAGAATTGCAACCGAAAGCTGGAGTTAACTGGCCCCATATCCCCAGTTATTCTAATGACATTCAACCCTGTAGATTAGCAGCCCTAGGCAACTGTCCAAATGTGCTAACGTCTAGTTCGGCTTGGCCTGGCACATGGTGCCTTGTTCTTGGCCACAACTGCTTCCTTCTCAACAGGAGTTAGCAGGCGACTAATTAAAAGGAGATTTTGTTTTCGAAAAGCCTCGCAGGTGTTAGAGAGTAAAGTAGAAAGGCTTCCCTCCCAGAGTTACCCAACCACACCACTAGGTATCAAATGGCAGCTGTGTGAAAGGAGGTGCTTGCCCTTCTGTCTCCAAAAGGTTTGGGTCACATCCCTGCCTTGGTATGGCCACAGTGCATAGAGGTCTCAGAGCTTTTGAAAGCCATCAGCGGACAATCAAAGTAGTTTTTTCACAATGGACTGAGCCTTTCTTGGGGAGCTGCTCTGTGCAATGGGAAAGCCCAGTGTCGTCCAATTCCATATCCTAGTTTCTGTCTTCTGAGATGGTGAGCCACCCTCTAATCTAGCTCTGCAGATATAGAACTTGCCAGCAAGAAGGCACCGTGAAGAGATTCCCAAGAGGAGGTCAGTGTTTGAGGGGGATCATAATCCTCCTGCTGATGGAAGGAGTGTCGCACACACACACACACACACACACACACACACACACACACACGAGTACAACTGACAAGCATGCAGTTAGCCAAAGCTTTGTGTCTGGAAGATCAGCAGCCATATTTCCTGCCTCACCAGGCCCAGCGTGTTTACTAACAAGCTACACCCCGTTCAGTTACAAACATATCTTCTTATGCACTGGGCATTGCTGCCTCCAGTGCACAGGGCATCGATGACTTAGGACCTGTTCCCATTTCACTCATAAGCAACCCAGCTCTCAAAAGCATCTTCAGTGGCTACCATCACTGAGAATGTCCAGAGCATCTCGCATAAGCTTCATGGATGTTGCTGATGCTTAAAGTGTAAATAGGCAGGAATTCCATTTAACAGGTAAAAAACTCATTCAGGCAATGTGACTGCCATATTGGACTATATGTTAGATTATACAGAAAGTCAATAGTGCAGCTGGGTTTTAAGCTAGAGACCAAATCTTGCACCAAATCTCTACCTTTATATTCTCTTAACACTGCCAAGGTCATGCGTCTTAGAAGTTTTGGGGGTTTGAGTACTGTAATGCCCTTTCTACTGTGAGGGTTCTACATGAATATTCTGGAAAATACTTGCTATGCAAGTGCATGCCAGTATACACACACATTTTAAACACATTTTGGTATAAATATGTTATCCAAATGACTATTTTTAAACTGCATATGTGGAAGCATGCATAGCTTCTATTTCAGAGGCTTAACCTAAAGCTTTGCATATATCTGCTCTCACAGGGATGGCGAGCTCCACTGGGCAGTGTAGCCTAGGGCCCCTGTCTATTGAAGAGTTGTTAACACTGTGGTCTTGCCTCCAGTTGCTAAGGAAACTCCCAGTTTGTGTTTTATTGGGGACGAAGTTACAGATTTAGTCCCTGCAAGTTCTGATTTATTATAGGAAAATTCTGGCAGGCATCTCAGACTTGCAAAATGAATTCCTCACACAGTTCTGCTATGCCACCCTCTCCTGTGGACTTAGCTCCTTGGAGGAGGAGGA
>NW_022196905.1:98052374-98055857 GCF_008632895.1 Mastomys coucha
AGGAGGAGGAGGAGGAAGGGACGAGTTTCGCTGAGCATTTTGAATTCATTCTGTGTTCCAGATTAGAAGCTGTGGCCCTAGCTTTGCCTCTCTGGCTGACTACACTATTGGGCACAGAGATAAGGGGACCCAAGCTCTCTCACCCTCAGCCCTGTGGCCCCGTGGCCTTGCTCTCTTTGTTTTCCATGTTTTCTTCAAATAGCTTGAGGCATGTAGCATGTGGGGCCAACACACATCAAGTACTTTAGCTGCCTCCAAGACTCACTCACACCCAGGGACCGCAGCCCTCAGTCACACAAACTGTTTTCCTGCTGGAAGATAAAGTGACCCTTTTTCTCCCGTTCCCTCTGGTAAAGATGGGTGTCGGAGAGGATTTTAGGTTCTTGCAAAGCTGAAATGAGCTGAGTGGCCTGGGTGTTGTATCACATAATCAGAATGGGCCTTGAGAGAAGGGACAGGTTTCTTTGAGTGAGAGGAGACTAGAGAGGGGCAGATCTGACTTGTGTGTAACCCCTGTGACCGACCTAGTGAGCCTGTGGGCCTGCTGTTGCCTAAACTGCCTGCTGGGGGAGTGGGCGGTAATGGTTCGCTTGGGCTAAGGCTGAGTGGCTTTCTTTAGCGCTTGCATATCACTCATTTCTACACACACCCCCCCCCCCCCCCCCCCCCCCCCCCCCCCCGTCCCCTGCCCCCCTCCCCGGCCTTTGACATGATTCCCTTTCATGACACGAACACAACTTTTCACTGAAGAACTCGAAGCAAGGGAGCAGAAAACCACCCTAAAAGACAGCTCTCTGCAGGGCATCCCCATCCGAGAGCTAGGCACCAGCAAAGATAGGCTGTTTAAAACAGACTGGAGCGGAGCTGACATGGTCGGCGGGGCGGCATCGGCAGGGCGGCAGGATACTGAAGAGATGGTTCTCAGGAAGTCCTTGGCTTTTGCAGGTGAACAGAACTTAGAGCTGCTCTGCCCTCTCTGGCTTTAATATGGAAGCTGGAAAATGCCTATCATCTAGCTCAGAGTCCGTCCAGGGACAAATCCCTGGAGCTCGAAGTTTCTGAGGTTTTTTTATTCTAGAGCTCTGGACATAAATATCAGGTTGGTCATGTGGCAAGGCAGCCGTAGTCTGGGTGTGCCATAGAGGATTAGCTTCTGCCCGGACGAAGGGCATACCACCACCGGACTTTCTGCTATGCAGAGGACTCCCTGCAGTGCATGTCCTCTGTCCTCTAGACTTCACTAGGCCTAGAAAAAAGTCAGCCCTCTGTCTTCAATAGAGCTGTGTACCAGTAACAGTAAAAGTCACTGTCAACTTGAGATCTAGAACAGCCTGGGAAATGGGCCTCTGGGAATGCCCATGGAGAATACCCTTGATTAGGTTAATTAATGTGGGGAGATTCACCCACTCTGGGGGATAAGTGGAGGAGGAATAGGAGGGGGATACTAATCCATGACTGTATGAAAGGAGAAAATGAGCTGAACTTGAGTATTCATGGCTTTCTTCCTCCTGACTGTGGACCACTGCTTCAAGCGCCTGCTGCCATGACGCCTGTTGCCATGACAACCTATTGCCGTGGTGACCAGCCCCTGAACCTGTGATTCAAAATGAGCCCTTGCTTCCTTGAGTCGATGCTGTCAGGATCCTTTACTGCAGCAACCCAGAAAGAAATCCGGACAGGAAGCCCAGAGGACACTTGTCTCTGTGGTGACATGGAGTTAGAGACCTTTCCCAGCAATTATTCTTGTCACTTTCTGTCTCCATCTTGGTCCCTCTTTTAGAGATGTAAGTACTTCCCTACAAATACTGAGTGCCTGCTGCCCCTCAAGTGCTTCTGCAGGTTATAAGGGTACCCCAAGGGACAATGAGGGCAGCTGGGCCCCTTCCTCATGAAAATGCACCACCCAGCTCTGAGGGAACATGGCTAAGAAGTACAAAGAACCTGGTATCTGAACTTAAATCTGTAAATCTGTATCTGGTCTGTAAATCCTGGCATTGCAACACCATGATGCTCTGTAGCCCAACAGTGGACTTTCTGACATGGGACACAGCTCAAAGGGTAAGGTGCTTGCTCCCGGACGACCCACGTAAGCCTTGTGACCTCAGATTGAACCCTGACACCCATGTAAAGCTGAAAAGAGAGCCAGCTCCACACAGTTGTCCTCCAACTTCCACATGCAAGCTGTGGCAAGCATGCCCATGCGAATACATCATACACGTGCGTGAACATTTACACATAGTGACAATGAATCTGCGTTTTCCCTAAGGAACCTTTTCATAGGTTGCCATTCCGACTCCTTGTGAGATGGTCTTCTAAGCATCACTATGTTTCCATAGTGAGTATTTCAAATATGCCCACACAGTCCAGTGGAATTTTTCTGAGCTCACTGCAAATTTCTATTCATCTGGATAGTCTCCTTGCCTGACGGCCAAGTTCCCACTTGCACTCCATGGTCCATGCAGTTCTGAGTGTTGCCAAAGTACCACCCTGCCTCACCTGCATAGCTGTCAGTCAGACAGTGTCAGCCCGGAACTCAGGGCAGGAGACATCTGTAATGGTCCAGGTCCAAAATGAACTTTGAAATGCAGAGTTCCCAGCCATGCACTCAATAACACCTTGCTGTCTTGGGTTTAAACATCACACACTCTGCGATAATTCCTTTGATTTGGCTCTTATTTGGAATGATCTGCCCGATGCCATTTCTCTACAACTTTCAGAACAAGATACAATCTTATTTTCTGAGTCAGCCACATAAAGACCTTTGCAAGCATGAAGAAACATCTGTCCTCCGTCTGCGGGGCCTGAAAAATAGGACTCTAACTTGAGTGCTGTGTAGGACACTAATTCTTGTAAAGGACAAGAAATCCTTTTTGGGGCGTGGGGGAGGGGGTAACTAAAATCCCAATAAATGTCAAACAGAATCTTCCCACCCTGCATATCACTATCCAAAGAGCACCCCCAAAGGCTACATTAGCTGTGCAATTTAATGAGAACATAAGCTCTGTAGTCAGCCAAACACTCTCAAATGTTTAATATGCCATGTGCCATCTGTGTAGTCATCCAGTTAGTTAACCATGATAATTCTGGGGCATGTAAAACAGAAGATGCTGGCCTCTTCCCTAACAGTCACATTCTCTAGAAGGCCAACACTTAGGACTCGTGTCCCTCTCTTGATCTTTCTGCTGCTTGATGTGTTTGGGTGGTGGTGGTCGCGTCTCCAAGTATCACACCAGGCCTAGACAGTTCCACGTGTAAGAGGTTTAATTGAGAGGGGGTGGGGGGATAGAGGCGCAGAAAGAGAGAGGGGAGAGAGAGAAATGGAGGAATCGTGTCATATATACAGGCTGTGACATAGTAGTCCCAGGTAAAGCTGGGAGTTGAACCCAATGGATTCTGGGAATATGGTGGCCATTGTCCTGGCGACAGGTCTGTGGACCCGCCCATATATCTGCCGCAGGTTCTGGATGCTAACATACCTCCCTT
>NW_022196905.1:98058640-98065532 GCF_008632895.1 Mastomys coucha
TGGGTTGTCAGGGTCTACATTGGTATGTTGTAATAAACCCTTCGTAAGGCATTCTAAAAATTGAGATGTATTCTCTTGTTTGTCTTGGACAACCTCTTGAAGTTTTTCAAAATTGCAGGCTTTAAGGCCGCTTTTCTAAGACCCAATTGGGTATGTGTTGTCTGTCTGGTGAATCCCATCTGCATGTACTCTCGCCTCTTCCCATACTCGCCTGTGTTCTTCAGGAAGCAAATTATTAGTAAGGATATATAGACATCATGGAAAGTCAAGCTGTAAGATTGAGTGATATATTGGAACTCTTTAATAAACTTTGAAGGGTTAGAAGTATAGGACCCTAGCCTGTTTTCTATTTGGGAAAGTTCACTAAGTGAGAACGGAACATGTACTCTGATGAGCCCATCTACTCTAGCAACTTCCTGTAGAGGTAGGACAGTTGCTGTGTCAGGTGTCTTTGGAGAGGGGGGACTTGAAGGTTTGGCTGTAGTCTTAGAGCGGGTGACAGGAAGAGTGAAGGTAGGTGCCAGTGTGGGGCATTTGGAGTGGCCCACATCTGGCACAGAAGGGGAGGGGTCTAGAGAGGGAGAGCTAGCAGGCTCTGGAGCATCCTGGTGAGGAGGAGAAACTGAGGCAGCAGTTTGGGCTTTTGGCGACGAGGAGACAGGATTACGGCGAAAAGGGGGTGGTTCATTAGCTGGATCTAGCATTGTAGCATCATCTAGAGGAGGTTGAGGTTCTGTAGACTTCATGGCTAAGAGAAGTTGAGTTGGGGAACAAGAAGAACACAAGGAGGAATTAGAATGGAGATAGATGAATGTTTGAATATAGGGGAACCTCCTTCCATTTACCAGTTCGCTGACAATATGTATTAAGACACCTTAAAATAGCTGGGTCTAGAGTGCCATTAAGTGGCCACTTTAAATTCCCATCTAGTTGATATTTAACCCAGACCTTATTGCAGAGATATATTAATTTTGATGCCTTCAAGTCAGGCGTTAGCTTTAAAGATTTGAGATTTTCCAGGAGACATCCCAGTGGGGTGCCTGGAGAAACTGATCGAAGACATTCTGGAACCCATTGGGAGGTGGTTGGATGTTCGTACCAGCGTCCTGAGAACAATCCAAGCACCAAGAAAAATTAACAGCCTAGACTAGTGGTTCAAGTCGTCACGAGAAACCCTAGTGGCAATTTGGCAGGGCCGGTGGCCTGCATGGGAAAGTAACTCACCCTGGATCCAGGAGTTTGACCACTGCAAAGAGCCCAGTGAGAAATTAGAAGTGAGAGTTACCTCCGAGGGAGGGGCACCCAGTGGCAGAACGTCCTAAGTCCTAACACGTATGCCAAGGGGGCCCTGTATTCCGTAATTTCCAGGGAAGATTGGCCAGACCTTATCTGGAAAGCTGGAAGTCCTCCCCCTGACTGATCCTATTAATTAATATGCCGGTGTCTGTGCGGCTTGTTATGAGCAATCTGGTAAATGGAAAACATGGAACTGAATGGTGCCTGAGTGGGGTACAGCTCACGTGGTAAGAGTTTGTAGTCTAGCGGCGCTTGGCTGTAGGTTCGTTGTGTTCCGCAGTGTCTGGTGTCTCTAGCAAGAAGCGGTGAGCAGTCGCCAGGTGAGCGGTGTTGGGCTCCCCGCCAGGGCGGGACATACCGATTGTAGCTGCAGCTGTGGTGATGGGACCGCTCTGCGTGGTCCTGCATCCTGCCTGCCCCATTGCTGCGTAGAGCGGGTGTTGGGAGAGTGGGTGTTGGGAGACACAAACTGCCACGATCCCGGGTTTCGGCACCAAAATGATGTGTTTGGGCGGTGGTGGTCGCGTCTGCAAGTATCACACCAGGCCTAGACAGTTCCACGTGTAAGAGGTTTAATTGAGAGGGGGTGGGGGATAGAGGTGCAGAAAGAGAGAGGGGAGAGAGAGAAATGGAGGAATCGTGTCATATATACAGGCTGTGACGGAGTAGTCCCAGGTAAAGGTAGGAGTTGAACTCAATGGATTCTGGGAATATGGTGGCCATTGTCCTGGCAACAGGTCTGTGGACCCGCCCATATCTGCCGCAGGTTCCGGATGCTAACACTGCTAATAAGAGAAGTAGAAATACAAGAACACAGGAATGGGGATCTGAAGCCCAGGATGTGCATCCCAGTGTGACACTAAGTGATGTCACTTAGTGTGGGATGCTGGGAGAGTCACGGGCTTCCTGGTTCAGCTGGAAAATAAGAGCTCTCTCATAGATAACACCATGAGGCTCAAGGAAGATGACTGCCTGAATTTTCCTTGGCCGATGCTAAATTCTATGAAAGCATCATTGGCTGTCTTTTCTGTTGTGAATGCTGTGTGTCCTTTCTGTTATGGACCCTGTGTTTGAGTTCTCTGGAAATTCCTATGTTGAAATGCTAACTCAAGTGTGAACATGAAAGGCAGGGCTTTGAAAGGAGGTAGTTATGCTTGGAGGAGTCCCTAAGAAGTAGTCTGTGACTTGAAAATAAGAGCCCTCACTGTCAGGAGTGAAGGAGACAGGAGTAACTCAATTTGTTAGCACCTTGAGCTCATCCTACTTCCCAGCCTCTGGAGTAGTCAGAAACAAAGAAATGTCAAGAGCACCACTTTCGGACAGAGTGGGTGCTGCTGTGTGATCGTCTTCTGTGTCTTCAGTTTAATTTATCTTTGGAAATCAAGTTCAATATTAAAAAGAAAACACACATTATTGGAAGCCATTTCTACTAATATGTTACATTTTAACTTATGATTTGATTTGGATACTGTCATGAGAGGAGCTGTGAGTGCTGGGGAAGATAATGATGACAATTGATAACCTTAAAGAAGCTCAGTACATCCGAATTGAAAGAGTAGAGGAAGCCTTCAGAGCCATTGACTGAGAGATTACTATCGGGAAGGTTCCAGAGACAATGCTTACAAAGACTTAGCCTGGAAGCACGGGAACATACACTTGTCAACACCTTGCATTTATTCTGAAGTTATGGAAGCTTTGAAACTTCAACCAGGATTATCTTTTCTTAACCTGGAAAGTGGAACCAGATATTTAAGTACAATGGTAGCTTAATTTTAGGTCTCTTTGGAATAAATCATGGGATTGAACTTCATTCAGATGTAGTGGAGTATGCCAAGGAAAAACTGGAGAGCTTCATCAAAAATAGTGATAGCTTTGATAAATGTGAATTCTGTGAACCCGCATTTGTGGTGGGTTTTTGCCTTCAGATATTCTGACAGTCATCAGTACGATGGAATTTACTGTGGAGCTGGAGTCCAGAAAGACCATGAAAACTACATGAAGATCTTACTCAGAGTTGGGGCCATATCGGTCATGCCTGTAGAGGATCAGTTGACACAGATTGTATGGATTGGACAAAACACTTGGGAAAGTAAAAATATCCTTGCAGTTTCCTTTGCACTAGTACAAGCTAGTAAGAATGATAATGGCACACCAGGCTCTGTGGGGCTCTCCCCACCCCCGGGTGCTGTCAGGAATCTCCAAGACTTGGCTTGTATTTACATTCGATGTACACTTAGAAACTTCATAAATGCAGGCCAAGGAGATTTCACAAAGGGCTCCACCCAAGAGGAAAAGAATGAGAGGTAAACAGAGAATTAATACTTACATATTTTTGGGTAATCAGCTTATCCCCCAGCCTCTTGACAGCAAAGAGAATGAAAAAATGGAAGAAGACAGCAAAGAAGAAGAGGAGAAAGATCACAGCAAAGCCATGAAGCGTGAGGAGCCACCTCAGAACCCACTGAGGGAAAAGATAATGAAGCGGCCACTCCTGGCAGTCTTTAAAGGCTTACTTGACATATTTTCAGGATAAATAACTTAAACAAGGAGGAATGCCTACTGATAAATTCCCTCACTTTTGTAAATGTAGTACTAATTAGAAGTTAGGGAATGACTTCATTAGAATGAATTATTGCAGAAAAAAGCATAAGTTATTTCTCTTAATGACAGAAATGATGTATTCAGTGATTTGAAAGAGTCTCTTTCCTAAAATCTATTTTTCTTAAATCTTGAAGAATTACTGTTTTAATCTCAAAGTGGAATGGGTCAATAGTAAGAACTTTGCATCCAGTACTCTTTCTGGTTTTTCATGGATTTGTAGTATTGGCAATTGAATTTCATTCTATGAGAGGCTGATACATTGTCACACATATAGGCTTATTTAAATTGCAGTTTTTATTTCCGTTTTTTTGAACTTGCTTATCTAATAAGGAAAGCAAATGCCTATAGACCTACTTACCTTACTTTTGTTCTAGACATATTCCGGGCAACATATGGGTGCAATACTAATTCAAGATAATGAATAATTTAGCTTTAAAAACCACAGAGCTCATGAAATTTTACAAACCTGAAACTTAATCTTTTGAATCTATTGCCAAAAGGCATGGGGAAAATGTCTTCTTCTCTCACAGAGATTCTAAGAGCACAGCTAGTGAATGTTAAAGTAGGAAGTGGCTACTTGACACAACTGGTTTGTATGGGCCCTTCATGTTCTCAGTAGTTACATATAACGAGGTTCTCGTAACTGTAGAATTTTAAGCGGTAGTACATTTAGGATTGCTTTTCTATAAATAACTATAAAGCATTAGATTTGAAAAGGCATTCATTATCTCATTTGCCTCTAGATGCAGACAGTAAGTAAGCCATGTTAAGTGACCACCACTTCTTAGGGACCTCCAGCAGCAGGGGGAATGATAAGGTCAGTTGAGACATTTTAGCAGTGGAACTTTTCATTAAGCAGATATTTATCTTTGACAAGGTAGGCCACACTGGCCTCATCTGCTCTGAATCTTTCTAATATAGAAAGCGATGGAAGTTGTATGTAGAAGCCTTTGTGTTAAAGTTTGCTTCAGAATCTGACTGGGATCTCTGGACCCATACCAAGCTCATTTGCCTTCATTCTGTATTTTGTTTCTTTGGTAAATGATTTTCACTTTTTGCTTAATCCTACGTTCTTAAGCTACATAGGGTATCAGTGCCACAGCAGGCAGTGCATGCTGTTACTAGTTCTTTCCTCCTAGTAGGGCCTGTGGTTATTTCTTGTTAAGAAGCTGTGAGATGTGACCTACTTACTGCTTAGCATCACGCAGAAGGGAAGATCTCAACGTCTCACTTATTCTCACCACATGCCTGTCAGAGCAGCCGCTCAGATTTGCATAAGAAAATACAATCATGATGATTCAAATAGTTTACAACTCAGGTCCAATAATTCTGTGTAGGTGATCAGTTAAAACAGTTTAAAGATGAAATTGACCCAAATAATTGGTAATGTTTTACTAATGTGAGTGACAGTGTTATGGAAAGAATTCGTTTGACTCTTGTGGAATGGGCCTGACTAATTTTTCTTAACGTAATTAGTAATCTGTTATTAAGAAATGCTCTATCCTGTTTCTGTCCAAGAAAGGAAAAAGCCACCTCCTGCTCCATGAGGTGCTACTGGGCATTGAACCCAGGCCAGGACCTCATTCACGCTGGGCAAACACCCAGGACAGGACCTCATGCACGCTAGGCAAGCACCCAGGCCAGGACCTCATGCACACTGGGCAAGTGGGCAAGCACCCAGGACAGGACCTCATGCACACTGGGCAAGCACCCAGGACAGGACCTCATGCACACTGGGCAAGCACCCAGGACAGGACCTCATGCACACTGGGCCAGGACAGGACCTCATGCACACTGGGCAAGCACTCTACAAATGAGTTATATCCCTAGACCAACATACTCTATTGTTCTGTTTAAAAATTTGTTTAAGAATTTTACTCTTGAATTCCTGATACCCACATAGTCTTACCTGGGAAGAGTTTTCATTTATTTTCCGTTCTGTCACCCACATCTCTTTATTTTTTTTCCTAAGAGCTTGATGACAGATATCTGAAAATACATAATGCTTAGTGATCTTATTATTTAGGAGTGTTTTTGCTGATATATTTAAAGATAGATTATTTTATGCTGTCTTCTGTTGACTTTGACAAATTGTACAGTAGATTGCCTTGATCGTTGCATTTGTTGTCTTTGAAATGTATATTTTGCCTTTTTAAATTAATTTACTTTTCAGGTATGGCTTTATGGTTGACTTTTAAAGGTAGGGATAGATGAAGATTTAAGGAAAGCTATCTATTAACTCATGCATTAGATTTAGGATATTTGGGTTTGGGCTTGCTTTTATCTGAGTGTGGAAAGTTATGCTTTATAAGTAAAGAAGTAGCAAATACAGATGAAATAAAAATAAATGGAAGAAAATAAAGAAGAAAAAACTAGAAAACTGAAACAATAGACAAAAAAATGTAAGTGAAAGTAAGCCATATATGATGGCTACCGCCTGTGATCAGCGCTCGAGAGGCTGAGGCAGGAGGAGTACTACAAAGTTGAGGCATCTGTGCTTTCAGAGTGACTTTGAAGCCCATCTGGGCCACGGAGTAAGACCAGGTTTTGTTCTTCAGAGAACATAAACAAAAGGAAGTATATGATAATTATGGGGAATAGTCTCCTGGATTTACATATAGACAAAAATACATTTACGTTTACCTTTTGAAGACAACCAAGAGGGCTTGAGTGGAGGTGTGTGGTGCTTAAGTCATGCAAAAGATTGGAGACAAGGTCTGAAGGAGCATCCACCACCGTCCCTGAGATCCCTAGGATCTGGGAGCGACACCATAGCTGCCAAGGGTCTAATTTAAATCTGTCCTACTCACTGGTCAACATACTGGACTCTGGTGTTAATATAATGTTAAAATAGCATACATGGTTAAAATAAAATACAGAAAGTGTGTTGATTATTTGAGGTGAAAGTAAAAGAAAACCAAAATCATTGGGCAACTTGGGAGGAAAATCGTTTTAAATAAACAGATCACATCATTACACAGCAAAAAAAAAAAAA
>NW_022196905.1:98065565-98079409 GCF_008632895.1 Mastomys coucha
TTTTTTTTTTTTTTTTTTTTGAGACAAAGCCTCACTATGTAGTTGTAGCTGGCTTGGAACCCATTTGTAGACCAGGCTGGCCTCAACCTCAAAGAGATCCACCTGCCTCTACTGCCTAAGTGCTGAGATTGAAGTCTTGCCCAACACGCCCAGCTTGCTTTTTATGTTATAACCCAGCACCATGACTCTCCTTTATCTTTAAATGTGTAATGCTTAGGAAGCCTTCTAAATGCCAGACCTGGCAGCAGGCAAGCCACAGCTGCAGCTGCGAGCTGAAGAAGTCAAAAGCCAAGCTGCCTCTCACACTCCTCTCCATCGTGTCAGGTGTCAGCGGCCATTGTTCTTATTTTCTCGAAAACAAAAGCAGCAGTTTTGTCAATGGCATCATAGTTGATGATAGGAAGGACAATGCTGTGACCCTGCAAAGGATTTCCCCCTCCAAGTGAAGGGCTCAGATGAAAACTTTTGTGGCCTTCTCTTCTTCCTCTCTGTTCTCCCCAGCACAGGCTACAAACACTACGACCCGTGTTAGTGATGTCATTAGGGTCAAAGCCAGGAGCCTGGCAGTTCTGGGGAATGGCTTAGTCACCCAACCTCAGCAGGAAAACTAGAGAAACAAATAATAGCGAGAAGCAGAAGAAATGCATTGATTGCAGCTGGGAAAAGGAGCAAGGGGCTCTTCCCTTCATTCAGTTTGAGACCCTTTCCTGTGGGGTGATACCGAACACGAAGGGTGACTCTTGCATCTTCAGATCCACTCTAAGACACTCCGAGAGGGGAGTCTCCTAACTGATCACCACACAGAATAGCTTCCACACCCTTACAAGTCGCCAAGTCGCCAGAGAAAGAGGATCTTTTTTTTTTTTTTTTTTTTCCGTGTAGCCCTGGACGTCCTGGAACTCACTCTGTAGACCAGGCTGGCCTTGAACTAAGAAATCCGCCTGCCTCTGCCTCCCAAGTGCTGGGATTAAAGGCATGTGCCACCACTGCCTACCCTGAGGATCTTCTTTTTCCTTCACATGTCACACTATGACTCTGTTGTGCCATAGTGAGTCCCAAGACTAGATTGTATGAATCTCAGAAGAGACTTTAAACTTTGGACTTTTAAACAAGTTGGAGACTGCTAAAGACTATGGGGACCTTGAAGCTGGATTAAATGCATTTTGCATTATGGTATGGCTACAAGCCTATAGAGGCCAGAGAGTGGAAGGGGATGTTCTGAATGAAAATGCCCCCCATAGGCCCATAGGGAGTGGCATTATTAAAAGGTGTGGTCTTGTTGGAGTGGGTGTGGCCTTGTTGGGGTGGGTGTGGTCTTGTTGGAGTGGGTGTGGCCTTGTTGGAGTGGGTGTGGCCTTGTTGGAGTGGGTGTGGCCTTGTTGGGGTGGGTGTGGCCTTGTTAGAGGAAATGTGTCATTAGGGGGCAGGCTTTGAGGTTTCAGAAGCTCCTGGGAGGCCTGGTGGTTCACTATTCTTGCTGCCTGCAGATCCAGATGTAGAACTCTCAACTCCTTCTCCAGCACCATGTCTGCCTGTGTCCTGCCATACTTCCTGCTATGATGATAATGAACTAAATTTTTGAACTGTAAGCCAACCCCCACCTAAATGTTTTCCTTTATAAGAGTTGCCACCCCCACAGGGATGACATTAGCTGAAATACCCCACAAAGGGGAGGGAGAACCTGTCGAGACCATATCCAGATGTTAGTCCATGGCCCCCTGGTTGAGGGATGGGGCCACCCACCCATCTCCAAAATTTTAATGCAGAATTGCTCCTGTCTAAAGGAAATACAAGGACAAAGAGTGGAGCAGAGACTGAAGGAAAGGCCATCCAGAGACTGCCCCACCTGGGGATCCATCCCACATGCAGACACCAAACCCAGACACTATTGCTGATGCCAAGAAATGCTTGCTGACAGGAGCCTGATACAGTTGTCTCCTGAGAGGCTCTGCCAGAGTCTGACCAATGCAGATGCAGATACTTGCAGCCAACCATTGGACTGAGCACAGGGACTGCATTGGAGGAATTAGGGGAAGAACTGAAGGAGCTGAAAGGGCCTTATCTGACATCAATGGGAGGGGAGGTCCTTGGCCCTGTGAAGGCTTGATGCCCCAGTGTAAAGAAATTCTAGGGTGGTGAGGCAGGAGTGGGTGGGTGGGTGGGTAGGTGGGTGAACATCCTCATAGAAGTAGAGTAAGGAGAGATGGGATAGGGAGCTTGCAAAGGGAAACCGGGAAAGGGGATAACATTTCAAATGTAAATAAATAAAATATCCAATTTTTAAAAAAGAGTTGCCATTGTCATGGTGTCTCTTCACAGCAATAGAAATCCTAAGACAAGTTCACATTTGGATTTAGACATCCCTGGCTGCTAACGCTTAGTGTCTGATTGTATTAGTTTTGAGGTCTCAGGAAACTCTGAGCCACAGCTTGGGGACCTACAGCGGGGTGACAGTATCTATTCTGGGAGGCTGTGAGGATAAGATGAGTGAACACAAGTAAGAATGTAAGACCCTCTGGAGTCTTAGCTTACCGGAGACCCCCTGAGTGAACCACGTGGAGCCTGATCGATGCAAAAAAAGTAGGAGGATTTTTATTCCAGTGCACTGAGGCCGTGCCAGAGCCTAAGGAAAGGAGGCGACCCCACACAACAGGGCAACAACCATTAGACACAGTGTGACTGGTAAAACAGTGTGGCTTTTTAAACTGATTAGTCTTCAGGGAATGAGGTGGCAAGGACTTCCCTTGTCTGAAGGTGGGCAAAGGTCCACCCTGCGGAATGTGTCCCCACTAGCAGGTAGTTTCTCACCCTGTGATCTGAGGAATGTTAATTAGCCTTTCCCTTCCAGAGAGTTCCACTACCTTCCCAAAGTTCCTGAGCTTATCTTATTAAGGAAATTCCTGGCCTCCAGGTGTTTTTCTGAGATGTCCCTGTTTACTCGGATCTTACAAGAGCATTGGCCAGGTGCTCAGTGGATAGTGAAGGCTCAATATTGTGTCATGGTCACTGTCTGTCTGTCTGTCTATCATCTGTCTATCTACTCTCTTTGTCTCTCTGAGTGTATATACCCAGATGTGAAACACTCTAGTGTATAAGAAATGAATACCACCCTTATACACATACACAACACACACACACACACACACACACACACACACACACACACGATTGCCAGTGCTGACAACATAATTTTTCCTCACAATAACTATCAAGGATGCAAACAGAGCCCACCAATCCAAATCTCCACGCAGTGTGCCTGCCTCTTTCCACAGAAGTCACCAGGCACCTTGCTTTCATGGCCTAGAAAGAATGTTCAGAGAAATGGAGTGGCAAAGGACACAGCTGTGGCCTTCTGCCAGAATAAAGCGTGGATGTGAGTCGGAGGAAATAAGAACATTGATTACAATGCATCTGACTGATTGCAATGCTGTGCTCTGGGCTAGTCAAAACATTGTTATTCCTCTTGTCTGCAAATGACTCATGGCCAGGATGTCTTCCCAGGAGGCCATGCTAATAGGGCCCTGTAAGTCTGTTAGAGGAAGCAGCCGCAGCAGGCCATTCTGGGGAGGCCGTTGGTACTCAGGTTTCATTGTTGTTTACTGCAGCTGTGTCTTAAGGCATCATGGCCTGTGACAGTCTGCCTCTGTGGATTCCAGTAATTGCTGCCTAGGATTGTCTTCGTTCTGTTTTCAGCTTGACTCAGACACTTAGCTGCTCAGCATTGGCACGAACACCCACACGGATGAAGAGAAAACTCTCCATTAGACTACCCTCGCCTCCTGTGCAAACCATGGGAAGTCTCCTAAGGCCCCGGGCCACACATACTTCCGCCCAGCTGAGCTTGGTGAGGTTACCATGACCCTTCACCGGGGTGATTCACTAAATCCAAAGCTTTATTAGAAGACACGCTTCAAGAAGAGCCAAACAGACATATATAAGGCAAGAGGGCACCATGTCCCACAGCCTTGCTCAGTGGTCCCAGGGAGCAAACCCGCTTAGTGCTGAGAAGTTTGTGTCCGAATAAACTTGGGGTGGACACAAGATGCTGGTAACACCAGAGATTAGTGATATTAGCTAGTACTTATGAGAGTCTCTCAATCAAGTTGCCAGAGCAGCAGAGAAGCTGGCTCACTCAAAGACCCACCCTGTCAAGCAGCTGTCTGGCCAGCCCTTTCATTCTGTTCAGATAGGGATTATGAATAGACCAGGAGACGCTCCCCTACGCTCTCCTTGGTAGCTTTGCAATCCCCACCCTCAGCTTATGACGCAATGGGCAGCTGTGGCAGACAGATCCAAGCAGCAGCAGCAGCAAGTCCCTTTAGTGTTAGTGCCAGTGCTGGTGGCCTTGGCTACCAGGATCTTCTTTCACTCCCACATTTGCGAGAGCCCCAGCCTTGTGCGGGCACAGAAAGTGAGACTCTTCCAGCTCACCTCAGTGGCTGGTGTGCCTCAGTGGCTAGTGTTAGATGTCAGCTCAGGCTAAGCTTCAGGTGCGGTGCCCGAAGGCCTTGGCCTGAAGGGCTGGTAGCTCCCTGGAACTTTTCTAGTGACCTGGGTTTGCAGTTTTTCTTCTCTGCCTCTTTGTGGCCCACTACTCTTCTTCTTTATCCCTGGCTTTCCACCCTCTTTTGCCTTCTTTTTACCTCTGCCATGGCTCTTGGTTTTTCTGTGCTTCCCGTTCCCCGCCCTGCCCCCTCACTCCAGAGCTATTCATCTGCCTCTGCTTACTACTGAAGCTGTCATGGCTGCCAGCATTTGCCACTGCTGCCTCTCCTGCTCCTGCTGTTGTGATTATCAGAACCATGGCTGCTTCTGCCTGTATGGTTGTGGCTCCCAGGATTGCCACTGTTACCATCCTGCTGCTGCTGCTGCCACGGCCGCTGCAGCTGCCACCATCGATCCTCTTCTGTCATAGCTTTCACTGCCTCGGCTGTCACTGCTACTTCCTTCTTGATCCCAGACCTTCCCACTCTACTAGCAATGAAGACAGGCAGGAAAAGAGAGCTGGAGAGAAATTTTCCTACTGAGGATGCCACAACAGCACAGGGCCGTGTTTCCCCGCAGCCCGCTTATATAGCAGAAAGGGTTTCCTCACACAATCACAGCAGACCTCCATGCAAGTGAAGGATCGTGTCTACGGAGTCCATGGCGGAGTCCATGGTATTGCTTCTTTCCCACCGCTTATAATTCCTCTGGAGACAAACAGGGGAATGTTCCACTCTGAAATAGGTAAAATTGATGCCAGGATCAAGTCTGGAACATTCTGGGACAGTATGTCAGGGACTGCAGCTGAGCTACAGTAGAGGCAGCTGTGGCTGCTGTGTGGCCTCCTCAGATCATCCGTGCAGTGCTTGAAACAGCAAGAGTTAGTAGCCAAGTAGATTGACAGTCCTTCACGCAAGGTGCCTAGGCATCAAAGAGGATCTAATAACTCTGAATTAATGAGTCCTGGCACCCCATTCACAATATCTTAGCTAATTTACAGGGGGAAATGAACATAGGAGAGATTGCTTAAAATAATGACTCATCATGAACATTAACAATGATTAGTGTTTACAGTTGCTTTAACTACACTTAACATATGTCCTATACCACAGGAGAGATAGATTGTTCTAATTTGTCTCATCCCCAGGACCACAGAGTCTGTGTTCATCAGCCACAGATCTTCACTGACCTTCAGTAGAGTTTTTATTGGAATTTTTCTTAGTATAGGTCATGGGTTCAATCATCGGTCACATTAAAAAATCTCAGCCTGCTTCCTCCACTAGTTAGTTTATACTCAGGTCAGTTGGAGCAAGAGTTCTAACCCTTTAATCCCTGGTGGGTGTCCATCCTAATCGCGCCTTGTCCTAAGTATCTAAGAGTTAACTGATTGGCCTAAGTTGCAAAGATACTCTTATCAGAAAAGCCCAAAGGTCTTAGCAGCTAAGAACAATATCAAACGTAATCTTTATAATATTATACTTCCCTTCGAGGACTTAAAACCCACCTGGGATTTCAACTTCAGCTTTCTCCTTTAGTTGTGGGGAGTCATCTTAAGCAAGGAAAATTGTTTGTTGAGCAGTGACTGAGAACCAACCCTTTGGGTTATATATGCTGAGACAGTATTTTGGGAGGTAAGCCAGGCCATTGCATGGAGGGTAGGTTGAAGGAAGCTCAGCCAGGAGACCACAGAGAAGGTACACGGATAAAGAGCTGCATACACTGATGTGACCCAGACGAGGGAGCAGATGTGAGAATGGAAGAGGAGAGCTTGAGAAACAAAAAATTCCAGCTGAGTTAGCTTTTTGGTTTTTCTGCTCTGGTTTAAATATGAAGGGTCCCCCACAGGCTCATGTGTTTGAACACTTTGTCACCAGCTGGTGGCACTGTTTGGAAACACTGTGGAGCCTTTGGGCAGAAGAACCTTGATGGAAGACATGACCCTGGGGACTTGAAGCTGAGGTGTGTGAATGCCTCATTGATGAAACACAGGGGCACTAGGCTACACTCCATCCTCGAATCGTTGGGATGCCTGGTTCCCAGAACTCTGACGTCTGCTGGGAAGGGTGGAAGGCAGCCTAAGATAGGGGCCCCAGCCTGGGTAAGAAGTGGAGCAGGCTGAGATGGAGGCTGTAATTCCCAAACTCCTAGACACCCAGACTCTGCTGGGAACAGTAAGGAGTTGGGAACAGAGCTAGAGGAGTAATGAGCTGCAGATGGGAAGGGGAATCCAGCTTAGCTCAGGTGAGTGTCAGGTTACAGAGGACCCTTCTTCAGGGACCAGGGTGGCCCAGTTGGTAACAAAGGCTCCCCCGCATGGCAGTTCTTGATAAGAGAGACAGTCCTTGCTTGTCCAAACTGTTCATTCATAGTGGAAAATGGATGCGTACAATTTACTCAGGGTGGAATAGAGGTTGAATACGCTTTCCAGGAGGGAATGTCTGAGAAGCTAATTGTCCAAACCCTCGGGCCCATCTTGATACCTTGTTAGCATGGAGAACTCTGGGCTCGATGCTATGGATGTGACCAGTTGCCATGGTCTTCTTAGTAGGGTGTTGTGGTCACATGCTCCAAGACAGGACCCGGTTGGGGAGCAGATCCAAATGCCTACTGTTCTCAATTATGAGATTTTCCCTGAGTTTCTTAATCTGTTCAACCTGTCCAGTTTTTCTGTCTGGGGACACAGTCCCACTTGCCCCACACCACTTCATGTGCACTCTCTACTTTCTGAATGTGGAGATAATGTGACAAGCTATCTTCCTTATCCTCCCCTCATACCTTTCCCACATACTGCATACATGCCTCCCCTGCATACATGCCTCCCCTGCATACATGCCTCCCCTGCATACATGCCTCCCCTGCATACATGCCTCCCCTGCATACTGCCATGCCTTCCCACCATGATGGACGATATCCATCAGAATTATAGGTCAAAATAAATCTTTTCTCTCTTCAAGTGCTTTTGTCAGAGTATTTAATTGTATCAGTCAGAGTTAGAACAGATAGAATACATCACCATGACTCCCCCAAAGATGGACTTAAATCCCCTCAAACCATGAGCCAAAATTAAGTCCTTCATTAAATTGCTTTTGTCAGTTTTTCTGCTTCAGTGATGAGAAGAATAGCTAACACGGTGGGAAGTTGAGTCTCCAAAGCTCATGGAGTCTGGGGATTCAGTCATCATTGTAAAAACACACCATGCATGTCAAAAGGAGGATAAATCCAAATACTCACCATTAGGGAATGTCAATGCATTTCTACGCTCGGCCCCACAGAGGTCAAAACACATTCACAGTGGCTTCTCACAACCCTCCAGGCTCTTCCCAGACTACAGAGAATGTTCTGGTTCTATTCAGGAGGACAAAGTATCCCCCAGGCTCTGTCAAAGTTGTTCAGCAAAGACCAGACAGCCTCACAGTTTCCCATGAAGGGATAGCCAAGATTGTTCCTCCCAGGGTAGCTTGTCCTCCTGTGTGAAATCTCGATGTGCTATTTATCCTAGCAGCCAGGATACCGGACTAAGGACACTGCAAAGAGCTTTGCACATGCACAAAGCTTTTCTTTTCTTTTCTTTTCTTTCCTTTTTTTTTTTTTATAGAAATCATTTTAGGCTGGGCAGTGGTGGCACATGCCTTAAATCCCAGCACTTGAGAGGTAGAGGCAGGTGGATTTCTGAGTTCTAGGCCAGCCTAGTCTACATAGTGAGTTCCAGGACCGCCAGGGCTACATAGAGAAACCCTGTCGTGAAAAATGAAACAAAACTATTTTTTTCTTTCTTTCTTTTTTTTTTTTTTTTTTTTTTTTTTTTTTTTTTTTTTTTTTTTTTTTTTTTTTTTTTTTGGTTTTTTGTTTGTTTTTGTTGTTGTTTTTTGAGACAGGGTTTCTCTATGTAGCCCTGGCTGTCCTGGAACTCACTCTGCAGACCAGGCTCGCCTCGAACTCAGAAATTCACCTGCCTCTGCTTCCCAAGTGCTGGGATCAAAGGCATGTGCCACCACTGCCCAGCCCAGGTGGACTGGTTTTGAAGGCATGAAGGGGTTCTAGAAAGCAGCTAAGGCTTGACCCTATGAGAGGCCAAGAAGGGCCATTGGTGAAGGTGCAGCTTTAGCCATTGGTGAAGGTGTAGCTTTAGCAGTAGTTGACACCCAAGGATTGAAGGGGCCGTGCACAGAACCTGAGGCTTTGTCCCATGAAGAGAGCCAGGACTGAAAGTGCAGCCCAGTTGCAGCAGAAGACCCCACTATTCTGGAGATGTCAGCCAGCACCATGGGCCGACCACCAAGATAATGGCCCCGCACCGTGGAGTGGAGCCAGCCTCAGCCCAGAAGACAAGTTGTGTAGAAGGACCGAGGGGCCAGAGGAGTGGCCCAAGCCCTCTGGTGGAGCCAGATGATCCCGAGTGAGCTATCCCAGAAAACTGCACATCAAGAGTTATCTCACACTTCAGAGGTTTGGTTTGGTTTTATTCAGATTTTGACCATGCCCTGGTTCTTCTTTCCTCTTGAAGTAAAAAAGTATTTAATTTATTTTTGATTTTACAGGACCCCACAATTGAGAGGGGAATTTGAGAGACTGAATTTTTAAAAAGATTTTAGGTTAAAAGAGACTTTGGATTTTTGAAGACTGGATTTTAAAGTGTTTGAATTTGTAAAGACTTTTAAAGTTCATAAAATGTTTTATAAAGTTGTGGCTTAATAGTGTTATGCTAGTGTGTCAAGTTGACAAGGAGTCAGTTGTCCAGCTAGTTTTATGTCAACATGACACAGCTACAGTCATCTGAGAGAAGGAAACCTCAATTGTGAAAATGTTTCCATAAGATCCAGCAATAGGGCATTTTCTTAGTGATTGATGGGGAGGGCCCAGCCAATTGTGGGTGGTGCCATCCCTGGCTTGGTGATCCTGAGTTCTATAAGAAAGAAGGCTGAGCAAGCCAGGAGAAACAAGCCAGTAAGCAGCACCCTCCATGGCCTCTGCATCAGCTCCTGCCTCCAGGGTCCCGGCTTCCTTCAGAGGTGGACTACAATGTGGAAGTATAAGCTGAATAAACCCACTCTTGATCACTGATTGAGAAAATGCCTTACAGCTGGATCTCATGGAGGCATTTCCTCAAGGGAGGCTCCTTTCCCTGTGTCAAGGAACTATGACACAAGCTGTAACTCCAGCTTGTGTCAAGTTGACACACAAAACCAGCCAGTACACTCGGTGGCCTACTTCCTCCAACAAGGCCCACAATCCATCAAGGGAGAGATCCACTCCTCATGCTAGAGTCCTTATGACCTATCATTTGTGAAAACACCCTCAACGGACACCCTTGGAAGCCTGGGTTATAAATCTTCTGCTTCATTAATCCCCTTAATCCAATCATTTAACAATCAAAATTAGCCATCGTACAATCATCATTTGCTTATTTGAGGTTATTCAAAGATTATTTGGATGTATCTTTTTTTTTCTTTTCTTTCTTTCTTTTTTTTTTTTTTCCGAGATAGGGTTTCTCTGTATAGCCCTGGCTGTCCTGGAACTCACTCTGTAGACCAGGCTGGCCTCGAACTCAGAAATCTGCCTGCCTCTGCCTCCCAAGTGCTTGGATTAAAGGCATGTGCCACTACTACCTGGCTGGATGTGTCTTATGTTGGGAGTTTTGGAATGCGGATGTAGCTCTGTTGGTAGAATGCTTGTCTAGTATGTGCAGAGTCCTTGGGTACTGTTCTCAGTACTGCATAAGTCCGGTGTGCTGAGGTAGGACTGTCTGCCGTCCCAGCCCTGGAGGGGTGGATGGCGAAGGATCAGAAGATCACGGTCATCCTGGGCATCCACCAGCATTTCACATAGTAAGTTCAAGGACTACCTAAGACCCTGTGCTCCAGCATCCTGTCTATTTGCTATTAACAAGAACATCAATTTAGGTGAGGGGTGGGTTTCTTTGGCTTATCAATCCAGGCCACAGTTCATCTTTGAGGGAAACCAGCGCAGGACCCCAGAGGCTGCAACTATTTAGGGCCACCACTCCTTCTCTGGCTCACATTTGATTATGCTTAGCAAACTTTCTCACATGCCTAGGGATGGTTCTACCTACAGTGGGCCACAGGCCAATCTGATGGAGACCATTCCTCAGCTAAGGCTTCTCCTCTCAGTTGAATGTAGTCTGATGGGAATCAAGAAATCCAACTAGGACACCCTGTCTCAAAAACCAAAACAAAAAACTGTATGTTGAACACGCATATGTTGACTAAAAGGTAAGTAACATCTTAACATGGGCTGGCAGTGGACACTACTCCCTCTTCATATCTGGAATTACAGTCACTTTTCAGAAGGTGTATTTTAAAAACTTGGATGTTATAAAGAGGAAAGAGAGACACAGGAGAGCAAGCTTCAGAGCTAGCTGGTGTGGTTGCACCTCTGGCTCTGCCCTTGGTAGCAGCATGATCCTGGGCAAAGTGACATCCCAAGCTGTGCCCCAACCTCCCTGTCTATGAAGTAGAAATGGTAGCTGGGCAGTGGTGGTGCACACCTTTAATCCCAGCACTTGGGAGGCAGAGGCAGGTGGATTTCAGAGTTTGAGGCCAGCTTGTTCTACAGAGTGAGTTCCAGGACAGCCAGGGCTACACAGAGAAACCCTGTCTTGAAAAACCAAAAAGAAAAAAGAAGAAGAAGAAGAAGAAGAAGAAGAAGAAGAAGAAGAAGAAGAAGAAGAAGAAGAAGAAGGAGAAGAAGAAGAAGAAGAAGAAGAAGTAGTTGAGGAAGTAGAAATGGTGACAACCTTGTTCTGTGGGTGACATGAAGTAACACATCAACAATGCTGAGAGTCCCAGTAAAGGTCAGAGTGATGGGTCACCCATAGCCATTGGCATCGCTGCAACAGAGTGGCAGCCTAGTTTATAAACATCACTGGGGTGGAACTGTCTGCTCTAAAGTTTGCTGGGTTCTTCATCAGAACATTCTCCTCCAAAGCAGTTGATCAGGAGTCTGGTTATAGAAAGAATAATTCTGGGTCTGGCTTAATCAATGAGACTGATAGCTCTGTGTGAAATGGAATCAGATGGTGGTATCAGCTGAATGTCCTGAGGAGCATCTCACAAGCTGGAGAATGGTGAGAAGGTGGAAGAGACACTGAGAAGTCAGTCTCCAGTCTCCAGTGACAGTGACAGTGACAGTGACAGACCTTGGGCTGCACTCCTGCTGTGCTCAATGCCCCCGCCCCGGTCACACAAAGTGATTCATTTTATTTGGGACTCTGGTCTTTTCTTTTTAAGTATTTCTTTTGGAAACAATCCCAGCACAGAAACAAACACACACCACCACCACCAGTCTAATGCTAAGAGTACTTTCTTTTTATTAGAACTAACTTTTGAAATGATTGTTCTAGATATAAATTCATGGTACCTGCTTGAGTCTTTGTTTTGTCTTTTTTTAAAATTAATGTGTTTATTTTTTATGTATGTGGGTACACTGTTGCTGTCTTCAGACACACCAGAAGTGGGCATCAGATCCCATTGCAGATGGTTGTGAGACACCCTGTGGTTGCTAGGGAATTGAACTCAGGACCTCTGAAAGAGCAGTCAGTGCTCTTAACCACTGAGCCATCTCACCAGCCCTAGGATTAACTTTTTAAATCATTATTCTGGATATAAATTCATGGTACCTGTTTGGGGCTATTTTTTTTCCTATATGGTACTGGAGGTTGGCATATGCTAAGTACATGCTGTACTACCAATTTACTGTATTGCTATATTATTAACCACAAATATGCTACATTTACATCCTATTTTAAATTATTTTGTTTTTTTCTGTGTATGTGCCTAGGTGCATGTTTGTGTATCACTTGCACACCTGAGGCCCACAGAAGCCAGAGAGAGAGCATCGGACCCCCTGAAAGTAGAGTTAAGATCATTGTGAGCCATCATGTGGGTGTTGGGAATCGAACCCAGGACCTCTGCAAGAGCAGAATGTGCTTTCACCCTCGGAGCCATCTTTGGTCCTCTTCCTTCCTGTTGTGAGTAGGGCTGCAGTAAGCTACCCAGGCTAACCTAGAACTCACTTGGCAACCTAGGCCAGTCCCAATTGTATAAACTTCCTACTCCAGTTTTCCGAGTGGCTGAGATCCCGCTGCTGTGCCACGAGGACAGATGCGGTGGCTTTTCCCTCATAACTTGTGACTGGAATCCTTCATTGCCAATTGCTCTCTACTAAATCTTGATCAGAAATAAGGATGGAGGGCTACAGATGAAGCAGCTAGCCTAGAAAAGCATTTATAGGATATTCGTGGCAGGAATGGCTAAGGAGGGGAAGTTGGGAATGCTAGGGCACCCTGCCTATTATGGTTTGAATATGCTTGGTCCAGGGACTGGCACTATTAGTAGGTATGGCCTTTTGGAGTGGGTGTGCCACTGTGGGAATGGACTTTAAGACCTTTACCCTAGCTGACTGGGAAGCCAGTATTCTGTTAGCAGCCTTCAGATGAAGATGTAGAACTCTCAGCTACTCCTGTACCATGCCTGCCTGGATGCTGCCATGCTCCTTGCCTTGATGATAATGGACTGAACCTCTGAACCTGTAAGCCAGCCCCAATTAAATGTTGTCCTTATAAGAGCTGCCTTGGTCATGGCATCTGTTTACAGCAGCAATATCCTAACTCAGACATTGCAGATGCCTGGCCACTCGGGAGGAACACAGGTACTGACATAATGTGAAGGGCCTGAGATTCTGCTAGCTTTGCAAGGAGATAATTACCTGCCACATTCTCTTGGATGCTGTAGAAAGCAGGAGAATCCTGAGTCAAAATGAAAAGAAATGTCCCTATAGACAGTCACTGCAGCACCCAAGGAACGGACTGCCCTATTTCTCTTAGCTCCTGAGGCCCCAGAGGAGCAGTTCTCAGCCTGTGGTGTCTAACAGCCTTGTCACAGGAGTCATCTAAGACCACCAGAAAACACAGATATTTACACTATGATTCATAACAGTAGTAAAATTATAGTTATGAAGTAGTGATAAAAACAATTTTATGGTTAGGTGGTCACCATAACATGAGGGACTATATTAAAGGATGGCATGCGCCAGGAAGGCTGAGAACCATTGCAGCAGAGAGATGAAAAGGGAGAGCCACAAAGCATGTTAGATTGAGTGGGTGTCTTATAAGAGCATAACCCTTGGGAGTAAAGAGATGGCTCAGCACTTAAGAGCCCTGGGTGCTCTTGCGGGAAACCATTTCTAAATCAACCACACCACGATGGCTCAGAATGAACAGTGACTCCAGTTCCTGTGGAATCTAGCACCTTCTTCTGGGCTCCATGGACTCATGGTGCATAGACATGCAGGCAGAACACCCCCACACAATAAATAAGTCAGAGAGAGAGGGACGGGGGGGG
>NW_022196905.1:98079631-98104248 GCF_008632895.1 Mastomys coucha
AGAGAGAGAGAGAGAGAGAGAGAGGGACAGACTCCGGAAAAGTTCCCAGAATGCTATCTACAATGGACTGGATAGTGAATATGTATGGACCTCTCCTGTTCGAAAAAGAATTAGAGCTTTCAAGGCCATTGTCTTGGTTAGGGTTTCATTGTTGTGAAGAGCACCTGACCACAGCAACTGTTCAAAAGGAAGACATTTTATTTGGGCTGGCTTGCAGTTTCAGAGGTTGAATCCACTGTTATCATGGTAGGAAGCATGGCAGATGGAGGTGCTGGAGAGGTAGCTGAGAGTTCCACATTTGGATTGTCAGGCAGTAGGAAGAAAGAGTGGCACCTGGCCTGGCTTGAGTATCTGAAATCTCAAAGTCCACCCCCAGTAGTAACACACTTCCTCCAGCAAGGCCACGCCTAAAGAGGACCATCTTCATTCAAACCTTACCAAAGCTATCCACAATGCACTTAAACATCCAGTCTGCAAGAAAGGGCAGCTGCCTGGCTCAGCAGACACACAGAATTGCTCTAAAGATCCACAGCAGGCTGTTTTGCAACATTTATCCATAAATAATCTTCCTTTTGAGCTCTCAGAACATGCATGTCTATCTTCTACAAGCTGCAACTACCTACTTCTAAGGGCACATCACAGAACCCAGGGGCTAAAGAAAAAATAAATAAATGCAATGGAGACCACCCTGGGGTAGAGAAACAAAGCTTCTCTATTATCTATTATCTATAGGAGAGTGTATTATCTATAGGAGAATGTATTATCTATAGGAGAATGTATTATCTATAGGGGAATGTATTATCTATAGGAGTGCTTTTCTTAGAAGACATTCAGTAAACAAGTTGACAGAGCCTGTAACTCCACTTTGTTTTAGTTTTTAAGGGTCTACTCATTTACTTCTTTGTATGTGTGTGCATATGTCTGTGAGTGGTCTGTGCTGGTGCGTGTGACTGGGGCATGCATAGTAGCCAGAAGAGGATGCTAAGTGTTGTCTATCAACACATATGCTGTATCTCTATAAACCACTATTCCTTAAGAGGCGCTGTCTCCCTGAACATAGAGCTCCTGTTTTCTTGGCTAGAGCTTGTGTTTTCTTTGGCTTTATATAACCCAGTACACCTGATGGCCTTCAGGTGATATAAGAATGTCTAATAGCCCTTCTTATTAGTTAATTCTGTGAATTAGTCCACAGACAGCCTGTAAAACACTGGAATTTAACATGTAGAAAGGCATGTCTGTTTAAGAAAATATAGAAACTAGTACTGACATTCATAAAATCCATACATTAAAAAGCCAGTCTATTTCAGGCTCTAGCCAGTTTAGAGAGGATGGAGGAGAAGGGGAAGAGGAGGGAGAGAAAGGGGGGAAAGAGAGAGAGAGAGAGAGAGAGAGAGAGAGAGAGAGAGAGAGAGAGAGAGAGAGAGAGAGAGAGAGGTTTTCCTAGAGTAACTCAGTTCTTCAGCAAATATTGACATGGTATCCTAAATTTTTAAGTTCTGACACTGTCTGGGGATAGCCAAAGGCTCAGTCTCACACAACTGCCCCATGCCTAGCTTCAGATGTCAATCACAAGAGGTGGGTTCCCAGGCTGATTCTAGCTAACCTGGCTACAGATTGGAAGTCCCCCAGGACCCTGTTCCCAGGTTCTGTCATTTTCAAGAACAGCCCATAGAATTGAAGTGGCTTTCTTTCTGGATGACTGGTTTATTACAAGGGGTACTTGACTTAGTAAGTTATTATTAAGGGACAATTGACCAGCCAAATGAAGAGACTGATGTTCAAGACAGGTGCTGAAAGATTCTGGAACAGGAGATTCTATCCTATGAAGCTCTGTGAGGTTCCAGCATGCAGATGTGCCCCTGATTATCTCTGTAATGTCTGGATTACAATGCAGTAACGCGGGCTGCCACACACTCTCTGCCAAAGCTGAGAGCTACCCTCACTACTATATACCTACCTCCCATGATGGACCACTGACTCCTCTAAGCCAAACAAAGCCTTAATGAAAGCCCTGTCACTGCCAACGGGTGCCGACGGATGTGGATGGGTGCACGTCTCACCCAGTAAACCGTAGGCTTGGCCCCACCTGGACGCCAGTCTGCAATGTGTGGCTTTCCACAGAAGGCCAGGTGTCCATGAAAAGAGCTTGTTATAAATCGCAGAAGATGCCCTTCAGGAACTGAGAACAAAACCCATAGTTAAAGGATCTCCCATATCCCTCATCACTTACAATAAGGGGTTTGGAAGTTACAAGTGAGGAAACATAAATGGAAATTAAAATGTGTATTTCTTAGACCATGGTGTAATGGCTGTGCCATGTGATAGTTGCTTATCTATCACTGGCTCACCTGAACAACGGTTCTCTCCCAGAGCCACACTTTATGATCCCTTATTAAGAAGTTTGCTTCTGTTTTGCTTCATGCTCGTGGTTGGAGGTGTAAGTTGTCAGCTTGCTGCTCCAGCCGCCTGCCCACTGCTTGCTGCCATGCTTCCTGTCATGATGGATTCCTAGCCCTTGGGAACTGTAAACTGGGGTACGTTCTTCTGTAAAAAAATTAAATAAAAATTTCAAGTTCCCCTCTCATCAGTGTTTTGCATTTAAAGAGTAAGCAGTAAGGAGTAAGACCATGGCATGAGGGCATGTTTGGGATGAATTCTACTGGGAGAGTGCAAATGAACACAATTTCAAAAACTACTGAATGAGTCCAGATGGCTTAGCGAGCAGAGGTGCTGTCATGCAGGCCTTGCGACCTGAGTTCAGTCCCTGGATCCACAGGGATTCCCAAGGAAGTGACTACATGAACCAACTACACAAAGCTGTCCTCTGATCTCCACAGGTGTGCCATGGCATATGTGTACACACACACACACACACACACACACACACACTGTGCTTTAAAAAGAAAATAAAAATTTTTAAAGAACTACTGAAAAGTTACACCACTAATAGTCAACAGGTTGGATTTTATAACACCTATTCCTTTCTTACAGAATTGAGCCATTATGTCTGACCTTGAAGCCAGACTTGGCTCGGCTCACATCCAGCTCATTCCGGGCTCTGTGACCTTTGGTTAGCTAGAAGAGTTTAATGGGCTTTGGCTCATCCTCTATCAATAAGAGACACTAACATTGTCTATTTCATGGGTAGCTATGGTGGCTTTAAATCAGTCAATGCACATGAAGCTTCCTTCTATTGAGTCTGTAGTATATATCCCACACATACTAGTTCAGAATTATTTCCAAGGAAAATTTCACAACATGGACTATCCAAACAAGTCTGTCTTATAAAAGGATTTGATCTAGAAGTGTTTTTCTTAATTTTTATCCCTCACCCCTGTGTGTGTATATGTAGTATGTGTGCTTTGTGTGTCTCTATATATGTGTGTGTGCATGTGGTATGTGTGCTCTATACGTATGTAGTGTGTATGTGTGTATATGCTGTATATGTAGTGTGTGTATGTATGTAGTATGTGTGCTGTGTGTGTCTGTATGTGTGTGTATGTATGGTATGTATGTGTATGTATGTAGTATGTGTGCTGTGTCTGTATGTGTGTGTAGTATGAGTGTGTGTATGTATGGTATGTATGTGTATGTATGTAGTATATGTGCTGTATGTGTCTGCATGTGTGTGTGCGTGTGTCTGTGTGTCTGTGTGTTGGTGTGCTTCTTCCACTGTGGGTCAGTGATCCATCCTCCTCAGGTTACCAGGCTTGGGCAGCACTTTTACCAATTGAGCTGTCTCCTGCCCTGAATCTAAAGTTTTAAACTCTCTTATTTTTAGGTCATTGGGTCCATTATTTTTAGGTCATTTGTCTGGTGCACATGCAGTTGCCATCACCACAGGACCTCTCAGAGAACTTCCTGTTTTTCCTGCAGTTTTAGTGGTTTTGATGGTGTAAATTCAGGGATTTCAAAACTCCAGGTGAAGTTTTATGTGCAGCCAGAATTTGCTAGGTGCAACAATGTTAACAACTGAAACTTAAAATAGGATGGTTTCTATTAGTTCAGTCCTTTCTCAGACCTTTCTCTACCTAGAAAAGGCCTTGGTAGCAGATCGTTGAAAGGAGAGAAGATTCCGAGTAAAACCCTACTGGTGGCTTTGACTGAGAGCTTAAAACTTTACTTTCGTTATTACCAGACAAGATCAACTGACATTAAAAGCAAGACAAAACAAGAATAGCAGGTTTACCCTAAAGAGTAATTTCAGCATTGGAAAAAACATCAGATGTTATACCTGTACCTGTATAAAATACTTAATTTTAGTGTAACTATTTTAAAGTAAAGAATTAGGTGTCATTATGGCACTGTCATACTTATTTATTATTAAGTATAACTTCTTTACTAGCTACAGGATTCTGATTTTAGAACCTACCTATTTTAGTAGGAGTTATACTGAAAGAATCAGTATAAACTGGAATTGGAAATCACATTAGGATTTCATAGAAGGTCCTGAGCTAGGTATTGATAACAGGCATGAAGGTGAAGATACAGTCCCTGCACCGGAGGCTAGACTTGATGGTGAAGCAGATCTGTAAAACTAAATGCTGTGAGAAGACAAAAAAGAAATATATCTTCCAGGAAGGTGCTGGCACCAGACAAAAAGTAATTAATTATGCTTTTGAAGAACAATGACAGTTTAGGGCTTGTTTGTTTTTGTACACTTAATAAAACAATGCAACAACATTACCATTTCCATTTCCATACCATCTACAAGACACACCCCTAACCTCACCTTACCACTAGAGTGATCTGGGAAAGAGCTGAAGTCCACGGTGACAAGGCTAAGGAGCACCTAGCTAGCCATACAGAACTGGAGATGTGTACAGTTCCTGGACCTTAGCCTTGTCCAGTCCAGAAATATCCACTCTGCTCCTTATCACAGTCTGCAGTTAACTTGTATCTGTGTAAAGTTTAGACATAGATCTTTAATCTGAAAGCTCAAAATCACAGATTGCTCCAGGATAGAGGGCTTGCTGAAAATGAAGCCATGAGTTCTGCCCTAGCTCAGAGTGGGAGACAGGGATTGGAGAAATGCACATAAGATAAAAAGACAGGGTAGGATCCCAGGTTAACTAGCCAGCAGCGGCCTCTTCTCTCACTGAACCTCAATCGCAGTTGGTTGCCAGATTCCCTAGCTTGTCCATAGCTTGTGAACACCCAAGAGTCATGGAAAGAGCCCTCATGCTTTCCTGAGACCTCCCAGACACAGCACTCACACACCGAATGCCTGATTGCTGATCTGCCCCGTGTTTTTATAGGGAGCTTGCTAAGTGTGTGATTATGAGTTAAGGTAACTGGAGTGAAGACTAGACTTAGTGTTTGTAAGCTAGCAAAAACAAAGCGATGAGCGTAGCAGTATGGTGGTGTGGCTTTTAGACTAGTAACTCTCCATATTTAACATGTGTCATCAACCCCCTGTGTACAGTTGCAGAATTGCCCTGTTCACCCTGTTAGGCCATCACAGCAGAGATCTGGATACACTCAGGACAGCAGCTCTGGAGACGTTTCGATGGAGGCATGCACATCTCATTTCCAAACTTCAAGACCATACCTTTGCTTTTCAGGGTATCGAAGAGGAATGACTTCAGTAACTGATCTCAAGCTGTGAGTGCTTACAAAGTGAAGTGCTTGGTTCCTTTTGTTGGTGCTTTTCACATATTATGGAATTCTCCCAGCACCCTGCAGTATGATACCTAGATTACTGATGGGGATGTGTAAGAAGGAGCAGTCCTTCTTTGAACCTACAGAGGGAGAGCAGAGACATAAGCCTTTTGCACCTTCACCAACAATCTAGGGTTTGCCCCCTCCTTGGCAGTTGGCTGGCCCACCTCAGCGCACAGTCAGGACACTAATGACAACAGAGAATGCCGAAGCCCCGTGGGGAGAATAAGACAGGGAGGTTTTCCACTTTAGGAGTTGCTTTTCTGAGATTTGTGTTTGTCTTTGCTGTTCTGATGGTCCAAACTCAAGGCCTTGAGACACTAGCCCTGAGCTCCATCCCCACCCAAGTCCCTGACGTAGAACATTTGAATTTAGATCTACCTCATAGAGTGTTTTTGTATCTACCTGCTGCCTTACAAGGTACTTGGATCTCTCCCACCCCTCCCTCTTTCATAAAGCAAACTACTAAAACCGGTCTCTGCCTTTCCCCCAGAGAAACACACCTCCTCTGCTTTTTAGTAGAACCCTAGGTTGTTGGCTTGTCCTCGGTTAATGAGGCTGATGCACAGTGATTCCCCTAAGGCCCCAAGGGGTTTAAGGTTGTCTTTGGAGCCAACAACTGTATTGGGATTAGAGACAGTATAATATTTTATTCTGTGAGCAGGAAGAACAGTTAGGTGCCTAAGTGTGTGTGTGTGGGGGGGGTGGCTAGGCTCCTCCTCCACACCCCGCTTTTCATCGTGGCTTGGAGAATGATTGCCTTCTATAAACTTACCATGCAGGAGCACACAAACTAGTTAATGGCTGCTGGCTGCCCATTTCTGTCCTCTCTTCTGTCTCTCCCAGACTGCCAGGACAGAGTAAGTCTTTATCCATCAAGTGCTCTGAGGACAGCCAGCTGACAAGCACTCACTTTCCTGTCTCTCTCTGTCTCTGTCTGTCTGTCTGTCTGTCTGTCTGTCTGTCTGTCTGTCTCTCTCTCTCTCTCTCTCTCTCTCTCTCTCTCTCTCTCTCTCTCTCTAGACTGATACAGTTATCTTGTCTGCACTTTTTTTCCTCAATAGGCAAATTTTCTTTTTAGGGAGCTGCCAGCTTTTCAAAATTCTAATTTGTGCTTTTGAACTATAATTGGGCAGAGAGCTAGGCAGAAAAACCCATGGTTAAGAGAACTCGTCCCCTACACCGTCTAAACAACAGGTGGTTTGGGGAACATTGTTAACTCTTTTGCACACACACACACACACACACACACACACACACACAAGATCCGCACCTCTACCCACACAAAATCGTAGGCGGAGCTTTCATACAGAATGGCACCTGCTGCTCAGAGCCTAGAAGCCCATCTTGCAGGGTCCAGCAATGTGAGACTCCTGCCAGCCGGACACTTAAGGCTTTGTAAACTATGGACATCAGATTTTTTTTTGTTCTCCTCTGTTCCCCTCGGTATATCCCACCACCCCCTCTTCACCCTCTTCTTGGCCTTTCACTCTCTGGGGAGGGGTTATCTCCATCCTGACACTCTGGGAGTTACCAGTAGGGCTATTTTTAGCAGTGGCCGCTCAGCTTCACTTAGCCCAGGGAGGAGCTGCGGTGTAAGAGCAGATGACGGGCTCACAGAAGCCACCCGCTTTTTGGCATTGTTAGGGTTGCACAGAGGAGGCAGAAGACCGACCTTCCCTGCTGTGCCAACCAGGTGGGCTGCTCCGAGCGGCGAAATCATTCAGCCTCGGAGACGCTTGATTTCCCGGTGAGGGACGCAGTGCTCAGCGGCCCGCCCAGCGCGGACCCGCCTGCCCAGGACGCCTGGTGGTCTCAGGCAGAGGAGGAAGTTCCCGGGCACCGCTGCCTGCGTCACAGCGGGGCTGGCACCGCGGCGGCGGCTCCGCAGCCGGCGGCGACCCCGGGGCTGGGCGCTGGGCGGCGCTGGCTGCCGCGGGCCAGGCGGAGCGCGGGGCGGCGCTGGAGGCGGCTCCGCTCGCAGGCGGGGAGGCACCGGGGAGGAGGAACAGGGCTGCGGAGCTGGGGCGTTAGCTGCGTCCCGGCTCAGAGCCCGCGAAGAGGACGAGGACCGAGGCGCCGCCGCGGCCGTGGCCGCAGCATTCTGGGCGCGACAAGCCATGAGCAGCGACGCCGCGGTCGCTGGCCGCCGCTGAGCCCAACCCGGATACAGCTCGCCGCGCCCTGGCACCCTCTTCTGCGGATACCCTCGCCCCCAGAGGTAGGTGCTGGGACCCGCGGAGGGATGGAGAGGGACGGCCGGCAGCCTGCCACTAGGCTCGGTTCTCTGGGCGCGCCCCAGCCTGGACGCGTCCATCCTGCCTCGTTCGTGTCCCTGCCACCCCAGGGCTCTGGGACAGGCACAATGTAGTCGCCTGCTCTGCATGCGGTCCAGGGATCCCGCTAACCTCCACCCCACCCAACCCACGTGGGCCCTGGCGTCCGCGCCAGGGACCCCAAGCCGGGCACCCTGTACAGTCTGGCCGCCGCTGGTTCTGGGGACTGGGGGAGGGGCGTACTAGGAGAAAACGCGGTCGCTGCAGGGATGGCCCGGGCGATTCTCCTTCCCTACCTTCAAAACCCCCAGAGATGCTGGGGCCTGGTTTTTCTGCTCTTCTCCCCCAACCCCCTCGCCTCCCTGGAAGATGCCTGAAGTTACACTTTTTGAGGAAGGGGGGCCGGGGGGAGGGAAATCGAAGGTCTCCATAGGGATCCAGTGAGCACCAGTCCGCTCACCTGCAAGTCCAGAGGGGCGGGAGGAGGTGCTCGGCATCCTAAGACTGGAGGCCAGGTGTCTAGGCCAGCAGCTGCGGCCAGGACCTCTGCCTTCATCCCAACTGCCCTAGCAGGCTCTTGGGTTTTTTTTGTTTGTTTGTTTTTGTTTTTGTTTTTGTTTTTCCCTGGTTCCCAGCACAGAGGTGTCTGGGATGGAGTTAGCCCTTGGGAGCCTTAGGGTGTGCTCTGTAGACTCCAAAGCCTTTCTATTTTTCCAGCAGCTAATGCTTCCCTCCCCCCACACTTGGCTGTGTACCTCAGATTTCAGTTATTTTAAAACCCTTCAAGTTACCTGTCTTTGCAGCGGCTCAGCCCACACCTAGTCCCCATGCTTATGCATATGTTTTATTAGAGGGTGAGGGCACGACTCTACTGAGGTTCCAGTTCCTTAAAGCATTTTTAACTCGCAACAAATTAGTTAGGAAACATTTTTGGGTTCCCATCCAACTTAAAGTAAAAAATAAGACAGATTGATCTTTGTGGGAGTGCCTGGGTTTGGCTCAGAGAGCCTTAATACCCGTTAGAGGTGCTGTTCCAGTTGTACAGACTGCAGTGTGCCTTAGCTAACGGTCACATTTCTGCCGAGTATGCAGTGCTTTGCCTAAGCTTGGACGCGGATTTAGAGTGGACCGGCAGTGAAATGCCACCTGGGTGACGGGAGAATACAAGTGATTTTAAACTGCTTGGTTCATGCAGTTCTGCAACACTCCCCCCACCAAACCTTAATACACACTTCTCTTTGTTTTTTGATGATTTGTAGAAAAACCACCTAGCCTCTTTGTAATCTGAACTCGATAGACTTTTCCTCAAATTTGCACTCCACAATAGAAATGTAGACAGAGCTATCAGATTAGATCTACACATTTCTAGTCTATTATACTTGAATTTCTTATGACTTAAGACCAACTGGGAGATGCAAGGGAGGGGCAGTTTTTGCAAATACAAAAACATTTCCCTTCTTTATATTCTAGACTGAGAGCAGCAGGTAGGGGTCTCCACCTCAATGTCTGTAAAAGCTGGTAAGCATAATGAACCTTTCCTCACAGGCCAGACGGCCTGAATGAGTGGGAATTCTCAGATTGACGGGCACTTTGCTGAAGTATTGTGAGGCTTTGTTTTTGTTTTATTGTTTTACTGGTCTTGTGTAGCCTAGGCTGGCCTAGACCTTAAACTTCTGATCTCCACAGTGCTGGGTTCCGGGAGTACCACTGCCCAGTTTATTCTGTACTGGGGATTGAATCTGAGGCTTTGCTCATGCTAGACAGTCTATCAATTGAGTCATCAAGGAGTTTTTTTGTTTTTGTTTTTAAAAAGAGGAGGCTTTTTAGTAAAGAAAAAGTTCTAAAAACTCTAAAAGAAATGAACAACTTGACACTTATGTAAAGTTTATCTTTTAAAAACAATTCAGAGTCAGAAATATTTTAACTTCAAATGCCCAGTTTTTATCAAATTATGTTTGAGTGATTGATTGATTGATTGATTGATTGAGACAGAATTTCTTTGTTGTAAGGCCAGGCTAGACTTGAGATCTTCCTGCTTCTGCCTCCAGAGTGCTGGGATTAAAGGTGTGTGCCACCACTGCTTGCCAATGATTTTTAAATCTTCTGTAGTACTTTAATCTTTGGTCATTGGCACCTTGGTAAGAAAGTACCCCCGACCCCCCAAAGAAAGCCTAAGTTTAAAGAGAAATGAGATAAAAGTTATACTTATTAAGCAAGACTTGTCTTCATGATTTGATGACATTTCTGTTATGTAAACTGGCTGGCCTGGTGTCTCTCCCATCCTAAGACAATGGTACCATACCCATTTTATGGAATGGGGCTCAGAGTTTATGACTTGGCAAATGCCATGCAACTGGAATATCCTAAGTAAATGCAGTTGGGCACTGTACTGCTTGCCCTTGTTTGTTTTCAGGCACAGCCTTGCTTTGCCACCAAGTCTTGCCTCATAGTCCTGGCAATCCTCCTGCCTCAGCCTCTTGAGTGATAGACATACACACGAATTCACCACATCTGGTTCTCTCTAGTTCTCAATGTTACCCTTTGTCCCCCATTATCCAAAGGCTTCCTCCTTTTCCTCCTCTGACCGAAATATGTTTTTAACTAACCATAACACCTGCACAAGAAAACAGAAATTAAGAGCATAAAATAACCAACCTCTCCATGAGTTTGCCACTCCCCAGCTGATCTGCATCAGAGTTTGAATTCTGAGTAAGGACAGTCTATTTCCAAAGCCTGCGTTCTTTTGACTGATTGCAACTAAATGAACAATTTGAAAAGGCCCAGTGGACCATGGTCCTCTCCCATCAGCTGCTCTTGGTAATGGTGTCTCATGGACTAGGACAATCCCAGGATTTTCTCCCTCATCCCGGGAATGTTGGCTGTGTCTCTAGTCTTGGTTCATCTGTGAATACATATTACACTAATGAGGTTGACATTACTATGCAAGTGTCATGGAGGTGTCTTTGACTCCACTTCTTTTAAATATGAATGGTAACCAGGCATGGTGAGACACACCGGAAATCCCAGCACTCAGAAGGCAGAGCCAGGAGGATTGTTACCAGTGTAGGGTGAGCCTAGTCTCAGCGTTGTGAGTTCCAAGGTGGTCTTGGCTACACAGTGAAGGCCTTTCACAAAAATAAGCAAGTAAATAAAATATAAAGATATATCATAGTAGAATATATACATTGTTTTTAAATTGGCACCATATACAGAGTGTAGCCTCAGGTTAGAGCAGTTGCTCTCACATTCTGGCTGCACTGAAAGATAGGTATTCAAAGGATCTCATGATTGAGCCTCACTGAGCCCCAGTTTCCTTGTGTAACGGAGTTTTAGAGCCTACCTCACTGCATGAATTAGATGAAGCTGGGCATGTAGAGACAGTTCCCTTCTAGTGGATGAGCAGTAAGGGTCCATCACTGTAACCTGTCTAGAGCTGACTGAGCTCTCTGCCTTCAGCTTTGGTGTCTTTTACTGGAGGGGCTCCGGACAGTGCTGTCATAGGCTCAGTCCTCCCGCAGCTACCCTTGGGTTGAATGTTTTTTTTAACATGTCTAACTTTTGAATCACATCCTTTCTTGAAGTCTTGCATCAGAAACACGAACTCACCTTTTTTAGTGTGTTTCTTTGTCCTACACCACACATTTTAGAGAGCTTACTGGAGCTGTTGCAGTGGCTTGGAATGTGTATGCTTTGGCAAACAGACTTTCCTGTGTCTGCCACTCCAGGTCTCTCAACTCTGCTTATCTCTCAAGGCCTGTGACAGCGCCGTATCTCTCCAGCACACACCCTGCCCTCAACCATAGGCAATGCTAGGAGCTAAATGCCCCCTCCCCTCCGGCCCAAACCTCCTTCTAGCCCTCCTGTCGGTCCAGTTATGCTTCAGACAAGCACACTAATGCTTTAATTTTTCATCTTTAATGTTTTATACTTATAGTATGTTTCCAGGTTATATACGACAGAAGGCAGTAAGTCGTTTGAAGTGGTAGACATTTTTCGATTTTGTTTTTCTTGGCTTAGTTAGGACAGCACCTTGATGGTTCTTATGTCCTAAATGAAAGGCAAGTCATGTATTTGTAAGCGGTCCTCCCGAAGCTAAGAAAAACACCACAGTACTCGTTTACCATATAGTTAGTGGCACTTTTGTCTTGAGATTTATCTAAAACATCTCACTTGTTTGTGTTTGTGTGTGTGTGTGTGTGTGTGTGTGTGTGTGTAAGTGAGGCATGTGTCTGTATGTATGTGTGTTCATGTGTGGGGGCTTATGTGTATGAAGCTGCACACCCACATGTTTGTGCATCCCTGTGGAGGCCCACATGTCTGTGTTTCCTGTGAAGACTCGTGGTTCAAATTGAAAGCCTTCCTTGAACACTGCGTTTTATTTACTGACACGGAGTCTCTTGAACCAGGAACTCCTAGTACAGCTAGCTAGTCTGCTTCTGGGTTGCCCTTTCTCTGCTTCTGAGCTCTAGAATGACAGGCAGGCTATGGAATCCACCTGACATCCACATAAGGTCTGAGGACCTCACTTAGTTTCTCCCATACAGGGCAAATTCACCTACCCAGAGCTTTCTTTTACTCATTTAACTAGTCTTATATCTATGGGAGGTTATAGTTCTTAAAGACTGAACCTTCGATGCCAGGTAAGAAGTGCACTTCATTAATAAATTGCTCCTGGGGCAACGTAATAAACATCATTGGATTATAAACCTATTGAGCACCTTAGTATCAGATAGCCCAGGGGGCTACTAGCATTAGATAGCCCAGGGGGCTGCTAGCATCAGATAGTCAAGAGGTAGTCTTTAGTTAGGAATGCCTTTACCACAGAACAAGGTATGCCAACCTCAGGAGGTTTTTGAGGTTGCGAACAAGGAAGAGTTCAGACCTTTGTGTAATGCTGTGTGCTGGAGGCCGCCTACTGCTCATTCCTAGACTGTAAACATGGGGAAAGGAGATCTAGTGGAAGAAGATACAGAGATACTAAGTGGCCTTGAACAGCTAACGTGGAAGTACCCCTCCTTGCCCCCAGACCCCGTGGCTAGTGAGGAATGCAAGAGAAGTTCCTTAGGTAGTTTGTTGGGACTCTGTGGTGAGAACCCAAGGTCGAGAGGTGGAGAATGACTAAGCCCTTCTAGTAATCAGACATGGAAAATGCTGGGCCATTTACTTGGAAGAGCTGCTTCTCATCACAAGCTTTACAAGGAAATCGAGGAACATTCTCTGATGTGGGAATATTGTTTGGGAGGTGTGTACATGCAAAGGAGAACATGGGATTAAATTCATGGCCTTTTACAAGCTACGTGCATCACACACTTCTTCCAAGCTACACCCTACCCCCACTCACTTTTCCTGTGCCAGCTCTCGGATTAAAAAGATACACGTATGATTCTATGGCCTGTGATATGTCTTACTGGAGAGCTGTTGATAGAAAAAAAAACGTAGCGTGAGCTCAGAAAAGTTTAGCAAAATTCAGGAATCAGCTTTTGGTGGGAGGAAGAGACAGTTTCTCTGTATAGCTCTGGTTGGCCTGGAACTCAGCCACCAAGTTGTTGGTCAAGTTGTTTGTCTTCCTACCCTACCCGCTTCTTTCTATCCAAGCAGTTTTTGCTGGCGCGAGATGACCCTGTCTTGGTTCTTTGTTACATTCAGAAGTCACAGAAGAGCCATTTGAAACTAGAAGGCATACAGAATAGACAATATATGAATATGTTTTTATAAATATATATGATGTCTTAATTTTAAAATCCTCTATGATTTTATTTTTATTTTGTAATTACAAGAAGCATACTTAGCTAGACATGGCGGCACATGCTTTTAATTCCAGCATTTAGGAGGCAGAGGCAGGTAGATCTCTGTGAGTTAGCTTTTGAGATAAGGTGTCTTACTAGGACCTGGTTCTCTGGATACAGTGAGGCTGGCCCACCAGTCAGCCCCAGAGATCTGCCTGCTCCTGCCTCTCCGTGCTAAGACTACAACCTTGTGACACAATGACCGGCTTCTAAAAACAAAACAAAATAAAACAAACAAACCCCTTGGGTGCCAGTTATCTGGGTAATAATTCAGATCATGTTCATGACTGATGATGGCTCTTTCTCCAGCCCATTGTCTTAAAGTGAAATTCATTTATAAAGAATGTAAACTTGACACTGGCAAAATTAAATCCCTTAAATTCATCTCCCAAACCCTCCTCTATGGAGATCCTTTTGCTTTCTGATGGGAAGTCCCCCTCAGTCTCACATAGTCAACACCCTTCAACAGTTCTTCCCATGCTACGGCTATTCTGGCACCAGCCATTTCTTCTTGGGACCAGTCACTTGTTTATTGAGGATAAGTTAAAGTTTTCTGTATCAAATAATTTACACTTGTTCATAATTACAACACACTGTTCCTTATTGAAAAGATTTGGTCATTCAGGGAGGGTGGGGCTTCCAGGGTTGTTCTTGGCTTCCTGGTTTCTTGTACAAGTCCCGTGGTGCATTCTCTGGAGCGGTGAAGAGGCTGTGTTTCCCCGGCAGTTTCCCGCATCTGGTGGCTGGCACGCTCTGGCGCACACAGTCTCCACAAACAACACGCCTCTCCTCTCCCCCAGCTTTTTGACTGTAACCTCACACATCCAAAAATGTGCTTGGCGACAAGAAAACCTCCAGGATGGCCAGAGCCTTGTCCGTTCTTTCTGGCCACTCAGAGTCTCTGGGACATGGCTGCTTAGGACGATTGGTGGTGTAACTGTTCATGGTGACACTTCTTACCTCCTAGCTGGGAACTTATCATCCACTTCCTTCTGATGTTTTTGTTTTGTTTTCAGACAGGGTCTCACCATGTAGCTCTGGCCAACCTGGATCTTGCTATTTAGATCAAGCTGGTCTTGAGCTCACAGAGTCTGCTGGGATTAAAAGCACACACCACCACACCCACTAACACCCTTCTGTTCCAATTCTGGTAATGAAATTTAGTGTCATTAGAAATCCTCTTTCTTAATCGAGGCAGATATATGTATAGAAATATCTCTGAATGCAATAGAAAATTAGGAAGAAATCATTGAAATAACTAGCAGCAAGCATATAAACATGAAGTGAAGACATCAAAGAAAACCATAGGTGAAAGCTGCCTCCTCACACAACTGTCTGGAAGTTTGTGCATTTTCATGTGTTCACTAACATGTGTAACTATTCATGATGATGTAATGCTTTGTAGCATTTCCTACATGTATATAATACATTCAGATAGTGTTCACTCATTGCCTTCTTTTGTCCCCCCACCCCTCCCTCCTCCCCTCCCCTCCCCCTCTCTCTTCCCCTCCCCCAGTTCCCCTTCCTCTTCTCAACTACTGTCCATTCTATTTTCCTGCCTTTTCCCCCCAAGTCTCTTAAGCACTTGATCAAAAAATCAATAAGAATTACTAGTAGTCATTTTAAAATATCTTAGAGGTTTATGAAAAACCAGAAACACGTTGAAATATCCCCATGCCTTGGTAAATGGTAAAGATACAGCTTGGCACCCAACTTCCGGAACAATGGGTTGGAGACTATTTAGTCAGTCATTTCTGTTTTGGAGCCTTGAAGAATGTCTTCACTGGGAAAACATTGTAAAGATAAATTACTCTGCCTCCCTGAACATTAGCAAGGCCAGTACAGTGTGCATATCAGTGATGTTAGGGAACACTGCCCAGATTACACTCGGTTTTCTGTCTAATGTCTAGCTACACAGGTCATTCCTCCAGTGGCCATGGCTGGAGGAAGTGGCTGCAGTAGCAGTGGGTGCGATTTGGACATGTTAGCGATTTCAGCGTTTTATGAAGTCTCTGGACAGCATGTTAGAAAGCATCACCTGCCACTCGTGTGAAAGCATGATGACAGAGCCTGTGCTAACTCGAGGATTCGAAACGAGCTGGGTCGGATGAACTAAATAACACTGAGGTGAAAGAAAATAGTCAAAAGCAAGCCATGAGGTAATTAATTGGAGGAAAGCACATGATGGTGTCTCGAAGAAAATAAGCTGTGTTTACTTGGATGTGCATGTTGTTAATGAGGTGATCAACAGATGCCTGAGAGCGAATACCTGAAAGAAATGAAAGACAGAGGAAGGCCACGGTGTTCCATCAGCATAAGAGCTGATGGTGCTGGCCAGCTAGCAGACTCCTGGAAATGCTTGTTAGAGGAATAATTTAAGAAGCACACCCACCCCAACCCTCGTGTGTGAAGAGGTTTGGGGAGATCCATGTAAAAATATACTCTTAGGGGAGGTGGAAGAAGACTTGGTTTTAAAATGTGGATTCAAGGTTATTACTAAACTTTGGGTTTGAGACAGGGTGTCACTGTGCAGCCCTGACTTGCCTGGAAATCATTATGTAGACCTAGATAGCCTCAAACTTCTGAAGATCCATTTACCTCTGCCCTGAGAGTGCTGAGGCTAAAGGCATTCTCCACCATGCCGTTACTTACTAGAGCCATTACTGAGAGCATTAAATGGGTGACCAGGAAACAGCAAGAATACTTCTGCTCTCCATTGAGAGCATTTACGTTTCTCTTATGCATTTCATCAGGAGTCTTAATTTCTCCGCAGAGATTGTGAAAATATCTTGCAAATAGATTCTGTCCCAGATCAAGTTTGAAACTTTCTTGAACAGTTTTGTTTCATTTTGAGTTAATTTTTAAGTTGGAATACAAAGTCATGGGTTATATTATGGCATGTGTGTGTGTGTGTGTGTGTGTGTGTGTGCGCGCGCGTGCGCGCGCGCACGCGCATATTCAAGGACACACATTTTATTGCCCAAAGAAATGTCACCTGTCCCATCCTTCTATGTTAAGATGTTTGAACTTCTTACCTGCTTACTCACTTTTTAGATTTCTTCATTTATATTGTACTTTTAGAATTAGGATGGCCAACATCCCTCTGTCCTGTCAGCACTGTTAATACACTTTTTTTAAATATCAGGAAACATTTTCAAAGCATACTCTAAATGAACACTGTTTCGCTATTACTGTTTGATAAAGTGTGTCTACCAACTCTGTTTTGTATGTCTTGTTCCAAGTTAGCATTCTTTTGTTTAAAAGGTAGGGCAAGAAGTGCTTATTGAACATATCTCTATGGTATCCCTATTTCCTTAAGGGGCCCCTAACATCTATATCCTTTCTTTTAAAAATGTGTTTGAGTCTTTCAAAACAAGTCAACCTTTTTTTTTTTTTTTTTTTTTTTTTTTTTTTTAGGGGAGTGGGGAGGATGACCATGACTTCCTGGAATTCCCTTTGTAGACCAGGCTGGTCTTGAATACACAGCAATCCACCTGCCTTTGCCTCCCAGTGCTGAACTTAATGGCATCTATCACTGAGCCCATCAGAAATTATATTTTTTCCTAAAATTTTGAGATTCTGGGACTGAGGAAGATGAGTCAGTTGATGAAGTGCCTGCTGTGTGTACACAAGAACCTGAATTCAGATCCACAATATCCATGAAAAGGCCAGGCTGAGCAGTGTACTTCTGTGACCCATGGACTCGGAGACGCAGAACCAGGCAGATCCTGTCACTCCTTGGCCAGCCAGCCTAGCCAAACTGATGAGCTCTCGGCTCAGTGAGAGACCTGTCTCAGATAATAATGTAGGGGGAGACTGAGGAAGGCAGTGTTGATCTTTGGCCTCCAAACACGTTTGCACCCACATAAACATATGGACACGCCCAAACAAACACATGCACACACAGTTGGTATTCTGAAGATCGTGCGGTAGTGTTCAGGGAGTTTATTGTAGGTCATGTCCCACTTATAAAAGTATAGCCCTAGAGCTTTTGTAGTGGGATTGTCATGCTAAAGAAATTACCTTCCAAACTTGACATTTCAGACAGCATGTCTCAAAGTAGCCTTGCTCAGTTACTATTAGGAAGCAGAGATGTGTAACAAACATTTGACTTTGATACATTACCAGGAGCAGTAAAGTGTGCACACAGTAATGAAATCCTAGCTTTATGAGTGGCATAAACTTGCATCTTATTTTTCAGGGGGACGTAGATAGATCCGTAATAGTGGACTTATCTAAAAATAAGCTTTTATTTTATTGCTTAGAATAAAGTTTGTGCAAGTGATCCTTTACAAAAACTAGTGGTTCTTTCGTGAGTTCACTTTGCAAGCGTTCAGTTATTGGGAGGATTCTCACTGTGCTCTGCTCGGTGTTCCTGAGGTGGTGCTCACAGCTCCTCCTGTTGCCCTTCTCACAGGCTGTTTTCTTCCATAGTGTTAGAATGCTGGAAGCTGTCTGCGTTCCAGAATTCTAGAGTGTGCTTATGTTGGGTAGCTGTCTGAGGAATGTAACCCTTTAGCTCCTAAAGCTGGGCTTCTGACTTTTTTGGCATTCTTTGGCAATGTACCAGTGAAGTAGAGATTGGGATTATGATGTAAGCATCTGGCAGAGCCCGCTATCTCACATGTTTATGTGGAACACTTCTGGGTTTGATTTTGTTGTTTTGCTTATTAAAGGTACTCCACACTGAAATAACATGCTAAATTAAGGGTTAGAAATCATTCTTTGAAAGCGGGGAGGGGGGTGCATTAGCAAATATCTTTAGAAAATAAATTAGACAAGGAGGGTCTGAGAGAAAAATGGAAAAAGCAAGAAAGGGTGGAGGGCTCCCTAAGAAAGGGAACTGCCCCGCTGGCTGAGGTCAAAGGAGGGCTATCCCCTGGAACCTCTGGGTTCTTCCTACCTGTGGAAGCTGCTAAGTCCTAAACCAAATGCTGCAGCCCTGTGTCGGACTTGGAAAAGCAGAGGGTCAAGTGGGAGACTTCCCAGTGGCTGCACAATAGAGGGAAAGCCCCCAGATCTGCACACGAACTTCCTCTAAGTATTTGCCTGATCTAAGGGACATTGTACTAAGGACAATGTACTAAGGGACATTGGTGGCTGAGTAGATATCTGGCTAGAGTTTACACTTGAGCCACTGCCACTGTGCAGTGGCACATCAAGTTCGAAGTTTGAATATGACCACACCACTGAGCTGCTGCAACTAAAAGAGCAGTAATTATCATCAGTATATCCAGTGTCAAAATCAGTTATTGGGCGTGAAAATGCATAGGGAAATATAACCCAAAATAAGGTAAGGAGTAGCCAGCAGAAATTAACTTGAGATGAGCCAAATGTTGAAATCAGGCAATAACAGGCTACAACTGCTGTGGCTAGCAGTCTGAAAGGGGTGGTATAAAAGCTCCACATATGAGGACTCAGCAAAGAAATGGAAACTGTAAATAGACAACAAAATGCAAGTCTAGAACCAAACATCCCTCAGTGAGCTTCAGAACTCACTAGAGAGAACATGTGGACACACACACACACACACACACACACACACAAGCACGCACAGACACATGGACACATACACACACATACACACATAAACACACATTTTGTAAAGAGAAGAGAGGAAAAGATCTGAAGAAACTGACACAGTGACACACGTATCAATGCTACAGCTGTCTCTTCCTGTGAGTAGCCTGGAGTGACTTATAAAAGTGGCTTGCTACTCTTAACCCAGAAAATGACACAAAATCATGCCAATCAAGAGGTATAATTTTTTTTAGTTTTTTGTTTGCTTGTTTGTTTGTTTTGTTTTTGAGACAGATTTTCTCTGTGTAACATCTCTGGCTGTCCTGGAACTCACTCTGTAGACCAGACTGGCCTTGAACTCCAACTGCATCTGCCTCCTACGTGCTGGGATTAAAGGCGTGCACCACCGCTGTTTAGCAAGAGATCCCAATCTTTGTGTTTACTCTAGTAGCCTTTGTGAAGCTGCCCTGGCTGTCAAGGCATGCACATCCCCAGAGCCCAGAATCTGACACGTGTTGACTGAAAGGCAAAGGCACAGCATGCATCATTCTGGCATTGTGAGGGTGCGGTGGGCAGGGTAGGTTCTCCATTGCTGTGAACAGACACCATGACCAAGGTAACTCTTACAAAGAACAATATTTAATTGGGGCTGGCTGACAGGTTCAGAAGTTCAGTCAGTTATCATTATGGCGGGAAGCATGGCAGCATCCAGACAGACGTGGTGCAGGAGCTGAGAGGTCTACACTTTCATCCAACTGCAGCCAGGAGAAACTGAGTCTTCTGCACTGGGTGGAGCTCCAGAGCCCACTTCCTCCAACAAGGCCACACCTCCTAATAGTGCCACTTCCCATGGCTCAAGCATTTACAAACCATCACTTTCCACTCCCTGGCCCCCACAGGGAGTCAAACACGTGACTCTATGGGGGGGGCATACCTAAACATAGCATAAAAAAATACATTTAGTCCAATTTCAAAGTTCCTAATCTATAACAATCTCAACAATATTAAAAGTCCAGAGTTCAAAGTCTCTTTTGAGATTCATCCAATCTTTTAACTGTAATCTCCTATAAGATCAAAAAGCAAAAAAAAAAAAAAAAAAAAAAAAAAAAAAAAAAAGATCAAGAAGCAGATTGCATACTTCCAACATCACAGGATATACATGACCATTCTAAAATGTCATAGTGAGGAAATACTGGACCAATGCAAGACCAAAAGTCATCTTGGCAAACTCCAAACTCTGCATCTGCATGTCTAACATCAAAGTGTCTTCAGATCTCCAGTTCCTTTCCTTCTTTTTGTTTTGTTTTGTTTTGTTTTTCGAGTCAGGGTTTCTCTGTGTAGCCCTGGCTGTGCTGGAACTCATTCTGTAGACCAGGTTGGCCTGGAACTCAGACATCCGCCTGCCTCTGCCTCCCAAGTGCTGGGATTAAAGGCGTGCACCACCACTCCCCTAGCATAGTTCCTTTCATTATGTTGACTGCAATACAATTCTTTCTCCTGGACTGTTTCCACTCCGTTAGTAGCTTTCCTCAGCAGGTATCTCATGGTGCTGGCATCTCGAACATTTTGGGGTCTCCAAGGCAACTTCAACGTTACAGCTTCTTGTTCCACACATGGGACCACACATGATCTTCTGGGCTTCTCCAAAGGACTTGGGTCACTTTTCCAGCTCTGCCCTCTGTAGCACTCTAGGCTCTGGTCAACTCCATTCCACTGCTGCTTCTGTTCTTGGTGATTATCCCATGGTACTGGCATCTCTAACACACTGGGGTTTTTCACTCCAACTAGACTTCCCCAATAGCCTTTCATAGGCTCCCTTTATGGTACCAGGCCTTAAGTTCTTTGCATGACCCCTTCAGTCCTGGGCCATCAGCTGCAACTGAGGCTGCCCCTTCACCTTCTAATCTTGAGCCGCATGGCCAAATCTGTTGAGTTTTGCTGCTTGTTGGGGATGGAACCTTGCTGCCTTTTCTATTACACCACCAGCTTTCTGTTTCTGTTTTCTAACCCTTCATTGCCTAAGTTTGGCTGTCCAGGACCTTGCTATGTAGGCAGACCTTGAACTCAGAGATCTGCATATCTGAACCTAAGCTTTTCTTTACTTGCAATTTGCTTTGTACCAGACTGGCCTTGAACTCAGAGATCTGCTTGCCTCTGTCTCCTGGGACTAAAGGCATATCCGACCATGCGTAGGCGTAAGCTTTTCATGGCTACCATGCCTCAATATTCAGATCAAAAACCTGTGCCCTCCATTTCTGGATTGTAATTCATTCCAGATTAAAAGTCCAAATGAAAATAACCAATTAATAATAATACTTACCATGATATAACTATTCTGTGTTCAATGGTAAACACATAAACAATAAGCATAGCTTTCATGGACCAAAGTCACCATTCCCTTAATCTGATTATCTCCTAGAACACAGGATTTAGATCCATTGCACTTCCTGGTACCCTTTTATTACTTGAACCATATATTTTGTATTTTTCCTTTCTAAGCCTGCTATGCCTGATCAAAATGCTCTTCACGAGAGTAAACCAGAGGACAAAGTCTATGCTGGGCTTTTCTGAAACTTCCTTTGTCAATGCAATTAATTACAATTTCTTTACCTTAGCCTCAGGTAGACTCTTCAGACAAGGGCAAAACGCAGCCAAATTCCTTACCAAAATATTACAAGAACAGTCTCTAGGCCATATACTGAAATTCTTCTCCTCTAAAACCTCTTGAGCTAGGGCTCTACAGTTCAAATCACACTCGGCAACAATGTTTCCATTTCTACTAGGATGGCCCATTAAGCCCTACCTAAAGCATTTCCTAATCCAAAGTCCCAAATTCACATTCCTCCAAACCAAAGCATGATCGGGCTATCACAGCAATACCCAAGTCCCTGGTACCAACTTCTATCGTAGGTAAGGTTTCCATTGCTATAAAGAGATACCATGCATGAAGCAACTCTTAAAAGGCAAACATTTAATTGGGATTGGCTTACAGGTTCAGAAGTTCAGTCTATTTTCATGGCAGGAAGTATGGCAGCATGCAGGAAGACTTGGCACCAGAGAAGCTGAGAGTTCTACATCTTGATCTGACTGTAGCCAAGAGAAACTGACCCTGAGTAGAGCTTCAAAGCCCACCCCCATACTGATGCCCCTCCTCAACAAGGCTACACCTACTGCAGCCGGACCATACCTCCTGCCACTTCCCACCAGCCAAGCAAATTCAAACCACCACAGTGTGCATTAACATACGTGTTGATGCTGTGTCAGCAGAGTTGGATGCTAGTATTCAGTTATCCTAGGACTTGAGGTTTGGTTATACCAGCCATGAGGTCTGGGCCAGGTTTTTATAGTAGCAGGTATGGATTCTTTCCTGTAGAGCAGGCCTCAGGCCCAACCATAACAGTAGTGCTATTATACAAGTAGGCACATATTACTTAGAAGGTTGATCTTATAATTCAGAGTTCAAACTACTTACTCACTCCCCCACAGAGCACCTTCTGGGACTATGAAAGTCCCAGCAAGGAGCGAGTGCCAGCCTAAGGGCATAAGAGCATTTCGGCCACTGTTGTTTGGAAAGTTTTGTTAAAAATCTCTACATTTTAGGTACTAGTTCTGACTAAAAAGTGGAAATGGTGGAGGGATTGGGTCTTAGAGGCTACCCCTGTTGGACAGCGAGACCCTGTCTCACAAACCTGAGGCCAGAGGATATAGGACACTGGTCTCACATGCACCCAGGGTTCCATCTCAAGCACCATAGACAGAGAGGAGGGGTCTGAAAGGTCACCAGGTGGATACCTACAGATGTCTCATTTCTCATCCTTAGCAAATGAGCACCCAGCCCACCAGCTACTCCCTCAGTTTGCTTCTGTAAATTATACTGCTCTCCCTCAGAATGTGTTAAGAAAGGGGGAGTTTTCAAATCCTGTGCTCCAAATGCATAAAGTGCTTATTGGCGACTGTTTAGGAAAGGTGACGTGACATTTCAATTTCTCTCTGGAAGGAGGAAACAGCTTGTGAAAGGCGAAATCTCCCTTGAGCTGATTGCGTTTGGACCCCGAGGCTTTCCGTAGTGGAATTCATGGGTCCAGGTCTGCTGGGCGCTACTGTTTCATTTCATGGTCAGCTGCACAAATTTCCTTTTATCTTTTGCCTTCTCGCCTGGTGAAATCACCTGCCCCACCTTCCCACCTCTTCGAATGTTAACGTAGCCGATGTGTACAAGACAGGCATTCTCCTTAAACACAAACTCCTGTGGCCGTCTTCGAATGTTAACGTAGCCGATGTGTACAAGACAGGCACTCTCCTTAAACACAAACTCCTGTGGCCGTGGAGCCTTTCCTCCTTGTGTTCCAGGCCAATGGGACACTGTCAACCTGTTGAATACCTCAGGAGTCCATTGTCACAGTAGACAGGACACTGAATATAGCCTCTGGATGACAGACCGGCGACCTCTGAGCAAGTTCCCCAACTACAGCTTTAACTGAATGCAAATCCACACGAAGTGTGCCGGGGGCAAACTACAGCAGGCAAAACACCAAACTTTTCTGAATATTGTCAAAGGATAATTTTTCAAAAATTGAAAAATGACTTTTCTATAGAGACAAACATGCCAAACATTTGCTAAGCTCATGAGTGTGGGGGAGCTAGCAGAATGGCCAAACTGTTTTCAATATTCTCAGGGGCTACTTTTTAAAGGGATGCTTAGGATGAAGAGAGAGATGCCTCAGCTCTGATGGGCAATGGCTGCTCTTGCGAGGACCCGAGTTTGATTCCCAGCTCCTGACCCTGTAACTGCAGCTCCAGGGGATCCGACACTCTCTTGTCTCTCCTTTGAGGGTATCTTACACCTGTGACACACGTAAAATATAAACAAATCTTTTTTTAAAAAAATGTTACAATAACATTGCCCAGTTACATCTACAACTAGGAAATGTGCTTCAGGGAAACAAATGCCATTATGTGTTTTCTTCTGGACACAACTACAACTGCGGAGTTCAAAGCAAGCTGTACTTCCTTAGTCACTGAGTGGGCCAGTTAAACCCCACTTTGGTAGCTCAGAAAAAGGACCTGTACAGCTCACTCTGAATTTCGGTGTTTTAGACAGCACATCCTCATCCATCCTATGCTTTATTTAAAGGGCTTTAGTTGTCTCCATAAAATAATAGACATATGTTGTTGGTCAAAATAAAAGACTGGTAATGGGTGTCCTCAAACTTAAAACATGGGAGAGGCCGGGCGGTGGTATTGCACGCCTTTAATCCCAGCACTTGGGAGGCAGAGACAGACGGATTTCTCAGTTTGAGGCCAGCCTGGTCTACAGAGTGAGTTCCAGGACAGCTAGGGCTATACAGAGAAACTCTTCTTGACAAAACGAAAA
>NW_022196905.1:98104258-98119158 GCF_008632895.1 Mastomys coucha
AAAACCAAAACCATAGGACAGACACTTAAGGCTCATCACCTCATTTCTAGACTTATATTACTCCTGTGACACAACCCTATTTGAATCTCACCCTGAGGAGGAGGTCTCACTCAGCCCAATTCCCAAGCCTGCTCCCAGTATAGATGGTAAGTCCTCTTAAGTTCCATAGACAGAAGTGTTTTCAAATGTCCTTTACACTTCCACACTGCACTGTTCCAACAGTAGTGTCTCTGCCTTGAAGCCAATAACTGCAGCTCTGTTCCTCTCGGGGTGAGCCTGCCTGGGGCTTCTCAGAACACATAACAGGCCATGACAAAGTAGGGCTCATGCGGCCTGGATCCTCAGCCTGTTTCTGTGCTGTCCACTTTTGACATTGATTTTACATGTTTAAAAGGCAGTCTATAAAAATAGAGCATACAACCTGTCAAGCCTGGCCATTGGACCACCCATCTCTGCCTTTATAGGAAAAAGTTCCCATTCCCTGAAATTTAGAAGATAAATGGACAACTTATTTTTCAAAAATGTTGTAACTAATTTGCTATACAGAGAAAGCTCTTTTAGAATTCAAAAATTGGCTTGCTTATCTATCATCTATCTATCTATCTATCTATCTATCTATCTATCTATCTATCTATCTATTGTTTTGGAGAATTGAACCACTGACTGAGCTATATCTCAACCCCAAACACTTGCTTTGGACAAGCATATTTTATAGGAAAGACCATGGCAAAAGATCATTAGCTTTGACAATGAAATAAAAGGAAGGACCACTAACTCGGCTGTCACGGGTTAGCTCTGGGTGGGAATTGCTTGCCCACTAACTCGGCTGTCACTGGTTAGCTCTGGATGGGAATTGCTTGCCCACTAACTCGGCTGTCACGGGTTAGCTCTGGGTGGGAATTGCTTGCCCACTAACTCGGCTGTCACGGGTTAGCTCTGGGTGGGAATTGCTTGCCCAGAGTATGTCTTTTGTCACTAATGCTCATAAGCATCAAATAATTAAGCAGTTTTTTCCAGAAAATATTGATTTCTTCTGGGAGGAGGTTGTAAGTAGCATCATGCATATAAGTTTGGGCAATGTAGTATATTTTTTATTATTATTATTATTATTATTATTATTATTATTATTATTATTATGAGTCTTGAAACAGTTTTATTCTGTAGCTTCATCACATTGACCTTGAACTTGCATTGATCTTTATATTAAACTTCTCCACTGCTGAGATAAAACTGACCAAAACCAACTTAGAAAGGAGAGGACTTAATGACAACTTACAATTGCTGAGGGAAGCCAGGGCAGGAGTTTAAGTCAGGAACCTAGAATCAGGAACTAAAGCAGAATCCACGAGGAGCACTGTCTGCTGGTTTGCGTCTCCTGGCTTGGTCATCTACCCTTCTTATAGAACCCAGTACCATCTCCCCATGGCTGGGGCATAGTGGTTGGGGCCCTCCCCTATCTATTATTAATCAAGAAAATGCCCCACAGGCATGATGGCAGTCCAGTCTGATGAAGACAGGTTCTCAGTTGAGGTACCTTTTTCCCGCGAAATTTTAGTTTGTGTCAAGGTGACAAAAAACAAAGAGAGCCTTCCTGCCTCTGCCTCTCACTCAGGTGCTGGGACCCGAGGCATACACCATCCCCAGCCCTGATTTCTCTCTGCTTGTTTCCCCAACATTTAATTTTTCTATGTATTTGTTACTATGGTGGTTATGGTTTTTTTCCTAGTCATACCCAAATGCTTCATATTTCATTTTGTGCCATTGTAACAAAATACCAGAGTCTGGGAAACTTATAGTGAACAAAATTTTCTTGGCTCACAGTGTGGATCAGGAAGTCCAATATCAAGGTACCAGTATCTGGAGGCTTTCCTACCTCATACGTGTCTTAGTTAGGGTTTTACTGCCGTGAGCAGACACCATGACCGAGGCGAGTCTTTAAAGGACAACATTTAGCTGGGGCTGGCTTACAGGTTCAGAAGTTCAGTCTATTATCATCAAGGCAGGAGCATGGTTGGCAGCATCCAGGCCAGCATGGTGCAGGAGGAGCCGAGGGTTCAACATCTTCATCTGAAGGCTGATGGCTCACAACCAACTGTAATGAGATCTGACACCCTCTTCTGGTATGTCTGAAGTCTGCTACAGTGTACTTAGATATAATAATAAATAAATCTTAAAAAAAAAAAAAAGACTACTGATGAGGTACTTCCATATGTGGCTCTGTTTATGGCTCCTTGGGCTTCTTGTCAAATATTCTTCAAATAACATCCTCATGCTTCCATCCAGTGATGTGCCCCTTGTTAGAGAAAAATATTGTCTACATATTTCAGAAATCTGAGAGCAAAGCTAAAAGGATTCAGCTTAACGGACCAAATTTCACATACTCTCTTATATGTTAACTCCTACAAGCGCTTAGACATGGTCAGGTGGCTCAGTGGGTTAATAAAGGTGCTTGCTACCACATGTCACGGCTTGAGTCTAATCCTCACAACCCACATGGTGGAAGGAGAAAAATGGATGTTTGAAAATCGTCCTCTGATCGCCACATGTGCAGTGAGTGATGTGTACATCCTACCCAATGTCAACAAAACGAATGTAGTAAAGCATGTTAACTTTACAGCTGCGCCTACATCCTTGATGTTTTCAATAAAACATTTCTTTGAAACCCAAAAGTCATTGGGGAAAAAAATGACCGTGAAAATCGGCCCTGTGGATGCACCCTTCATCCTCCCTTCGCCCTCGGCACCACAACCACCACACACACACACACACACACACACACACACACACACACACACATAGCTGTGCTGTAAACAAGGACATTACTCTTCCTCCCTTAGAAGACTCTAGAATGTCATGGGACATTCGGGGCTTGCCTCGCCTATGCCTTAATGTTCTACCATGGCTAACTTGTATCCATAGCTTATCAAATTAAGAATAGTTACTACAAGGTCCAGAGTCCCATGTAAGAAAAGGCGGGAGGGTTTGCAGAAGGCGAGTTCTTTGTTTTAAGGATTGAGCACAGCACTTCCATTGACGTTGTATTAGCTAACACTGAGTCACATGACCATACCCACCTGCAGGGCAGTGGAGTGCCAGCCTCCCAGAGACAGAGGAAGGCAAGCCGGACACCAGACCTGATCAGTGTAGTAAGAGTAGCAGCATCAAACCATTCCCAGGGAAGTACTGGATTAGCTCCCAGGAAATGTGTCTTCAGAGGTCATAGCAACCCTGTAAGCCATAGCTGAAGTCCTTCGGCTCAGTTTGATGACACCTGCTAGACCCCTGTAGGTGCAGCTGTGTTCTCAGATGTAAATGTCATGCCAACATGTCTAACAACCTATCACCTATGGAGCAAGGATTGGCCGTTGCTGCTGTTGTGTGCCTGACAGTTTCAGATATGTATGCCATGTGTTAGTGTTAGATTCACACCACTACCCACTGCTAGGCACCTTCCTCGCCTGAGCACCTTCTTCTTACCTATCCCTACTGGCCTCACTGCAGGAGGAGATGGGACTCTTATCTCCCTCAGCAATTACCTGTCATTAGCTCCTTGGAAAGGGATGGAGCATGGACACCTCCTCCATCCATGATGGGTTAAAAGGTATGGTCTTGTGCAGGTGTTCTTAGCTGTGTGTGTGTGTGTGTGTGTGTGTGTGTGTGTGTGTCTGTGTCTGTGTGTGTGTATGTCTGTGTCTGTGTAGTGTGTGTATGTGTGTCTGTGTGGTGTGTGTATGTCTGTGTCTGAGTGGTGCATGTGTATCTGTGTCTGGGTGGAGTGCGTGTGTGTCTAGGTGTGTGTATGTGTGTGTGTGTATGTTTGCAATGGCAATGTGATATCTGGATGGCAGTATTTCATGACACTGCCACATCCTCCAGCTTTTACATTCTTTCTGTCCCATCCTCTGTCATGTTCCTTGGGCCTTGAGGGATGGTGATGCAGATTTAGGATCTACATCACTTAAGATTTTGGATTGCCAGGCAGTGGTGGTGCACGCCTTTAATCCCAGGACTTGGGAGGCAGAGGCAGGTGGATATCTGGAGTTCCAGGACAGCCAGGGCTACACAGAGAAACCCTGTCTCGAAAAACCAAAAAAAAAAATAGATTTAGGATAAAGCATCCATCAGATAGGAGTAAGAATTACCTGCTACCCTGTAAACAGAGCAAGAAAGCAGCACACATGAGTACTCGGGGCAGCCTAGCAGCATGGCGTCCGTCTGTCCTTCCAGGAAAACAGTGGGGGTATGTTCTCTACTCAGACCCTGTTCCTAAAGAATACTTCAGTTGCTATCATTGTTGGTTTGGGCTATGGAACCTTCTTGAAAACTTTAGGCCATGCTCCAGAAGTACCCAGTGCTGAATAGGAACCAAGACACAGAGCCTGGAAAACCTAGATTGCTCATCTGGGGCCTCTGGGGTGGAGCAGACTGATGCTCATGGGGTTTTGACTGGTACATATCAATGAGAGATGAATGATTTGAAGACATTCGACTCATCTTGAGGCATGGAGAAATTACACAATGGGAATGAATGGTTTTTTTTGTTTTTTTTTTTTTTTTTTTTGAGACAGGGTTTCTCTATATAGGCCCAGCTGTCCTGGACTCACTCTGTAGACCAGGCTGGCCTCGAACTCAGAAATCTGCCTGCCTCTGCCTCCCAAGTGCTGGGATTAAAGGTGTGCGCCACCACACCTGGCTGGGAATGAATGTTTTAAAGAAGACACCACAGTTTGAGAGTTCTTGCTTATGCCTTGATGTTCCACCATGGCTAACCTCTATCCATAGCTTGTCAAATTAAGATGGTTTTACAAGGTCTACAATCCCATGTAAGAAACAGGGAGGAGGGGTTTACAGAAGGTGAGTTCCTTTCCATGCATAGCAGGTAGAGGCACACGTAGATGCCAGAAGATCCCAAGATAGAAGCTGAGCTTTTCTATCTATTTAGCTTTTTAAAATAATCATAGTTGTTACATTTATTGCCAGTACTTTTTCCTAATTGTGCATCATTTAAAGAGGTTAAAAGCCATCCAGTAGAATCCTATTGCAAGCCTAGATCTTCCTGGCAAGAAAGCTTACGCTGCAACTGCTATACTGAACAGAACATACTGTGCAAAATGGAGCCAAGATGACTTATATTTATTTTTACTTTTTAGATTAATGTGGCTGCTTATGACTAAGGATTCTGGGACCACAGATGTTCAGAGAAGTAACATATACATATAAGGTAATAACAGGAGTATTTTTAATTAATTTCACTGTTGTTCTAAGGGCTTTTTACCAGTCTTCACATACAAAGCAACTGTATTCAGCTCATAAAGAGCAGAATTTGCACAAATCATCTTTGAGTTCTGGATTAAATGCTATGGTGTAATGTTGGTAATGTAAGCATGTCATTATTATAATGTGTCTTCCAGTGACAGTGACTTCAGTAAGCAAGGGCCACTGTTATTTGGAAGTTACTTATTGTGGTCACAGTTAGCTTCTGCAAAATTTGGGATAAACTACTTTTTAATATCAGAGGAAAAAAATTAGACCCGAATGGAACAATGCATAATGGCTTTTATTATATAAGAATATCTGTAAGTTAGTGTTAGCTCTTTGTTTCATTTGGTTTGGGTTTGTTTTGTTTTGTTGAGTCCTATGTATCCCAAGCTGGCTGAGAACACTGTAACTAAGGATGACCTTGAACTTCTGGTCTTCCTGCCTCCACCTTCCTAGCGCTGGGATTATAGGTTTGGGGAGCCACAAAGTTTTGGCAGTGCTGGCATGGACCCCAGCGCTTCGTGCATGCTAGGTAAGCACTCTACTAACTCAGATTTACCCTGAAGACTATTTTAGAAGTCAAAGCAAAAATATTTGGGGAGAGGCAATAAGGTGTTTCATTGGTACCAGGAACAGGTAGGTACGTTCCTAGAAGCCCTCGAGAATAGGGAGGACCTGTGCTGTCTTTACAGTCCCTTAACGGCATTTTTTTAAATTGAAATATACAATGATCCCTAAAAGCCCCCACTGGCCACATCCACATGGGAGCATAATCAATGCCTCATAGGAGGAGAAAATCAAGCCCGAGAACAGAGGCTCTCCTTGACAGCCTCAGCCTCTCAGCTGTTTGGTTTAACCATCGTCTCTGGTAAGAGACTCCTCTGCTCTGAGGCTCCTTGTTTCCGTCAGACTTCTTCCTGTTGACATTCTCACGGAATGAGAATAATTTGCGTGACATCGTACAGAATGTTAAGGATGGCATCTGAGGACAGTCAAAGACTCTGATAAGTTAATTGATCTATTTGTGTGTGTTTGCTTGGAAACCTGGAAAGAAGCCTGTTTTGAGATACATTTTGGATGAGAGAACTCTTCACCTTGTGAACGTTTTCAGATAGTCTTTCTGCTTATCTCAACATTTCCCTCTCTGTGGCATTTTACTTAGAAGCTGTGAGGGAGGCAAGATGACTATGATTTAAAAATATCCATCCATGTCCTTAGTCTAGGAAAGGCTCCTCTAAGCACTGCCTCTGTTCTAACCCGAGGCTCGTGTGTGGGCATGACTGAGCAGGTCCTCCTCTTCCTCCCTAAAACAAAGCAATAGACTTACACACTGAGCCTGTGTGTTGTTATTCCTTGTGCTGAGTGATAATGACACATATTTAATATAAATATGCCACGGGCTGCCTGCTGACCAGAAAAGAGACTCATCCAAGTCCTGAGTGAAGAAGAGGCCGCTCTTAAGTCCTGCCATGTTATTAAGGACCTGAGACTAGAGAGCTAAAAGACTGAAGCCCAGAGTTAGGAACAGGGAGAAAATAAGCAAAACATGTCTGATGTCAGCTCAGAGAGAGTGAGAGTTAGTGAGAGCTTTTAAGTAGACAATGCCCAGGGAGCTGGTAGAGGACAGTGAGGGTCAATAGGACCCCAGTCATGCTCTGTGCTTATATAAAGCCACAGTGAGCTCATTTAGCACAATTACTATATGTTTACATGAAGTTGGGCTGCATTAACAGTGGGAGAAGAGAGAGCAGCCTCCTTGCTGATGAATTCCACTGAGAATGACCAGGAAGAAGCACAGTGTTGTCTATAGAATGTCACTTTCACACCAGTGTAAACTGGCTCCCAGGTGACATTCAGGCCCCTGGACTTCCCCTGAAAAACCCCAGGCAGAATAGTTAACTGAAATCTCAACTTCTCCCATACACGTAGGCTTGTAGGACCTTGAGTCTTGGGCTATCGAGGAGTTAAATAATGCAGCTCATTGAGGTGTCTGTGCCTTCTTGGTACACTGTAAACCTTAGTTTGTATTCTAGGAGTCTCCTTTATACATAGCAGGGGACCTTGGTTAAATAAGATCAATATTATTATCTTCCATTAATCAAACAAACACAGACCCCATCATAAGTTTTCTGTTCAAAGCATTATTCACGTTCAGAAACTATCTGATGGAGTTAAACCATAGACTTACGTGTACAGTTCCATGTCATATAAACCATTACTGCCCAGGCAACTAGGTCAGGAGCTGGGAGTGCCCGAATAAGGCTCTTAGGCCCTGCCCTTACAGTTTGCAGTGTTGGAGGAGAGAGAGATGAGACTATATATAAATAGCCCAAGCAGTGAAGGAGTGTCCACAGCAGGTAGGAAGTGTTGATCTTGGATTGTATGTGAAAATAGTCAACCACAGGCTCTCAAAATAGGGTACTATAGCTATGGCCCGAGCACCCTTCAGTATTATTCAAGCAGGATGCTTTTCTCCAAAGCTGAGTTCATGGGGCATCTGTCAGTCCTACTGTAGTGTAAAAGAAAATATAAGCTAAAGATGTGATATTAAAATAGGGGCCTGAACAGGCATGGTGGCATTTACCTTTAATCCCAGACCTTGGGAGGCTGAGTTAGGGATCTTTATGAGTTAAAAGCCAACCCCATCTACATAACAAGTTCCAGGCCAGCCAGAGCTACACAGTGATGCCCTGTGTCAAAAATTAAATAAATACAGGGCTGAGGGTGTAGCTCAGTGGTATAGCACATGCGTAGCTGTTCAAAGACCTGTTCAATCCCTAGCTGTAATCAATCAACCAGTCAGTTAATCAATCATGGCATACTGAAACCATTCTATGTAAGCAAATTCTACATTTGTTAGAGCAGTGTATAGCTCAGTTTTCCTGTAAGACCTTCAGATGTATTACTTTACTATTTAAGATGTCTCTAAATAAACATGTTAGGCATGTTTCTAGGAAAAAAGGTTCAAACCCAGGGTCCTACTCCTGTGTTTGCTTGATAAACAGAAGCTAAAAATATTGATCTTGCTTTAAAAAAACTCCCTCTATCTATAAAGGAACACCCTGGAACACAAGCTAAAATAAAATACCTCATGGCTGAGTCCTGTGCCAGAGACTCTAGTCTAACTCATCAGGAATGAGTGGCTCAGCTATGTGGCCAATGTTGAGAGATGGGGACACCTGCATGGATTTCCTACCCCCACCACCCACCCCCAGGATTTCCAGTAAGTCCTGCAATCCTAGCTGAGCCAGGGTTTTAGCAATAGATTCTCAGTGGGACAGTTCCTGATGCATACTTACACAGAAGTACTCAAACATGAAGCCCTGACTGTGTCAGAAGTGACTCCCAAAGGTTCCAAGGACTGCTAGTGGGCCCCAGGGGCCTTTCTATATAGTACCCATTTTTCATGTTGTCATGGGATAACTAACCCACAGGCTTGTTCAAGACCCCCTTGGGGGTTTTGTTTTATTTTTGTCTTGAGAAAGTGTCTCACTAAGTAGCTCTGGCTTACAGTCCTTGTATTTACGAAGCATTTTGTATATGGTACTGGAATGTACACATGTTTGCCCTCGGCCTCCTGAGTGTTGGGATTAAAAGCATGGAGTACCACACCTGATTCATTTTCTTAATGATTGCCATTCTAACTGGGGTAAGACAGAATCTCACAGCAGTATAAAGTGCATTTCTCTGCTTCCTTGTGGAACTGAACATCATGATTTTTACCTATGGTCCATCTCTGGAGAGCTGTTCATTTCATTAGTCCATGTATTGACCTGGTTATTTGATTTCTTGTTTAGCGTCTTGTGTTCTTTGTATATTCTAGCTATTAATCCTCTGTCAGATGTACACAAAGATTGTTTTCTCATTCTGTAGACTGCTTCTTGACTGGATTAGCTGTTTCTTTGGGCTGATAAGGTCCCATTTGTCGATCGTTGGCCTTGTTTCTCAGCACCTGGAGTCCTATTGAACTCTGGAATGTTTTAGGACTGTCTAGAAGGGCCAGTGAGGCTACAGCAAATAGAATGAGCCGGACAGAGTTGACTAGCTAAAGGCAGGAGTGTAGGGGTTTTGTACAGATTTTGGCCTTTTCCCTGAATGAGAAGGAGAGCTAATGGGAGAGTTTGCTCACAGGGGAAGGCCGGTATTTTAAGAGTTTCCTTCTAGCTGCACAGTGGAGATCATTCTGTGGCAGAAGCATGGAAATCAATTAAAAGCCTCCAGTGTTAAGGTCACTTAAGGTCAATTAAGGTCATCCAGTGGTGCTGTGATCATGATGTGGATCAAGGTAATGGTAGAGATTGGTCAGAAATAGAGGCTGGAGGCGTAGACCAGCAGCAGAGGGCATATCTGGAATTTACAGGACCCTGGGATTTATTTCCAAAGGTAGAAATGGGGGAGATGGTAAGTAAATGCTTAGAAAAAAATACACACACACATACACACATATAAAATTTTTCCATATTCTTCTTTAAAATCAGAGCCCTCCACATTCTGGTGAAGAAGCCAAGCATGGCCACTTACAGCATTAGGTCCCTTTATGTCACCTGGGTAGGACTCAGGCATTATCTCCTTGAAAGAGGACCATCAATGTGAACCTGCTTCTGGGTCACCTACCACAAGTTGTGACACTCCTGTTCTGCTGTGCCTGTTCATTACTGGCCATGTATCTTTAGGGACCATGACCTAAACTATCACTGAGAAAGAACCATTGCTTAGTGAAGGCCTGCACTTCTGCTCTTGGAGTTTGAACTTCATTCCAGGGTGGGTCTTGGAAGACCATGAAGTGAGCAGTGGAGCCATGGAGTGAACGTGCCACTGCTAGTCACACCGTAAAGGAGCCCATGCTTCAGGAGAGCCCAGCCCTGTCCCCTCTTCTCATCTCAAAACCAAGTCCACCTACTCTAAATTCTGAGAGTCAAGTGAATATTTCTTGTTATCCATTTTTTCATAAAGATTTATTTATTTCTATTTTATGTGTGAGTGCCTGAGTGTATGTCTGTGGACCACATTGCCTGGTATGCACAAAGGCAAGAAGAGGGCATCAGAGCCTCTGGGACTGGAGTTATACACAAGTGAGTATGAGACTACATGTGGGACTGGGAACCAAACCTGGTCCTCTACAAGTAAAGCAAGTGCTCGCGATGACTGAGCCATCTCTGCGGCCTTTCTGCCGCGTGTTTCTGACAACCACACCTGAGGGGATTTCCAGCTGTGTATACACTGATTTGCATTCATTCATTCACCAGTTATTTAGTGAGTGCATGTACATGCCAGAAACTGTTCTAGGCGTTTGGAGGGAGGAAGGAGTGATGCCAGGCTGTGGTTCTTAAGGAGTTTACCTTGCATAGAGGATGCAGACCAAACACAAGTGAAGAACGCAGATGCACAGCACAGGAAGTGAAGATAACACCATGAAGAGGGTATGACAGTGAAAGAGAGGGTTCAGAGGGTTGGGATAGTGTAGTGCTGTGCAAGAGTTACTCTGTATGTGTATGTGTGTGTGTGTGTGTGTGTATGTGTGAGAAAGAGAGACAGAGACAGAGAGAGTAGTGCTGTGCAAGAGTTACTCTGTGTGTGTGTGTGTGTGTGTGTATGTGTGAGAAAGAGAGACAGAGACATAGAGAGTAGTGCTGTGCAAGAGTTACTCTGTGTGTGTGTGTGTGAGAGAGAGAGAGACAGAGACAGAGACAGAGACAGAGAGAGTAGTGCTGTGCAAGAGTTACTCTGTGTGTGTGTGAGAGAGAGAGAGAGAGACAGAGACAGAGACAGAGAGAGTAGTGCTGTGCAAGAGTTACTCTGTGTGTGTGTGTGTGTATGTGTGAGAAAGAGAGACAGAGACATAGAGAGTAGTGCTGTGCAAGAGTTACTCTGTGTGTGTGTGTGAGAGAGAGAGAGACAGAGACAGAGAGAGTAGTGCTGTGCAAGAGTTACTCTGTGTGTGTGTGTGAGAGAGAGAGAGAGAGACAGAGACAGAGAGAGTAGTGCTGTGCAAGAGTTACTCTGTGTGTGTGTATGTGTGTGTGTGTGTGAGAAAGAGAGACAGAGACAGAGAGAGTAGTGCTGTGCAAGAGTTACTCTGTGTGTGTATGTGTGTGTGTGTGTGTGTGTGTGTGTGTGAGAATGAGACAGAGACAGAGACAGAGAGTAGTGCTGTGCAAGAGTTACTCTGTGCATGTATATGTGTGTGTGTGTGTGTGAGAGAGAGAGAGAGAGAAAGAGAGACAGAGACAGAGAGTAGTGCTGTGCAAGAGTTACTCTGTGTGTGTATATGTATGTGTGTGTGAGAGAGAAAGAGAGACAGAGACAGAGACAGAGAGAGTAGTGCTGTGCAAGAGTTACTCTGTGTGTGTGTGTGTGTGTGTGTGTGTGTGTGTGTGTAAGAAAGAGACAGACACAGAGACAGAGAGTAGTGCTGTGTAAGAGTTAGTGTATGTGGGATAGTGTACTGCTGTGCAAGATTTAGAGTGTGTAAGAGTGCATGGGATAATGTACAACTATGCAAGAATTAGTGTGGGGTGCATGTACACGCATATATATGGCATATGTACATGTTCTTGCGGTTTGTACAAGTGTATGTACAAGTATGCATGCATGTGCATGTGGGAACCAGATGTTGATGCTGCCTCTCTCCCATGATTGCTCTTTAGTCTTTGAGACGGGTCTCTCACTGAGCAGGGAGCTCTCTGACTCAGCTCCACTGGCTGGCCAACAAGCCCCAGAGAGTCCAACTATTTTCAGTTCCCCTGTGTATACCATGCCTGGCTCTCACATGGATGCCGAGAGCTGAAACTCAGGTCTGAGAACTTTGCCCACTGGGCCATCCCCCAGCCCGAGTATTAATATTCTCAAAAGGCAACCCAAGAAAACATCTCCAAAACTGGTATTCGCGCAAAGGAAGGAAGCTCCATATCTGGAGCAAAATGTTCTTTGTTTGAGGAAGTCCTTAGGCAGCTTTCCTGTCTGTATGTGCTCTAAGTGGTTTTATCCTGTCCCCTAGTAACATTTCATATGCCCTAAACACTCCTGAGTTTGTTGCTCCAGCTGAGAGTTTCCGACGGCAGTCTGCCATATCCAGCCGCTCATGAAGGCCATCTTCTTGGACACCTAGCACCAGTTTCTGTAGTGAAGCTCGCATGTGCTCCGCAAATGCGCTTTCCCTACAGTCTAAGGCCTCTGTGGATCAGGGATGGCTCCACTCCTTTCAGTTTTGCAGAAATGAGTAAGAGTCTTGGACTTGTCTTGACATTTCTTAAAATCCTTAACAAACCCTTCAGCTAGAGCATGAGTTACGTATATTGGTAACGTTTTAAGAGGGAACTGTGGAGCACATAGATTTAAAAAAGAAAAAAAAAAGATGTGCTGGGCAGTGGTGGCGCATGCCTTTAATCCCAGCACTTGAGAGGAAGAGGCAGGTGGATTTCTGAGTTTGAGGCCAGCTTGGTCCACAGAGTGAGTTCCAGGACAGCCAAGGCTACACAGAGAAACCCTGTCTCAAAACACAAAAAAACAAAAAACAAAAAAACAAAAAAACAAAAAAAAAGAAAAAGCAAAGAAAAAAATATGTAAAATAGAAATCTGAGCAATACTCAGACAGAGGGGCCTGCATGGAAATATTTGGTAGAATAATGAAAGCCAGAACTAAGGGTGTGTGAGCATCCTGGTGATGTAACATCTCCTAAAGGAGCTATGACTCCAGAGAGCTCCTTTCTGTCTGTATTAGTCAGGGTTCTCTAGAGCCACAGAACATATGAAAGGTCCTTGTATATTGAGGGAATTTATTATGATGACTTAGAGTCTATAGTCCAACTCCCCAACAATGGGCAACTGTGAATGGGAGTCCAAGGATCTAGTAGTCGCTCCGGCCCATGAGGCTAGTTGTGTCAGCTGGTCTTCTGTAGAAATAGATTCCAGCAGAGGTGCTCACAAGTAAGTGCGAGCAGGTGAAGAAGAGCGAATCTTCCTTCTCCCAGTGTCCTTATGTAGGTCTCCAGCAGAGGGCGTGGCCCAGATTAAAGGTGTGCACCACCACATCTGGATCTAGGACTTGTTTTGTCCCAGGCTGATCTTGAACTAGTCTCCTGGGATTAAAGGCACGTACTACCTTGCCTGGGCCTAAGCTTTTCATAGCCACTATGCCTCAAGAGCTCCATGCCAAGATCCAGGTCAGAAACTTGTGTCTTCCAGTGTCAGATCTGGATCACAGGTGTGCCCTCCAATTCTGGATTGTAGTTCATTCCAGATATAGTCAAGTTGACAACCAGGAATAGCCATTACAGTGTCTGGTGGTCTTTCCGCCACACTCATTGCAGGATGAAGGCTGTTGCTCATGCTTTAGGAAGAGCTTTCTGTACTCATGGAATATTATACATAAAATATACCTCAAAGGATCCCAGCCCTGGGAATATTTTGAGATGAGCAGTGGAGCCAGAAATAGTCATTGTATTTTATTTTTAAATTGGACATTGAAACTAGTCATAGAAAGCCAACCCTTTTTGTGAATGTATTTGCAATTAAAGAAAATACACCTTTTCAGGAGTTAAAACTGTCAGTGTCATAATTATATAAAGGTTTGCCATATAAATTAGCCTATTTAGAAATCTATCTTGTGTGATGTTTGGTATTTGTATTTGTTCTGTAATTAAACAGAACATTTGACTGACTCAGGAGGGAAGGGAGATCCTGGTAATCTTCTTGGGGCAAGAGATGGTTAATGAGTAGCCTAATTTATTTAACTTGAACAAGAACAATGAAGGGGAAGTAAGTAGTGTCCTTGTATTTTAATTTGGTGTAAGTTTCCCAGTATTCAATTCTTGGTACAGAAGGTACTGGCCGTTTTGCCATGCTGAGCTCCTGGAATCACATCCAGATACCCCTAAATTAGGAGACTGGAACAGGACAGGGTCTGGGAACCATGTTCTCTGCCCAAGGGTTCAGCCGCAAACAGAAGTAAATATAACCAAGAGTGTAATGAGTAGATAGAAGTAATCCAGGGGGCGGGGGGTGAGTGTAACACAGAGTGTAAAACTAGTTTTTCTAGCTTTTAATGAGCAATGGGTAGGTTCCACATTAGTGGCTGCATGGAAGAAGCTGGGTCCTCTGAGCTTCCTCAAAGCTCTTTACTTGGACTGGATCTTCCTTTGCAGAGAGATAGGCTGTGTGTTCAACTCACAAACACGCTTACTATGAGTACAATCCAGAGACAGCTAGCTTCCCGAATGGATGCCTTTGTCAGTCAGTGGGTATCAAGGCTGGGTGTCCTATGAAGGAGACTGTGAATTGGGGTAGCTCAGGTGTTGGAGTCTGACAGATTGGAGTTGGAGTTTTTGCTGTCTTTCACAGATTTTGTAACATTGGGGATGCTGTTTAACTTGTATGTAGGTTTCATCTTCTATAAAGCAAGCCAGTGCCTACAGGATAGACCTACTGCAGGGCAAAAGATAATACTGTGCTGGGGACAGCATACAGTAGGCCGGGAGATATCTCAGAAACCCACAGCAGCTCCTTGTAGAAAAGGATGGTGTCTGGGACCCCGAGAAGCAGGAGACGCATTCCTTAAGGGGACCCACTATCTGAAATAAAGGACTGCTTGCAGTAGGCCCAGGATGGAGACATCTCAGTAGCCCGCAGCATCTCTTTGTAAA